>NC_089252.1:169278822-169635022 GCF_963930625.1 Muntiacus reevesi | reverse complement strand
AGCCCGTTGATGCTGGCTGAGGGGCCAAAAGCAGAGATGGCCCGTGGGGGCCGCTTGCCAGGGACCTTGACTGTTGTTCGTAGTAAGTCCATCTCCTTGCCATGGGTACTGTGGATGTAATCCTACGGGAGTATAGGGGGTTGAGAGTGTCGGGAATGCTGGGGTCCTCAGCGGTGCTGGGAGGGCAGAGAGGGACTGGAGAGAGGGCTCTGGGAGCTGCCTGGCTTGGGATGAGCCCAACAGACTGGGCCCAGCAGTGTCTACCCCAGAAAGCATCCCTGAATGGCAGGCCAGACAGAGGTCTTTTCTCCATCTGCTCGCACTAGACTGCAAGTCCTCGGGAGATGGATTTACATTTCCGTCTGCAGCACGGGCACATGGTCGCTGCCTAACAGATGTTTTGCTCAAGTAAAAAGAAAGAGGACCAGCACTCCCCAGAACCAGCGTTGATATCTGCTAGAGGCACAGACTGGAAGAGCTAAACGTGCACCCGAGGCCAGCCACTGGGTTCCAGCCAGCCCCCGGCACTCACATTAATGCTGGGGTGGTAGAGTAGGAAGCCATTACTGGACAGGGTCACATATTTTTTCTTCCATTCTTTGTTCAAGGAGTTGCCACTTCGCTTTAGGAGGAAGCTCTGAAGAATGGAAAGAGACATGTGGGAGAAAACCGTGACGACCAGCCCCCCCTGCCCGACCCCAGTCCTGGACCACACCTGTTTGATGGGGATGGCTCGCCCGCTTCCCGTTGTCTCTCCCCGACTATCCAAGCTCCGTTTCTCTGAGTCACTGCCCCGACGATTCTGGAACGGTTATTGGCATTAATTAGAGGATGGACATGCTTATGGAAGGACATGGAGACAGATGAAGGGCTAACAGATTTAGGGACCAGGAAAGATAGGCAGGTAACAGGGGACAGGCGGATAGCGGATTACAATGTCCAGTACCGCAAAAAGGCTGGTCCTACGCTTGGCTGCCCGGTGCAGGGACCCTGGGGTGCTCAATCCGGCCACTGCAGCTGCCTCAGCCCGGAGCTCCCGGTGACCGACATTGGGTGAGGACGGGAGAGAGGAAGAGTAGTCGCTGGTGTGGCCCCCGTTACCGGCCTGCAGGCAAACGGAGGGCTCAGAACTGCCGAGGCGCCCCCAGCTACAGGGTTACAGTTACATTGAGTGATGAGGAATTTGAGATATTCCCTCATCTCATCACCATTTATTTGTATTACCATTAATAAGAAAACTCCTCACTAGCGTTGTCACAGCGCTTTAGATTTTGCAAAGGTTGACTTCACAAGTATTATGCCATACAATTTTCCTGACAACCTTGGGATGTTTAGGTGAGTTGCTCAAGGACACTGCAAATGGTGTTTCAAACCTGGTTGATTTCCAGTCCGATGCATTTTCTACAAACTGTCGCCGCCATTTCCATCTGCCCTCACCCCCACAACTCCCTGGGGTTCTCCGTTCCTCTCCTTGGGTCGCCAGCCCCTCCTCTAATTCCCACCAGCCCTTCTTTGGACCCTGAAACCCTGACTCACCTGCCCAGCTACAGGAGTGGAAGCTGCTGAGTGGCTTGGGGAGCTGGGGAGGGACTTGCAGGCAGCCAGAAGCTGCTGCTGCTTCCGCAGGGTCACCACTTTCTGGGCCACTGGGGGAGGGGAGGGGAGAAAGGCATCAGCAGGGCAGATATTCCAAGACCACCCTTTCGTGCCCAACTTTGAGAAATGCCCAGGAGATAACAGGCTCCAACTTCCTTGTCACCGTGGCCTTCATGCCACCTGTGGCCTTGCCAGCTCCTCCTGCCCAGAAGGACCTGTGGTTATTAAGCAAACCTTCTCTGACCTCCCTGGTCCCTCCTCCCTCCCACGCAGGCTAATTTCCTGTCGCTCACAGAGGGAGGCCTGGAGGTGGGACCTTGAGAATCTCCAAGCTCACCCTCCTGGAAGACCCGATCCACATTGAGCCCATAGGTTGCACAAGTCTCATAGTAGCTGCAGCGCTTCATCTCAGCACACAGGGCCCTGGCTCGAGCATCGCCCACCACGCGGGGGGAGGAAGCGCTGATCCTGTCTGAGGGGACGAGAGAGGAGTGGTGGATGAGGGGTCCCATGCCCACTCTGCTGCTTTCCTTTCTTCTGGGCTCTAGTCCTAGTCTGGGGCCACTAGGGATACGGTATGAGACGATATCCCTCCTATGACCGGGTGCGATGGGAGCGTATAGCCTTTTCTGAATGTTGGGCCCAGCTGCATCACGAGCAGGCTGGGTGAGCTCGGTGTGCGAGTCTTCAGAGAATACTCCAGAGCTGACTGGAACGTCCTGATGAGGTCTGACGTGGCTGAGACTCCTGAGTGGCACTCCCCCTGCCCTGCGAATTCAATGAGTCCTGAGCTGAATGGGGGGACACCTGGCAGCATGTGAACCGGGATGAGGCTGAACGTCCGTGGTAACGGGTGGGCTGCTCATCTGCAGCAGGAAGCCAGGAGGCCAGCCACAGGTGGAAGCAGCCACCTGCGGGACAGGCGTCCAGAAGGAAAGACCTGCCAGCTTCGTATGGGTGGGCCCTGGAGAAGCTTTTCCTGGCTCTGCTGGGGAAGAGGGCCTGGTGGTGGCATCAGGAAACAGCAGTGTGGGAACACCCAGCAGGTGACACCTCAGAGGAAGGCGGTGGCCACTGCAGCTGCCCTTCCTGGGGGGTCCTCTTTTCTCTCCCAGACCCTGGGGAGTCTGTGTTCGGTTTTACGACTCTTACTTAGAGACCAGGCTCCTTCCGGAGGGTTACTGAAATCCCAGTGGCCCTGTCCACACGCCTTGCCAAGCTCTCGTTGCCTTGGGTGATACCCAGTCGCAACTCCCCTGAAAGCAGTGCTCCCCCAGCGCCCCCTTACCTTGGGTCCCCACCAATGCCAGGGCAAGGCCTCCTCGTCCCTCACCCCGAAGGGAGCTCAGCTGCCCATGAAGACGGCTCACGGCCTGGAAACTGTTCTCATCCTCCAGGCTGAAGACGAAAATCACAGCATCTGCCCAGCCTGAGAACTTGCGGAGGGTGAGGGAGCAAATGGATGGTCAGACAGGTCCACTCCTCTGGATGTTATTCCCAAGGAGACCTGGGAAACCAGAGGCCTCTCCTTTGGCCAGTGCTGACCCCAGCCCACCTGCCTACCCCATCATCTCATCCCTCACCTTGGCATCAGGCGCCCCGGCTTCCTCTCGGATCAACACCAGATGAGTCTGTCCATCCACCAACATTTCTTTCTTGTGCTGCTCACCTGTCCAGAAGAGTTGCGAGTGATAGGAGGTCAGAGGTCACAGGTCACCAAATCTCCCCACGCTCCTTGTATTTTAGCTGTTGTGGCTGCATCGTTGCCCCTGGTCACCGTACCCGCAGAGTCATTAACCACACTGCCCAGATCGCTGACCCCAACCCTTAGCTCCTGAGAACTCACTCTCTGTCTTCTCCAGCGCCTGGTATGAACCAGTCAGGAATCGGTGAACAAGCGATGACTTCCCACTCCGGGCGTCGCCCAGCACACCCTGAGGAAAGGTTGTAGAGCAGAGATGGAAGGAATTAAGAAGAGGCAGGATGACCGAGTCTGAACATTCCAGAGAACTCAAAGGGACTGGCAGTGTTAAGTCTTCCAAGCAGGGTTCTACAGGGCCTGGGTGACATCGGTCAGGAGGGCATTTGCGAGGATCAGGCCACGAGTGTTGTAAGAAATGGTCACAAGCTGAAGAATGTCAATTCAGTGCCTTTTTTTTTTTTTTTTTTGGTGTTCTGTTGTTTAGGAAACATATCAGATGCATGTCTGGTGAGGGACATGTCACAGCTCTAGGCACTAGTTGGAAATTTTTACCCAGTTCTAGGCAACAGAACCTGAAGGGCTGAAGGGGCGAAGTCAGAAATGAGGAGAAACCTGGAAGAAGACCATGGACCAGCAGGAAGAAGGGAAACTATAGAAGAAGTAGTTATGAGGATGTATCAAGCCCCGCTATGAAGCTAGAATCTCAGGAGAACTGGGAAGCTATTCCCCATTCTCATGGAGGGAGGGGAGGGAAGAGGTGAAGGTGAGGGCTGAGAGTGCCAGTGGCAGGGAGCTCAAGCTTCATACAGACAAGGAGACTGGGTTACCTACCAGGCGCAGTTCAGGAATGGAGCGGCTCAAAGTCCATTCCTGGCTATTGACCACCGCTTCTGCAACAGAAAAGGAGCCTTAAGAGGGATATCCCAGGCCCCGGAGGGCTCCCAACCCTCAGTTGCCCCTCCTCCTCTGTGATTGCCCTGCCTGGGCTGGAGAGCTGTGTGCAAAAGCTGACTTGAGACTGGTCCCCAATCCTCCCGTCCCAGTCTCTCTCCCCGCAGCTGTTGCTGCCGCTCAGTGGTTGCTTAGCAACAGAGCCAGCAAGACAAAAATACTTCAACGGGCATCTCCCTTAAAACACATCCCCAAACGTGAGTCCCTGCCCCAGACTGGGGGACCAACGGTCTGACAGGGACGGGGTCTTCCCTCTGGAAGGCGAGAAGGTGTCCTGCTTACCAAACTGACTGGTTCCCAGGGTAAATCCCCAGAAAAAGGGACTGGGACATAGGAGGGAGTGGGTCCGCCTCAATCTCCCTTTCATAGGACAGAACCTGAAGTGAAGATATCATTCCCCCTTTTCAAGGTCAACGGCACTGTGGCCCTGACCCCTCCCCACAGCCCAAGGAATGGAGCTTGGATTTTTCTGTACCCCCAGCTCAGACCCTTCTCACCGGCACCCTCCAGAAGAACGATGGGGAACCGGGCTCCACTCCCAGGCCGAGAGAAGCCACCGGCCTGGGGAGGGAAAGGGCGGGGGGCGGGAGAGGAAAGATGCTCCTTCCGCCCGCCGGGTCCGGCCCCCGCGCCTGACACTAGCCGGACGTTCCCGGGGCGCCGCAGCTGCGGCGGGAACTCTGGGATCCGGAGCCATCTGCTCCCACCCGCTCCAGAGCCAAACCCCGGGGGCCGCCTGCGCTCCCGGACTCGCCACCTCTCCCGGGAGTGTGAGCTGAATCGAGGCGCCCTCACCTCTCTCTTCCAGAAAATAAATAAAGACAGCCCCCTCCCCGCCCCCGCCACCGGAAAAAAAAAACAAACACAGTACTTTCTCCGTACCCCCTCCCAAGTCTCCAGGGGTAAGAATTGCCTTTGCAGCAGTTCCACCCGACTGAGTCACTCCCGGTCAGGCCCCCTAGGGATTTCAGTGCACTCGGGGGCTGGGGTGGGCGGTGGCGGGGAGTGAGGCTACCTATCCAACCCCTCACTTCACACGCAAGTGTTCAGCACGTTCCGCCCCCGCGCACTCCTGTACTGCCCAGTTCGCCTTCCCTGCATGGAAAGAACCCTGTCCCTCCCTGCTAGAGGCCTCACCAGCCTGCTCTCAGCCCAGCAAAAGACCTGTCCCGGGCGAGGACTGTCTGCAAGGTCACTCTGCGGCCACCCACCCCAAGTGCTCAGGAGAAACTGAGGCTTCCCCACCCCTTTCTCCCTCAGTAACCCTCTGGGCAAAGCAAAGCCGTTTCCATGCTCCCAGAGGCCAGCTGAAGCTGGGAGTGGAGTCTGGGGCCTCTCTGGGAGCAGTTTCCTACAACCATGCTGACCAAGGGCATTATTTATCCCAGAAAGCTCTGAGGCTTTCTGAGTCCCTCTGACATCCTCGTCTCCCGTGTCCCACAATGCCTACTCACCCCGCTTCTGGGACCTCTTATCCTTTTTGCCCCAGTTCTTGGCAGAGAAATGAACCTGGTTCATCCGTCCACCCAAGAAGCTGCTCTCCGTCAGCCCTGCACACCACTCCTCCACCCCGAGCTGAGCATTCCAGGTGCCCTCCCCTCCCTGTCCTCAGGCCCTGGGCCTACTCACTGGGAGAGGCGCGGAGCTCTGCACCCAGCAGCTCCCTAGACCCGCTGCCAGAAGACAGGCCTGGGGGTCCGGGAGGGGGCCCGGGGCCGGGAGGCCCGCCTGTGCTCTTGGTAAAGATGCCGCTGATAAACTTGAGCATCTTGCGGTCCCGAGTGGATGCTCGGCCCCCCTCCCGGCCCCGTTTCAGCCCGGGAGCCGGAGCCTCCAGGGTGACTGGAGTTGCAGGCCCGGTGGGCAGCGCGGAGGCGGCGGAGACGGCAGAGGCGGGAGCCAGGGTGGCCGGGACGGTCAGCGGAGGAGGAGAGCCGGCGGGCGGTCCCGGGTGCAAGTCGCTGTTGTCCAAGGTCTTACTCTTGCCTTTCCGAGGGGACAGCTTCCCTCGGCCTCCGGGCCCAGCCCCGACCCCCCCAGAGGTCGTGGCGGCCGCTCCCCCTCCCCCGGCGGCGCCGGCGGCGGCAGCAACTCCAGTCCCGGCGCTGCTCTTGGACCCCTTGACCCTGGGCTTGCCCTCGCTTTCGGGCCATGACAGGCGGCTACCGGCGCCCTTGCCCCCGCCGGCTTTGGCGCCACTCGTGGTCACGGTCTTGCAAGGCTTGGGCGCCGGCGGAGGAGGCGCCACCTTGAGCCTCCGGCTGCCGGTGCCGGGGTGCGGGGAGGACGAGCCGGGGACGCCGACGCCCGCCCGGCCTTCGGGTTCCGGGCCCCCCCAGCTCGGGCTGCTGAGCAGGGGGCGCCGGGAGGCGGTGGGGGCGCCCCCGGGCTTGGGGTCTGGACTCAGCCCCCCGGAGAGCGGGGGTCCGGGAGGGGCGGCCCAGAGGGAGAGGCGGCGGCCGGGAGCCGGGGAGACGGGGCGGGCCGGGCTGGCCGGAGCCGGGGACAGGGCGAGGGGCTCGGCGCCCCCGGCGCCCGCGCTGCTCGTGCTGATCCACAGCGCATCCTGCCGGTGGAAGAGCCGCTCGTGCCGCTTCTTGCCCGGCTCGTCAGCGCCTCGGGGGCTGCCGGGATCCGCGGTCTCGGTGCCTCTGGTCCCAGGGGCGCCGGCTGCGGCCGCAGACGGAGAAGGCGGCGGCGGAGGCACCGACTCGAGCTTGACCAGGGTCAGCGAGATGAGGTAGGTCGTTGTCCGGCGCTGAAGCGCGCCCGCGCCCCGGCTCATGGGGCCCCGAGACCCCCGAGCTGGGGAGGGGAGGGGACTCCCCCGGACTGCCTCAGGGGGGCCCGGCCATGGGGCCGCCCTGCTCGCTGCCCCCAGCCCCCGGACCCCGCTGAGCCCCCGGCCCGGCTCCGCTGTCGCCGCCGCCGCCGCCGCCTTCGCTTGCGCCCCCCTCCCATCACACGGGGCGCCCCCTCCCCATGCTCCCCGCCCTGCGCCCCCACCCCGTTGGAACCCCGGGACCTTGGTGCTGCTCCGAGGAGGCGCGCCGGACCCTGCACCCCGGCCTGGGTGGGGGCGCTGAGATGGGCGGGGGAGGGCGGGGAGGACTGTAGTGGGGGCAAGAGGGGAGAGGGGGGAAACGGGGCAGAAAAGAGGGACCCGGGGCTGAGGGCGAAGACCCGGCGCGGGGGAGGCGGGGGCGGGGAATGGGGACTCGAGGGACAGGGGCCGCGGACGGGGGTCGGAGAGGGGGTCTTTAGGAGGGGGGGAAGCTAATGGGGCTGGTCGTGCGGGGGATTCGCAGGGGCGCGGGGAGGATGCTGGGCATGGAGATACAGGCGCCGGCGGGGGAGGAAGGAGGGAAGCCGGAGAGGGTGGGAACCCACAGGTCTGGGGTCCGGGAGAGGAGGGGAGTGAGATCCGGGCGCAGGGTCCGGGGGGCTCGCCGGGGCTCGGCTGGGTCCGGATGCGCGCTGTGTCCGGGCGCTCCCCTCACAGTGAGGAGGAGGCGGCCCCCCGCCCCCCCACCCAATCTCCCCCCCACCTTCTCTCCACCAGCACGGCTGTCTGCGAAGGCGGCGCAAAATCCAGGACTGGATTTCCCTCCCAAATCCTGGGCTGGATTTCCTGGAACTCGGACTCGCCTACTCCAACATCGAGCCCCCTCCCCAGCGCACCTCGGTTAGGGAGCGCTACCGTTGGGTGTGGCCTTTCGGCTAGAGAGTAAAAATCGTTGTATGGGTGGGCAATCCCCGGCGAAAACGGAGCAAACTCGGGTTCACTGTCAATCGCGGGGAAGCTGACGTGGGAAAATGGGGAGCCTTGAAATCCTTTCCCAGGACCCCTTGTTTTCCCCAGGTACTTGCACGGGGTCCTCCTCCCACGAGCCAGCCCCGTCGCCCGCCCCCACCTCCCCCACGCAGTGCATGGACTGGGCCGTGACTTGAGCCTGACTGTCCCAAAGTGAACTTGGAAAGTGTTCCCCGGGGATGGGGACAAACATGGAACTTAGCAGGGTGGGTGGGAGGAGGGGCTGCCTCAAGTGGAGAGAGATCGACGGAGTGGAGGAGCCCGGCGGAAAAGTGAGTCCCAAGGCTCCAGCTTGGGGTGGAAGGAGAAAGAAGACGTCTGCAGATCGACACCACCCCCCACACCAAAATGCATCCGGTCTCCATAGCAACCGTAGCTCCAAGAGCGCCTCAGAAAGAGCGGGGATAAGCAGAGAGGAGGCTCGGTGCGCAAGGTGGGTGGGGGGACCGGCCGGGCAATGGAGGCGCCACCTTCACACCTGGTTACCCACAGGCCGAGCGTTTAGCGGCCCAGCATACAGACCCCCTCAGCTGCGGCAGAGGGTCCAGGCCTCCTCTGAGTCCCATTCAATCTCCTGAGGTTTTCGGGGGTGGGGTTTTTTCCCCGAAGGTTAAAGAGGAGATAGAATGAAAATGCTCGGTGTCCTCCAGCCCTTTAGGGACCCTGGAGTTAAGGCTGACTGTCCTCCAGCCCAGGGAGAAGGTTGAAAGGGCTAGGCCGGTGGAAGACAGACGATGAGACGGGCAGGTGTGAGGCACCAGTCGAGGGAGGCCTCCCTTTCAGCCTTGAAGTCCCCTCCCTGGGACTCGGGGAGTCTCAGCGTTCCCCTAATTTGGCGTCCCACCCTCCTGACGCAGCGGAGACTATAATAAGTGCTGCCGTGGGCGGCTCTTGGAGGCAGAAGCCGGCGGCATGCTGGGCCTGGTAGGGGATGGGGGGGGGGGGACGGTACCAGGATGCTGGGTGCCCTTTGTTTCCCCTGAAACTTGTACCCAATCTCCCTGCGATCCTCACTCAGCACCCACCAGCGCCCCCCTCCCATCTGACACCATCCCCAGAACGGAAGACCGACCCTTCAACAGCCTTTTCTGAAAGAGAGGGTGAAAATGTGTTGCTTCTGCTTAATATTCCTTCCTCAGGTCGTCTCAGTTTTCCTTTATGTTCAATGGGAGCAGAATCCTGTCTCTTAGTTAGAGTGGAGGGGAACAAATCACTTAGGAAGAGTGGTTTTCTCAGAGAGTTTAGCCTCCGCCCTTTCTCTCTCCCTCCTCTCCATAGATAAACTGTGTTCCTCTACCTGGACTAAAACTCTTTCCTCCCCCACTCTTTTTTTTCCCTTAAGCAGCTGGTGGAGCTTGCAGTTCCTCCCTAGGAGGCCTCATGGGGCCACTCCCCGCTAGGTCTCCTTTTCTGACCCCTGTAGGGAAGGTATCAGCTGTAAGTCTTGGCAAAAGGTGGGGGAGAGTTGGTGAGGGGGTGCCAGTGGAAGAAAGGCAATGAAAAAGGAATGAAACTGTTCCCTTAGGAACCTGAGCCAAACTGTTCCTTCCCCAAGCGAACCGAAAGTTCCTTTCTGCTGGCCTCTACTATCAGAGGGGTCTGGCAGGAATCATCCTTGATGGAAAGAGCAGTCTCTTGCCCACTTACCCCCCACTGCAACCCCCAGATAGGCAGCTAAGCGTGGAGAGCCTGGAAGAGACCAGGGTACAATGGAGGATATGCTTCACCCAGACACCTTTAGTGAGCAAAGTAGCTAGCTTTTATTGGCTCTCTGCGGCTTCAGAGGCAAATTAAATGACACCAGACCAGAGGTGACCTCCAGCTCCACCAGTTCCCTAGCGGTGGGGCCTTGTGGATAGAGAGAAGCTACTCCCACCAGGGCCCCACCACAGGACTGAAGGCTGGGGTGGGCAGGAGGATGTGGCGGATGGTGTTGCCATGGCAGCACTTCCTCCCTGTGTTGTCATCACTTGCTCTAATGGCACTAAGGAGGTAGAGCGGAAGGTGTGTGTGGGGGGAAGGCAGGAACAGGAGTACGGGGAGGAAAGGGGACCCAGGAGAGACCCGGGGACTTCTCTGCACTTTCAGCTGCGCAGAGCAGGCTGTGTGAGTGTTCGCGTGTGTCTGGGAGCCTGAGATGCTCTGCGTGGTGTATTTCTGGTATGTGTGTGTGTTTGTGTGTGTTCTCTCTACAGCTGGAAAACAAGAGGTCACTGATCCTTAGTGGGTCCTGGGAATGACCACATTATCCAGTTCTGGAACCTCCTGTCCCAAACTGCTTCCTGCCCCAGACTCCCCCAGCAGGGTCTACGTCTGCCATGGGTCTGTCACGGCCTGTCTTCCTCATGCTCACCCACTTCTCCATTGCCGAGGTCAGCTCAGCAGTGACCTTTATTTTGATCCCCTGGGAGGAGGAGCAGAGTTGGGGAAAGAGGAAGAATGATACCTCCTCTGTCTTTTTCCATCCTTTCCAGATGTATTCTTCCCCCAAGGCCAAGCTCCATCTTGGGAACCAGAAAGTGGCTGATTGGGAAATGATGGATGACTCGGCAAGCCCTTATATGCCCCTGCTGGTCCTCAAGACACCCAAGTTGGGAGCAAATCCTTCTCTTACCTCGTACGCTATCCAGCGAGGCTTGAATGCGGTCCCGAAGTTCGGGGTCGCTCACCCTGTCTGCCAGCTTCCTGAGGCGGTTTAGGGCCTGCCTGGCCACCTCATGTCGTCTGACTTCTGCGCGAACTGCAGCCACGGCCAGCTGCCTCTGGGCATGCATGTTGCCCAGACCCGTCTTGCTGGGCTAAGAGCAACCACTGTTCCCGAAGCCCATGACCCCACAGCCCCCACACCCCAGAAGGCCCCTCTGCTCAGCCTCAGAACACCCCTCCTGCCCGCCCTTCCGTCTGTCTGTCGACTTCACTTCCTGACTGGTGCGTTTCAAACCCACAGCCTGGGTCAGCCCTACCTCCTGCATCACCCACCCCCTCTAGCGTTGGCCCGTCAGCTCTGCCCGCCAGCCCCTGCCACAGCTCCCCAGCCCGGTGGAAGGAGAGGCCTTAATGAGCATCCGAGGGCCTCCTGTGGGAGGTGGCTAATTAAGACGGGTGTTGGTGAGGGGAGAGTGTGGCCTGCCAGGTCCCAGGTGCAATCCCAAGCTCTTGGTGACCGATAGGTTTGTGTGCATTCTCAAACCCTCACAGGAATCCACACACACTCGGCCTGGCACCTTTAATGCCCTGCATTCCAGCTTACAGCTGTACTCCCCACCTACTCTGCAATATCTGTTTATTAAGGAATAAATGCTTTGACGCGCTGTAACCCTTCCTTAGTCGGCTGCCCCACCGCAACCACCTCCTGCTTGAAAGGGCCAAGTAGGCACAGGGAGAACAAGTTATGGAAGACAGTAAGCCGTAACCAGCCAGAACCAGCAGGCTCCGTGTTCACTTTCGTAATAACTGATTTGTCTATAACACTTAATAGTTTGCAGCACACTTTCTTATATACTGACTTCATAACAGGCCCAAGGGGTAGGATTTTTATCCCTATTTGGCAGAAAAGGAAACTGAAGCTCAGAGAGGCCAGTAAGAAGTGACACAAAGATACAGATTTAGGTATTCTGATTATAATTCTGATACACTTTTCACTACACTGCCCAACTAAGACGCTTGCCCACCAGCTTCCCCTATGCCTGATACCACTGTCCTGTCCTTGCTTTAGTCCCTGAAAGAGGGTGGGTGCAGAATTGAAGGACAGAAAGAAGATGCGGTGGGGGGAGGGAGTGAAGAGGGAAACAGTGGGTAGTTTGATGGAATCATTTTGTTTCAGGACTTAAACCTTTCTGGCCCTGCCAAACGCCTCTTCTCCTGTTTATCTTACTGATATTAACTTGTGACGGACGGGGGATTTTAATATATGAATGTGTAGTTGGAGATAAGAGAATTCGAGTTGGGATTGCCCACTGGAAACTGTAAAATAGCCCAAAAGAGAACTAGCAGCATGTGCCAGGTAACCAGTCTACATGTATTCTAAGCACTCATATAGAATTTATATGAATATTATATTATTAACTCATTCAGTTTTGACAACACAAGAGGTAGGTGTATGGTTATTTATCCCCATTTTACAGATGAGGAAACAGGCAGAGGGAGCTTAAGTAACTGGCCACAGGTTACAGAGCTAGTAAGCCGCAAAGTTGGAAGCCCTGCGGTCTGACTTGCGCGGTAAGATGGTGCCACTTACGCGGTCATGGACTCCAAGTACACACGAACGTAAATCATTCTGTAGGGCTGAAGGGAGGTTTTCCATTTGTGTTCCTACGACGACTGCCTCTTTCTTTTGGTGGAAAGAGGAACTATGTCTTTTCCTATCCCCACGCAAAAGGCGGCGCGTCAAAGCATTTATTCCTTAATAAACAGATATTGATCACCACCACGCCCGCCCCTGGAGTGAAAATGTGAAGACTCCGCCTTCCCCTGATATTTATTCATATTCCAGGCCCCTCCCTTTGTCTTTTTCTTTTTTTTACCGCGCGGGATCAGGCGTGTGCTCTGAAGACTCCGGCACACGCATGTGCGTCTTGTGGTTTTGTCACATACAGGAGCGCGCCGCTCCGGGGCTGCTAATTTTCTAGCATGTTCACACTGAATTTTCATACTGAATTTTCATACTGGATTTCTAGCATGTTCACACCCCGTCAGGAGGGGATGTGTCCTAGCGGACGCACTTGCAGAGATGAGCGTGTTTGCCAGGTGGTGCCCAGCCTGCGGCCTCCGTGGCCAGGCTAAAGAGCTGAGTCTTGCTTCTCTGGGTGTTCCCGAGTGTGATGCAATAGCAGCAAACGAGAGCGTCATCATGAGGTCATCGCGGGACGAGGGGAAAGGGGCGGGAGGGCCGTCCCTCGAGGGGGGAGCCCTTTCACCTGGCCCCCGAAGCACCTTCTCTTCACCGGAGTTTCCCGAGAGTCTCCTCCCTCGGATAAGTCCTCCTGCAGCCGCCACCACAGAAAACTCCGTTTTCAATCCGGGGTTTTGAAATTCAGGCTCCGGTCCCTCTGAGACGCTCTGGAAGCCCTGCCCCCAGTTTTAAGTTTCATCCAATAAAGAACCTAAAGGCGGGGCCGGCAGGCGGGTCAGGGACGCGATGCAGATTGATTGGCGTTCAGGCCACCGACGTCCTAGATTAGCCCCGAGCTTCGCCAATCCACAGGCGGGGGTGGGACGGTGCAGGCGCAGAGGATTGGGTTTGGCTGGACTCGATTTAAAGAGACAGAAGCTGTCGGGGTCCAAGAAGACGGCCCGCGAGACCCTCCCCCCAAGTCCTTGGGACCACTTGGGTCCCCAAAGCTGGGGAGATGGTTTGCGGAGGCTTTGCCTGCTCCAAGAATGCGCTCTGCGCGCTCAACGTGGTCTACATGGTGAGGTTTTGGAGGTGGGGGGAGCCCCAGGGCGCAGAGGCCAGTGGAGAGAACGTCTACGGGACTTCGGATGGGGAGAGGGATGTACTGGGGTTCCGGGAAGATTCCCGGGAACTTCCGGCGACGAGGGGATTCCTGGAGACTTCCGTGGGAAGAGGGGAGACTTCCGGTGAGCAGAGCGTTTATCTAGGGGTGGGGGTGATGCAGTGAAGGCTCGTCGTGGGGCTCAAGGCCCAGCGCTCCCTCCTCCGAATTTAGGCTTCTCCCAAATGGAAGTGATGGATGAAGCTGTGTTCCATTTCATATTCATGCGCTCCACGCTCCCGGCCGCCTCTCAGCCCTGTTCCAGCCGCTCTGGCCTCTGATGGGAGGGGTGTCCGGGGACGGTCCTGGTCCTGGTCCTGGTGGTTCCTCCTCTCGCTCACTCACGCAAAACTCAGCTCCCCTTACTGTCCGGCACCGCTCCCACCTCGGCCTTGGGCGGTGATGCACACTGGCACTCTTGAGACACGTCCTGCTGTTTCCCGTAGCTGGTAGGCTTCTTGCTCATCGGAGTGGCTGCGTGGGCCAAGGGCCTGGGTCTGGTGTCGAGCATCCACATCATCGGAGGAGTCATTGCCGTGGGGGTCTTCCTCCTCCTCATCGCGGTTGCTGGGCTGGTGGGCGCTGTCAACCACCACCAAGTGCTGCTCTTCTTCGTATCCTGACCGGAAGGGACTGGGGCGCCAGGGCTCTTGGGAGGACTCTTAGCTAGGAAGTCAGAAAGGAGGGTAGGAGACCTCCCGTGTTTGGGGGACTATGTCTCCTTGCCCCCCCCCCCCCCCTTATACCATACTCTATGAAACAAAAGCCGGTGATTTTGTTTTCAGCTGACATAACTGTGAGATCAGATTGTTATTGTAGGTGGACCATAAAGGAATCTGGGACTTTTCTTTTTCCATAACTCTTCCTCTCAGTACATGATCATCCTTGGTTTGGTCTTCATCTTCCAGTTTGGAATCTCTTGCTCCTGTCTGGCTATTAACCTAAGCAAACAGGTAAGAAGGTGCCCTTTCAAGTACTCACTTCCCCCCACCCTCTAACCTCTTTACTCCTTACTCTCAGTCTGGCTCCAAAGATCATTCTTAGAGCCACTACTTCCAGAGCTGTTTGCTTCCTCTGGGATGTCCGGCTGACCGACCGTGAGGACCATCCAGAAGGAAGTGGATAGTTACTGTGTCTGCACCTTTGCTTTTGAAGGACGTTAACTCCCTTTGCTTAAAAAAGGAAACTGAAGCGCTGGAACTGGGATGAAAATGTAGGGGATTCTTAAGGTTAGCAGCATCAAATGATTTCCTTCTGCCTGTATCCTCCAGACAGATGTCATCAATGCTTCTTGGTGGGTCATGAGCAACAAGACCCGGGATGAACTGGAAAGAAGCTTTGATTGCTGTGGCTTGTTCAACCTTACAACCCTGGATCAACAAGATTATGCTTTCTGCACTGCAGTGAGCTGGCATGGGAGTGGGTGGGGGGGTGGCGGTGGTTTGTGTGATAGAAAAGTGGCTAAGGCCGATGCTCACATTGGCAGATTTGAGCTTGTGATTGCCTGTCTCTAGCAGCTCACTTGCACTGGGGCTGTGTGCTGGTAGTTGGGGGATGGATACAGATTCTAGAGAATTAGCCAAGTGAGAGTCCAGTCTATAGGATACTAATCAGGAACTGGAAAATAATTTCTAGGGTCATTCACCATAGCTACGATAGAGCACCGTAGCATCAAACATGCATGTGTGTGTTTTTCCCTCAGGTCTGCAAGAGCCGGAGCCCCACATGTCAGATGTGTGGAGAAAAATTTCTTAAGCATTCAGATGAGGCCCTGAAAATCCTGGGGGGTGTTGGACTCTTCTTTAGCTTCACAGAGGTAACATTCTCTAGTTCCCTTATATCCCTTATCCCTTCTCTACACCTCCAAGTCTTAGCCCCAGATTCATAGTTTGTGCGTATCTCTTTTCTCTTTGTCTACAGATCCTTGGTGTTTGGCTAGCGATGAGATTTCGGAATCAGAAGGATCCTCGAGCCAACCCCAGTGCCTTTCTATGAGACTCTGGATCCTTCTGACATCTCTTCTGCTGTCTGCTCTCCCTAAGCTTTTTTTTCCCCTTAGGGAAAACTTGGGGTCTCTAGCCCTTTTTGTTTGAGAAAAAGGAAAGGCCCTTTGCCATGTTCCCTAAAGATGACTAAGCAGTTAGGCTTTATGCCTTGATGTTTTACTGGGAGAAAGATTATAAGGAATAAAGAAAAACCCTTCTTCCTTCTTTTCTCCCTAAGTGGATATGGGAAGTTTCCAGGATTACATGAGATGGGATGGGGGTTGGAGTCATTCCTGGCTGTTTCCCCTCTTCTCCCTTCTACATGCTGGACCACCTCAACACATCTTTGCTCCAAGGGTAAATCAGGGACAGATCCAGAGAGAAAACTACCAAGAACTCTTGTAATAAGGAGGACCTGGTTGGGGAAGTTCAGTGAATATAAAAATAAAAACCATTTAAACTCTATAATCAAAGAAACCATGTAAGTGCCTTTTCTTCTCTTGTTAGTTGAGGGGCTCCACTGACTATGTAGACCCTGTGATCTAAAGATAATCTGCAAGGAAGTTCCATCTTCCAAATGGTTTTTTTCAAATCCCCAAACAGTAAAGCCAATCAGAGGAAGAAACATAAAAAAAAAAAAAAAAAAGACCATATTTCTTTGTTTGTCCTGTATAAAAAAGGATCCCAATATAAAGGTATAAAGAAGGGGAGAACAAGGGACATACCCCTTGGTGTAGGGACACAGGATAAGGATAAGCCTCAAAAGGGTGGGAGGGGAATGTCGTTAAGGCAGTAAAATATCGTCTGTAAAAAGTTGGAGGAGTCGCCGCCACAGCTTCAGAAGTGAAGGCAGAGGTTGCCTTCTCAGTGGTGGGGCTCTCCACTCAAGTGTTCAAAGGAAGGGGAATTTGGTGGTCTCTCGCCTTGGTTCTGTTCCAGCCGTTCCGTTGCTCACTCTGCGTCACCTTCTGCCTTGTGTAGATAAGGGTGCTGCAGCGCTCGGAAGGCAGAGATTCGCTTGTGTGGGTTAAAACTCAGCATCTCCTGAGAAGGGACACAGAGGTTAAAAAACATGCAAGAAACAAAAAAAAGACTCCTGCTTACCTCCAACGATACCTAGAATGGGTGATTTTCTCTATCTCTCTTGTGGACAGCCGTTCAAAACAGTAAAAAAAAACAAACCAGCCCGTTCACTGACAAGTCTCCGTAACAACAATGCACTTGGGTTCCTTTTATCCTGCTCCATTTCCCCCTACTGGTGGCTCAAGTGGTAAAATAAACTGCCTGCAATGCAGGAGACATGGGTTCAATCCCTGGGTTCGTAAGATCCCCTGGAGAAGGAAATGGCAACACACTCCAGTGGGCTACAGTCCATGGGGTTGTAAAGCGTCTGACACGACTGAGCGACAAACACGTGATCTGCCCCAGCAATCTCGCCCTGTGCCCATGCCTGGGTCTATTACCAGCAGCAGCTGCGCTCCAGATTCTTCCAGCTCAGGGACCACCGACTGCACTGGCCGGGGCCCTCTGGGGGAAAAGGCTCCTCGGGGTAGAGACACATCTCGGGGCCAGTCATCCTCTGGGGGCAGTCCGATCAGGCTGTGGGGAACAGGAGAATTCTGGTCAGGAAGGCCCTTTTCCAGCCCCCATCTCCAGGGGCAAAGCCAGCTGCTATCAAGGGCTCAGCAGAAAGAGAAGGACTCGAAATGCAAAGTTCTTCCCCCTTGCAGGTCACTTACTCAAAGATTTTGCCTAACTGGTCAGCTTCAGAGTTTCCACAGAAGAGAGGCCTAAGGTAAAAAGAGACATTCACTCCTGTAGCAGTCTTTCAAAGACAGGGTGGTAGATAACTGCTTAGTGGCTCAAAACAGGGCGTGGAGAATAAAGGGCTATGAAACTCGTAATTCCTAATTCTGAAATTCCTAATTCAGAGTTTCCGGCTATGAACAAGGTGGCCAGTAGTAAGTGGAAGAGTGGGCAGGGTATGGGTGTGGTTTATGAATAAAAGACTGGGGAAATTAAAAATGTTTGGGATACTTGGGCCCCATACTTTCGACGAAACATCTCTGCGAAGATACAGCCAACGCTCCACATGTCCACGGGTGTTGCATATGTAGACTGCAACAGAACTTCCGGAGCGCGATACCAGAGTGTAACAACCTGATAGGAGTAAGCAGTGCAGATGAGAGTCCTGCAAGTTATTGCAAAGCGCATGAAAAAAACACGTTCCTTCTCAACTGCTACGGGCAACCGCCCTTCTCCCCCAGCCAGATCCCATCCTGGCCACCATCCTTCTACTGACCACAGGGGTAAGTGCCATCTGGTAGCTGTAGATTCTGGCCAGGCCAAAGTCAGCCAGCTTGACTGTCCCACCACTTGTCACCAGAATGTTCTCTGGCTTCAGGTCTCGGTGAACAATGCAGTTGGCATGAAGGAAATCCAGGCCTCTTAGAAACTGACGCATCAGATCCTGGTTTGGAAGGGGGAAGTACAGAGAAACTGGGAACCAGGTGCCACGCCTGAAATGACAACAGAAACTACCTCGGAGGTCTGAAGCTCCCTCTCGGGGTCTGCCCCCCCTACTCACCTTTACGGTCTCCACTGGCAAGCCTGGTGGGGGTGCCTTATCCAGATACGTCCTGAGGTCTTGGTCCACATGCTCGAACACCAGGGTCACTTTGGTCTCCCGGTCAGTCCGGGCTGTTGCACAGACATCCATGAGCCTGGCCAGAACAAGTGGTCACTCGCCGAGCAGTGGTCTCGGACCGACCGACAGGGCCTCCCCTATCTCCTCGGGGTTCCCATGCCTCTTCGGCCACCACTCCACATCTACAGGTTAGATGTGGAGTGTTTTTCCTTTCACGACCCACTCCCACCCTTTCATCTGCTTCTCACCTGACAACATTGGGATGCTCAAAAGCCTCCAGACGCCGCAGCAAGGCCACCTCCCGCACGGTGCTGATGGGCAGGCCCCCTCCAGCACCTCCTCCGTTGGGGACTCTTACACTCTTGAGGGCCACAAAGTGGCCACTGTGGGGGTCACGGGCCTTGTACACCGTCCCATAGGCACCGACACCAATTTCAGCCACTGGCTCATATCGGGAGGTAGCCATTCTGAGACCAGAGGAGAGCCTACAAGCACAGAGGCTCAATGAGCCTGCAGCAACAAAGCGAGCCCCACGAAAGACATCGCACAGACAACACCAGCAGCATCCCCGCACTTCCCTGAGGGCAGCCCCCAAACCCTCCAGCCACGAGAGGCCCTATCACTTTTTCAAAATTGCATTTCCCTTTGGGACCACCGAGCCCCACACAAGGGAAATCCCATACGACACACCCCCTACATCAAAGACCCGACACCCAGTTCCCGAAATTACACCTCCCATCGGCCACAAAGGAACATTATCACATCCTGCCCCACTTCCCGCCCTCGAACAATCCTTCTGTAACCAGCCCGCGGAGGACGCAGTGGGGGGCGAGAATGGTCCCCACTCCTGAAAAGGGCCACGCTCACCTCGCCCCGTGTCAGGAGCTGCGGGGTCGGCCCGTTATCCGGACCCCGGAGCCGGTTCCCGCGGCGCCATACACTCGAGGTCCGTCCTGGGCAGCTGGACGCTACGGGCCCGACCATAGACACAGGCCGCAGGCTAGAGCGGCCCCCTTTACCCCCACCCGCACCATGTGACCAGCTGCCAAAGAGGCGCGCGGAAACCGGAGGGGCGGGGCGAACGCCGGACGTTCGGGCCACGTGACCAGGCCGCGCATGCGCAGAGGGGCAGCCGGGAAGCGGCTTTGAACGCGGGAGGGGCGAGGAGGGGAAAGAGGCGGAGGAGAGATGATACCACGTGGCCTGTTGCTATCACACGTGACCGCTTGACATTGCTTGGAGGAGCAGAGGTGTGGTTACGCTGAAGGGCACGTGACTGGCTGCCTTAACTCCGGCTGGGGCGGTGGGGCGGAGGGGCGGGAGAAGAGAGAGGGTGGAGGCCAATGCGGTGCCATGGCAACCGTGGCCACCCAGGCTTCCCAACTCCGGGCTGCAGGCCGAGCCTGAGTCTCACTACCCGTCTCTCACCCTCTTTAAGCGGGGAGGTGGGTCGAGGGACGGGAGGTGGTGCTGTCGTCTCTCTGCTCCATCGCCAGCGGAAAACGTGTTCTCATTTGTGTCTTTGTTTCATTCATTCATTCAGCAAATGTTTACTGAGTCCTTGCTTCCTGTGTGTATGTGGGGTTTCTTTTAATTTTCTTAGTCCCATATTTTATATGTGGTCATGTAAAATAGGGAGTAGACAGTGCCCAGTTCAGTTCAGTTACTCAGTCGTGTCTGACTCTTTGCGACCCCATGGACTACAGCACGCCAGGTTTCCCTGTCCATCACCAACTCCCGGAGCTTACTCAAACTCATGTCCATCGAGTCAGTGATGCCATCCATACCATCTCGTCCTCTGTTGTCCCCTTCTCCTCCCGCCTTCAATCTTTCCCAGCATCAGGGTCTTTTCTAGTGAGTCAGTTCTTTGCATCAGGTGACCAAAGTATTGGAGTTTCAGTTTCAGCATCAGTCCTTCCAGTGAATATTCAGGACTGATTTCCTTTAAGATAGACTGGTTGAATCTCGTTGCAGTCCAAGGGGCTGCCCATCTGGGGACGAAACTAGTATTAAAAGACTGATGGAAGGCAGGTTAGTACAATAATCCAACAGGACGTGTGGCAAGGTAATGTCGTCCCCTCTTCCCAACTTCCACCTTTTCCTGGGAGTGTTAAAGCAGAGACCAGATACCTTCTGGCAGAGAAGTTATTGATGAGCTGGAAAGAGGAATACTTGACCTTTAAGGTTCTTTTCTGCAGTGAGATGGTATGACATGTGTGTATTATATTATATACATCACATAGAGAGAGACATAGGGGTGAGCATGAGCAAGGAAGTTATCACCACACTGCATGAAAATGAGTGTTCCCTTCTGCAAACCTTGTGAACCCTTATATGGGGTCGTTGCATTTCTCTTGTTTCCCCTGTGGCCAGCTTTCATAGACCTTACCCTAAGAGACTTTTCCCAAACAACCTCTGCTCACAGACATCTAGGTAGACAACAGGCAAGTTTCAAGTTTCACTGACTTCCCTTGTCTTCCTGATTCCAACTTCTTTGTCTCCCAACCCTTTGAGAGAATGGGAATAAGGAAAAGAAGGGATCAGTTTCTCATTTATGATAAACTGTCTAAAATCTGAAACCATTCTTTTACTCTATTTGCTCTCCTTGTGCCCTAACTTCTGTTCTCCTTAATCATCTGGCTGAGGATATGAGTTCAAGCTTGAGATTCATATATACCATGCTCCAGGGCGAAATGGAAGACATGTCAGTACAGATTTCCCCTTTTTGCATTCTGATAGTTGTAGTCCTGGGCCTTTGCTGGCAAAGGCAACTGGAATTCTGGTAAGAAAAATCCCAAGGTGCTAACTGATTACGGGGCTTGTGAGGTGAATGTTTCATTGACTATTTTGCTAGGATTGGTGGGTTTGTAAACCTCTGGAAGGCTAAGTGTCTCTGAGTGTGTTAAACTTCCATCCTACACCAGCAAGGTCCCACTTTAGCCTCACCCTCCACATAAGCTCAGTTTTTAAAATATAAGTCATCCTCCATCTTGGCTTGGGTTCCAGACCCTTTTTCTGATTCATTCATCCATCCATCCAAAATACTTGAATGCTCTGTAAGAACATTACTCTCCTTCATCACTTTCTATTGAGGATCCTTAGTTTGGCAGTCTGTCCCTGATTACATACCCTCCCTTTTCCTGTTAATTACTTTTTTTACTAATTACTTTTTTCCCCAGTGTGTTTGACCCAATGAACTTCCCTGGAATTCCTTTCCCCACAGCATTGATAAGGAGAGGAGAGGGAGGATGTAACTGTAAGGTAGAAATAAGGGATGAGAGGGTACAACTGGCTCTCAGGGTCAAGATCCCCCCTCCCATACAACAAAGAGCTAGGCATGTGTGTGCGTGCGCGGGTGTGTATGTGTGTGTTAGGTGTGGTTCACTTCAGTGCAGTGGTGGTGGGTCAGGAGAATACCAGGAAAGACACTCCCCCCTTTAACACTCCGCTCCTTTGCTCACTCACCTCCCTCACACATTACAATTACACACTCTGTTTTTCATACAATCCAGTTCCACCCCTGACACATTCATCTCTTTTCCACGGCCCCACACTGTGCACACTTTTCAGTCTTTTGTGTAGAAGTGTTTATTGCTTGAGCCCATGTCTTGCTCACTCACCTCGGACCCTCGCTTAGCTTTCTTTTTTTTTGTAGCTTGCTTTCTTTGCACACTCCCATTTTACACAAGCCTCTCCCTCCCTGGAGCACCTGCACCTGTGACCACACACCTTCCATCCTCACCCCCCCCCATTCACACACCTATTCTCTACCCGCGTGCACACCCCCCTGCCTTGGCCACGCCCCTCCCTCCGCCCTCCCCCGGGTTCGCACACTCGCCCCCGCCTCTGGGGACACCTGCTCGCGCGGGGCAGGGCGGGGATGCGCAGCCGCGGCCACTTCTCCTCCTCTCCCCCTCCCCGCCCCGCCCCTCCCTCCATCCCTCACCGGCTCCCCGGCTCCCGCCCCGCCCGCCCGCCGCTCCGGGGGGGTCTCCGCCGCCGCCGCCGCCGGAAGGAGCCGCCATTTGCCACCGCCGAGCGCACGGGCCGAGCCGGAGCCGGAGCCGGAGCGGGACTGGGGCCAGGAAGACGGCGATGGGGGGCGGCCCCGGCGCAGGAGGACCGGGGCTCGTAACCCCGGGGGCCCGGCCCGCTCCGGACCCGGACCCGCGGGGCGCGGCACCCTGAGCCCCCTCCCACCCCGCCCCCTGCCCGGCCATGGCTGCCCGCCCCGCCGCCCCCGGGCCGCCAGCCCTCCCGGCCCCGCAAAGCCCGGAGTCCCGGCGGCGGCAGCAGTGAACGGCTCCCGCAGGCCCGTAGACCCCGGCCGGGCTTGGCTCCCCAGCGCGCGCCCCCTTCCCGGCCTTGTCCTCTCCCTTCCCCCCGCCGCCCGAGAGCCCCCTTGCCCGCCGCCCCCCGCCCCCGGCGCCCGGACGATGCTCAAGTCTCGGCTCCGCATGTTCCTCAACGAGCTGAAGCTGCTGGTGCTGACGGGCGGGGGGCGGCCCCCGGCCGAGCCGCAGCCCCGGGGGGGCGGGGGAGGCGGCTGCGGCTGGGCGCCCTTCGCCGGCTGCTCGGCGCGGGACGGCGGCGACGACGAGGAGGAGTACTACGGGTCCGAGCCGAGAGCCAGGGGCCTGGCCGGCGACAAGCAGCCGCGGGCCGGACCCCCGCCGCCGCCCGCGCCGCCGCCGCCGCCCCCGGGCGCCCTGGACGCCCTGTCGCTCAGCAGCAGCCTGGACAGCGGGCTCCGAACCCCTCAGTGCCGAATCTGCTTCCAGGGCCCCGAGCAGGTCAGGCCTGGGCGCCCGGCGGGCGGGCGGGCGGGGGCGCGCACCCGGGGCGCCCGGGGGCGGGGCGGGGCCTGGGGAGGCGGCGCGGGACCCGGGGGCCCGGGGTGGAAGTGGAGTGGGGTCGGGGGCTGGGCTGGAGACTCCGGGAGCGCAGGTTCGGGGTGGCGGCGGATCAGGGGTCTCCAGGAAGGGGTGGGGCTTTCTCCTGGGAGGGCCCCACATCCTTCTCGGCTCCACCGAGGCAGCCTCTCTCCCCCACTTCTCTCACCCCGGGGTCTCTGCAGGCTGAGGGCTGGGCGGCGGGTAGGCAGGAGAGCGCTTCTGTTCCCACCCTGAAAGGAGACGCCCAGCCGGTGCCGTCGCCTCCCTCACTAGTTCTCTCCGTGGGGCACTTTTCTTCACTTCCCATTCCACAACTTTCCTTCTCATTCCAAAGAACATTCTTTGTTTAAATGTTATGGACAAAGTTGTCCCGGGATGGCACCCAGGGGGTGTCTCTTCCTGTCTTGAGCAATTACTTCGATTAAAGGGGAACAGCCTCCACG
Source organism: Muntiacus reevesi (assembly GCF_963930625.1). Lineage (NCBI taxonomy): Eukaryota > Metazoa > Chordata > Mammalia > Artiodactyla > Cervidae > Muntiacus > Muntiacus reevesi. The sequence continues at coordinate 169,611,494 of NC_089252.1, read as the reverse complement.
CCCACCCTTAGGATATCTCCCTTTCTGATTCTTGGAAACTGAGGACTGTAGCCTATCCCAGTCTGCACCGCATCGGTGGCACACTTTGCAGTGATGGGATGGGTTAGGAAGGCGCGGCTCAGAAGCTCGCACTTCTGTTTCTCCAGATCCTAAGGGGTGGCCTTCCGGTTGGGAAGCCTTAAGGAGCACCCTCCTCAAACTCTAGGGACGGAGAAGACCCAGTATTTACCAGCCAACTCCCCCTCCACGTCCCTTCTCTTTTCTCTTCTATTGGGTCCGGGAAGTTTACCTTGAACTCTGCATTTTTTCTTTTGGGCTTATATCCTTAGCGTCTTTCTTCGTTTTGGCTGAAAGGCCTGATTTTTTTTTTAAGGTAGGAGACACCTGGAGAAGAGGTTTCCCTCTCCTGGAGTGGGGTGGCGATAGCTGACCCCACTCCTGGAGTGGGGAGCTCGGGTGGCGATAGCTGACAGGGCCTCTCCTCACTCTTCCTCCAGGGGGAGCTCCTGAGCCCCTGCCGCTGCGACGGCTCCGTGCGCTGCACGCACCAGCCCTGCCTCATCCGCTGGATCAGCGAGAGGGGCTCCTGGAGCTGTGAGCTCTGCTACTTCAAGTACCAGGTCCTGGCAATCAGCACCAAGAATCCCTTGCAGGTGAGGTATAAGGGGAGCACCCTGAGGCTGGGGCAAGGGCCCTTCAGCAGTTAGAATCAGGGACCCTCCAGGCAGCTCATTTCATCCATTTCCTCTTGTTTCAAAGTCACCCTCTCCTCCGTTATCATCATCTCCTGTCTATAAATATCTCCCTTCCTTCATATACTCACAAAGACATTTATTGGGCGCCACCTGTGTGCCAGGCCCTGGGACAGCGAAAGAGGAAAAGGCAGTCGCGCTGCCGTTGCTGCTGGAAGCAGACATGTAGAGTTGTCTGTGTGTCGAGTTCTTGGTGTGTACTAACGCTTTTAATCCTAGTAATTACGTACCATTAGTATCTACATTTTAAGTCAGTGAGGACATTGAGGCACAAGTAAATTTTAAAACTTGCCCGAAGTTACTCAGCCAGAAAGTGAGTAAGGATTTGGAATTCAGATCCTAGATGATCTGATTTCCGAGCAGTTGTCTGTCATGCCTTTCTAAAATAAGACAGGAAATGGTCTCAAACAATATGAGAAGTGCCACATTCTAGACTTGATCAAGGCACAGAGAAGACAGATTATTAGTCCCACCTGAAGGGTTTCAGGAAGGCTCCTGGTGCATCCTCCTATTCAGGGCAACCCTAACCTGGCTTTCCATCTCTTTCTGTGACTTTTTGGAGCCTTTTCTCCCGTACAGTGGCAGGCCATCTCCCTGACGGTCATCGAGAAGGTCCAGATTGCAGCCATAGTTCTGGGCTCACTCTTCCTCGTCGCCAGCATCTCCTGGCTCATCTGGTCCTCACTTAGCCCTTCAGCCAAGTGGCAACGGCAAGATCTGCTCTTTCAGATCTGCTATGGCATGTACGGCTTCATGGATGTCGTCTGCATAGGTGAGGGCACCTCTCTCCCCTGCTCAGCATTTTCCTCCAGCTGACACACTTCACTTTCCCTGCCCATTCCTTCAGTCTCATGGCCGTGTTTTCTAGCACTGAGAACCTTCAGGGGAATCCTGGTGTCCCTCCCTTACCTGCTTCTCCGGGCCCTTTGCAACCCTATCTCCTCCCCCTGGAGAAATGTTGGCTTAAGTGCCTCTGGTCTAGGTCTGGGCAGCATTGACTCTGGACTTCTCATCCTCTTGCTCAGGCCTCATCGTCCATGAAGGCTCCTCCGTCTACCGTATCTTCAAGCGCTGGCAGGCAGTAAACCAGCAGTGGAAGGTCCTGAATTATGACAAGACCAAGGACATAGGAGGAGATGCAGGGGGAGGGACGGCAGGGAAGCCGGGCCCCAGGACCTCACGGACGGGCCCCCCTACTGGGGCCACCAGCCGCCCCCCGGCTGCCCAGCGCATGCGGACGCTCTTGCCTCAACGCTGTGGCTACACAATCCTGCATCTCCTTGGACAGCTGCGGCCACCAGATGCCCGTTCCAGTTCCAGTTCTGGCCGTGAGGTTGTCATGAGGGTCACCACAGTCTGAACTGAACTTCAGGAGTGGGGATGTTGAGTCAATGCATCGGCCAGAGATGCGCTGTCGTGGCTGCTGGAGGTACCAGCTGGACAAGGTGTTCGGGGCACACCGCCTCCATCAGCGAGGGTCTCCGTGGACAGCTTCACGCTGGAGAACACTGTCTGGCCTCTACTGCCCACTGGGTAGAGACACCTGGATACATTCCAGTCCCCACTGACAGCCCCTCACACTCATCCTGGGGCAGCCAGTGGGCAGGTGGGGAGAGCATCATTTCTTCCGTAGAGAACCGTCCTTACCTCAGCTCCTAGGGCCTCCAGCCCCCCAGCTCCACTATGGTGACTTGGTGAAGGGGGACCAATGCCAGAAGAAAGGGGCTGTAGACCCCCCCATTCCCCACCCCATGGCCACAGGGCAGCTGGCAATAAGACTATAGTAAACACTGACCTCCCGTTCCTGCATGAGGGCGGGGGTACTTCCCTGTGCTCCACCCCCCATTGCATGGGGGGAAGAGCATAAAGAATCATTTATATGCACATGGAGACTCCTTTCTCATCGGGGGTTTTCTAGAGGGTTGGGAGGTGTGGGGAAGTTTCTCTGCAGCGGTTGCAAATCCCTAATGCAGCAGTGGTTTCTGATTTGAAGGTGTAACTCCCACTTGGTGGTGAATAATTCTCGTTGGCTGCTGGCTGGCAGTGATCAGAAGCATCTCAGGGGTGGACCTGACACCTGGGTGTTGTGTGATTTAGAAAAAAAAACTCCACCGTGGTTTTCCTGTCTACCTCATAGGGCTGAATTGAGGATAAATGAGGGACAGGTTGAATGCCATTGTAGGGAAAATTAGTGATGGCATAAAAAGATTTCTAGACTAGTTGATGGTGCATTTATTTCAAATAATAGCTGATTTACAAATTCCAAAATGTTTTTCAACTGGAGTTAGAGTCTTGGAAATTTGTCTTAAGTATCATAATAGATATGGAAAATTTGAGGGGAAATAGACATTGCAAATGTGAAGGATGGTGGTTATTTGCAAGAATGAGAGCTCTTCCAGCCCCTTAAACATTGGGGGCTGGGGCAGTCCTTGTTCAGGGAATCTTGCAGGTTCTATCAATCCCTACTAGGTAATGTGCTCGCCAGAAGAAGTGGTGTGAAGTGAGTTTGGACTCGTTGGGAGTGAGACAGACAGACTGTCCCAGGGTTGTGAGTCTCCAGCCCCAGTTTAAGCTCCCTTGTTCAGGGTCATGGTCTGATCCTGGTGTGCCCCAGCTGGTTGATACTAAGTGGAAGATCTTGTGCTTGGAGGCAGGCGCGTAGAGGGCTGAGAAAAGGTTTGGGAAGGACTGAATAAGATGCCAGTGCGATGCCTGGTCCCTTTCTCTTGCGGCCTTGGAGCTGTGTGTTATATGAAGGATGGTGTCTTACGTGAACTATTCATCAGCAATTAAAATAATTCCTTCATAACATTGCTTAAGTCAGATCCAGAGACCTCTCCTATTATCGGTCCTCCTCTCGGGGAAGGCCCTGCTTTGCCTTCTCCTTGGGGGTGTTTTGGGGATGCTTCTCTGTTAAAGGTCACATATCCTCGCCTGGGAAATGGTCCTCCCCAGCCCCTCTCCACGAGGGGTCTCGGCCGCTGTCCATGGTGCTGCCGCCTGGACTCGCCTGGGAGAATCGGAGTCAAAGCTGTGCTTGGGTGTGAGCAGCCTGGAAGTGTTGAAGTGTAGCACTTCCAACCTCAGGGGATTAAAGTGGAGGGAAGACTGAGGCTGAGCCCTATACCCCGCCCCCCTTTTCCAGTGGGAAATAGTTTCCCCAGAGAGAGAACCTTCCACATTCTCCACCTGGGGACACAGAAGGATCAGACTTCACTGATGTGCCTTTACAGACTAGCTGATGAGAACCGGAAGGGAAACAGCAAAACTAAGTGACTCCAAGTTCTTATCCAAGTGGAGTTTAGGTAGGTGTGACCCAGGTGGGCTTTCCTGTGCTCGGCCTGAGCTTTCCCCCTGATGGCCCCACATAAAGGCTTAGATGCAACCAAGAACATAGGCACTTAGCGTACAAGCACACGGTCCATTTCCATGCTGGGCCCTAAAACAGGGCTAAGTGAGACAGCATTTCCCCCTCCCCTTCAGGACCATTGGAGGTACAGGTATGGAGGTTGGGACCGGCAATCTATATCTTCCTCTCTCCTTTTTCCCCCTTTAAAGGATTGTTGTCCAGGAAAGGGCCATGAGGTCTGCTGCCCTTCTCAAGTGAGCAGGCCTACTTTCCCATGAGGAGCATGAATGTGAAAAATCTTGACCACTGATTCCAGGGGAAAGGGTCAGAGAGGAAGTGGGGAGTTACTCTCCCTCTAAGCTCAGAACTGCCCCAAATCAGGTCACTTAGGTTCAAGTTGAGCTAGTGGTAGTGAGTAGGGTAGGAGACTGAGAAGGCAGCTGAGGGGGCAGCGAAAGCACCAAACCTTGGCCTTTGCACAGGCTTGGGGGTATACCCCACCTCTCCGCAGATCTTACATAAATAGATAGCCCCCAGAAGGCTAGCGGCTGACGGAGTTTCTGTGGAAGGGAGCCATGTCTAGGGCAGGGGCTGAGGTGGTGAGAGGAGGAGGAAGTGTGAAGTGAAATCTCTCTCCATCTGCTAATTGGAGTGGAGGGGAGCAGGAAGAAGGGGGACAAGTCCGGACTCGGGGAGGGAGGCGCTGCAGGGCAGGTGCTGAGAGGTTCATCTGTATGGAAAATGAGTTAATCTACATACATCACCAGGAGAGAACTGAGTCCAGCCTCTGGGGGGCCAGAGAGTGCTGACTCAGGGGAACAGGGACGCCTGCTGCCCACTCCTCTCCTGCTTTGGTGCCCTCGGGCTTCAGCCACCCCCACACTTGGCCTTACTCCTCTCTGACCTCACCTCTCTGTAACCTTATCTTTCTCTGAAGGAAATTACCTTGGAGCAACGTCTGAAGAGGGCAGTGGCCGAGCTAAGGTGTCCTTTTAGTCCTGGCCGTCCAGGTTCCAGAAGCACTCTTCTACCAAACAGTCAACCGTCTCTGGCCCTCTCTGCAAGTCCCTCCCCACCCCTTTTAACAGCCTAGCCCTTGAAGCTACTTTTCAACACCACCCTTCCTTAATCTCTTACAGGGAGCCAGACTTGGCTGTTCCCACCACAGGTAGAAATGTGTCTGGCTTTGTGATGCAAACCGTTCTCCAGGAGTCTAGACCTCCCATTGTTGTGGGGGTGGGGGTGGGGTGGGTGGTCACTTCCGGGACCTGAGAAACCCACGTAGGGAATCTGGGTCAGGGTCTTACCTCCAGGTCTTTGTAGGAAGTGAGGGAAATAAGTCAGTCAAAAGTCAAGGATAGAACATTCAAAACAATTTTTTTATTTAAAAAACAGTATTTAAAAAACTTCAACATGTAAAAGGAAGACTTAGGTCCAAAGACATCTCTGCCTGGGATCTAAGTGGTGGAGCAAGCAAACTTAATAGTGACCAGAAAGCCAAGGAGAGTTTGTTTTTAAATCATAACCCAGGTGAGGATAGACTCACCTTCCTAGGGGCAGGATGAGGAAGAAGCAGAGCCCGGGAAGCTGCTTGTCCCTTCTGCCACCTCATCCAGATAGAATCTGAGAGTCCACGTGGTGTCACCCAGCCAGGGACAGGCCCCGGCAAGGTGTATGAGGACAGAATAAGGCCTCATTCTTCCTCTCAAAGAGCTCACAGGCAACGAGAGAGGATCAGCCGGGGGCAGACCAGATAGACACTTAGCTCAGGCCGTGGTGAGTGCTTAGCCGGCAGCATCAGTAAACACTTCGAGGCCCCAAAGGCCAGGGGTCGAATTCTTCCTCAGGCCACCCAGCAAGATGAGTTAACACTGAAGCTGGCCCTTGAAGGATGCATGTGACTAGAAGGGCTAAGCAGGCTAATGGGTCATGGTTTTCTCAAGGCTTGCTGGGTCAGGCCAGGTGCATGCTTCCTACCTTGATCAGGGCTGCTTCAAGCACTTCGCTATGGTCTCTCTAACCAGACAGACTGCAGAGAAATATACATCTCTTGGTCTCATGCCTAATAAACCCTTATGATGAGAGACACGGTGATGATGACAGCCTGTTTCCACCAGACTATCTGTCCACAAACTGTAGGTTGATGCTTCTCTCAGGTACCAGGACAGTCCGGGTCATTGGTCTGACGGGGGCAGAACCTGGCTCAGGTTGCACCTCAAAGTGGATCAAGATCTGGAAAGGGAGGAAGAAGGCTATCACTATGGAGGGATCTACAATGGTGGGCTTGGTTGGTAACGGGCATTATTAGTGTTAGAATGGTCAGTGTTGGAATGGCACCTGTGGCTACTAGGGGATGTCTTAGTCAATGAGGGTAAGAGATTATGGTGGGGAAAAAGATGGTCCAAAAACCCTCACTCAACCTCAGGGTCTATGATGGGACTGACATATTTCAGAGGATTAGGTCTCCCAAGTCTTATATGTTTCCATATGCCTATCAGGAGGGCTTCCCAGCTGGCTCAGTGGTAAAGAATCCACTTGGCAAATAGGAGGTGTGGGTTCAGTCCCTGGGTCAGGAAGATCCCCTGGAGGAGGAAATGGCACCCCACTCCAGGATTCTTGCCTGAGGAATCCCATGGACAGAGGAACCTGGTAGGCTACAGCCTACAGGGTTGCGAAGAGAGATGCCTGAGTGACTGAACAGCAACAAAAAAATGACTATCAGAAGGAGAAATATGGCTTTAGAGCCCTCTGCTCTGGGGACAGTAGAAGATCTAGATCACTCACCTGGGCCAAGGCCATTTGCAGCTCAAGCTCTGCCAGGCGTCTCCCCATGCAGCTGCGCTTGCCAAAGCCAAAGGGGAGAGATGCAAACGGGTGGGGAGCTGGACCTTCCCCTAGCCAGCGAGCTGGACGAAAAGAATTTGGTTCCGGGAACTGGGCCGGGTCCCTTGAAGTGGCGTAGTGACACAGAGTGACCAGCGTCTGGTGAGGGAGGAAAACAAACTTGCCAATTTGGGCCCGAGCATGCCAGGAGGGAGGGCGAGAACAGGACCTGTGGACTGGGAGGAAGGCAGGTTCTGGTGGACTGTGATTCGGCCATTTTCTGGAGCTACTTTTCTCTACTGCCCATTATATCCCAGAGAGGCCAGGGAGAGGTCTGAAGGGCTTATGGAGAGTATCTGAGAACCGGAACAGTCCTAAGGTAGGGATGGCTTAGCAGGAGGGGCCTGTAGGCTCTACTCACATTTTTGGGGATGATATATTCACCCACACAGATGTCTTTGTCTGGGACACGGGAATTCCCAGGTACCACAGGGTACAGTCTGGATGGCAGAGCACAAAGGGGAGACAGCAGGGTGAAGCAGGGGCTGTAGCCTTCCTCTCCTGCCACCCACCTTCCAACCCACTCTTGGCCAGGGGGAGAGTACCGTTGTCCCGCACCCTCTCTCCCAGCGCCCACCCGCTGTGTGCTTCCCCAGCCCCCCCCAGCATCTCCTCTAGCTCTCCTCTCCTGCCCCCTCACCTCAGCACTTCCTTGACCACGGCCTTCAGCAGGGGCAGCTGGGACAGAGCAGTGGCCGAGGGTTGGGTACTGGAGCCGGGGCCCAAGGCAGCTGAGATCTCAGCATGGAGTGCTGTCTGGATTTCGGGGTGCCGGGAGAGTTCATACAGAGCCCAGGAGAGCGTGTTGGACACCTGTGGGGACAGGGGGAAGCGTGAGAGGTGTCGAGAGTGGGGACCCGGCATAGGGGGCAGGATATGAGGCAGCCTGGACCGCAGGAGGTGCTAAGCCAAGCTGGCCTAGAGGACCACAGTGGGTTACCGGCGGCAGGGCGATAGCCCCGAGATGGAGGAGGGTAAGCTGTGGAAGTGGGGCTGGCTCCCAGCACAGAGGGAGAACCTCACCGTGTCCACCCCAGCGAGGAGCAGCTCGGTCACATTGCCCAGGATGGACGCGGCGGGCAGCTCTTTCCGGAGCAAGAAGTAGGTCAGGTGTGCCCCAGGTCCCGCGTGCTCCTCAGACTTCCCAGGCTGGCTTCTCAGGGCCACCTCGGCCTCTCGCTGCTCCACGTGCTGCTGGGCTGCGCGGACGGGGACAGGGTGTCCCTCACCGCCTGGGAACAGCTTCATGTTCCCGCAGCCCCGCGCATTTCCGTGCCTTGCCGAGCGTGAACCCGCTAAGCCGCTTCAGTCATGTCCCTGAGTGTCTGCGACCCCGTGGACTGCAGCCCGCCAGCTCCTCTGCGCATAGGGCTTCTCCAGGCAAGGATACTGGAGTGGGCTGCCATGCCCTCTTCCAGGGGATCTTCCCGACCCAGGAATCGAACCCGCATCTCTTATGTCTCCGGCACTGGCAGACGGATTCTTTACCACTAGCGCCACCTGGAAAGCCCAGCGCACCCGGGACGCCCAACCTGTCCGGGCCTTACCGAATGCAAACATCTGGTCCCAGTCTCGGCAGAGGCGGTCCCAGGGTCCGGGCACGACGCGGCGCAGCCAGCTGGGCATCGCCATGGTCAACAGCGTGGACACGAACACGGAGCCGACCGCGCGGATGAAGGCCTCTGTGTCCGGGGGCACCTCCGCCTCCAGGCAGCCGAGGCGGGAGCCCAGCAGCACCGCCGCGATGCCTGGCCGGGAGGGGGCGCTGTCAGGGCGCCCCGAGACCCGGCCCAGGGGCCTCCTACGCGCGCTCCCGTCCTGGGCTCACCTTCCAGTCCGAACTTGTAAAACTCTCCCGCCACGTCTCGAACCAGGGCGGGCGGCCCGGCGCCCAGTCCCCGCTGGCGCCGCAGTCTCCGCACAAGGTCACGGACCACGCCGTGTAGGGTCCCGGCATAGCGGGCGGCCGCTTGAGGCCGGAGGAGCAGCGGGGCCAGGAGGCTGCGAAGCCTCTGCCATTCTTCCCCTTCCCTGCGCGGGGTGCGGAGAGGGGGCGCGTCAGGGCAGACGGCGGCGGGGGAGGCGGCCCGACGGGGCCGGTGGCGCTGGAGATGGAGCGTGTCGGGCCGGGGTGGCCAGGAGAGGGATAGCGTCCTCGCCCTCGGGGGTACAGAAGCCTGACCCTGCCTGCACCCGCTTTCCATCCCCACTCCTCGTTACTCATTTCCTGCCCCGGAGGGGCCTGGGTTCCTGGGTAAGCTGAGTCACAGAACCTTCCTTTGCATCTAGATCCTGGTGCCTCGGCCCCTTCCGCGAGTCCGCAAGATTCCGGCTTCAAAAGATAAGGTGAACAGGCACGAGAGCCGGGCTCCACCTGAGCTTGAGCGAAACGGACTGGGGTGGGAACCTCGGTTTGCCAGAAGGTTGGGGAGAACGACCAACTTCCTCCACCTCCCCAGACTGTCTCCAGACCCGGCCGCAAGGGAGGAAGGCAGCTGGACGTCGGGGGCTTTGGGGCCAGAGGACTCACGCGGTCAGCAGTCCGCAAGCCCGCTGGCGGCGGCGACGGTGCTCCGCCCAGGGTGAGAAGCTGCAGCGTTCGGGCCGGGGGCCCTCCTGTCGGAGCAGCTGCTCGACGAGCGTAGGGGCCGCCAGGTACACGGTGCGCACCGTCCCGAAGCTGGCCAACCACACCGGCCCGAAGCGCGCGGCGCCTCGCACCTGGGAGAGCGCGAGCAGCGGACCTGGAGACCCGGGCCGGGGGCTCCCGGCTGGGCCTGCGCCAAACTCCAAGGGCGCTGTTTCGGGTTTGAAAGGGGGAGCTTTTGCTCCCAAGCGGTGTATGGCTCTGATGCTGCAAACCCCTCTCCCTCACTCCCCATCCTAGGAAGTCTGGGTGTGATGGGCAAAACGGAGGAGCTGGGCGCAAAGCTGACACTCAGCACCGCTCTTTGGCCACCTGGGCGGAGAAATCCCTAAAGGCTCCTCCTGTGGACTGTTCACCTTAGGACGAGCCCCCGCGGAAGGTATAGGAGCGTACTAGCTTTAAGAGTCCCGCCTCCCGCGCACTTGTTCTGGATCTACGAGCCTCCAGACGCCTGCATCGCGAGAAGGCGCGTTTGGAGCGCACTCCTCCGCGGGGTGTCCAGGGGACTCCGCGTGCTGCGAGCCACCGCCCCCAGGACTTCGTCTTTTCCGTAACTCCTGGCCTCCGTTCCCGCCCGCCCTCCTTGCGCCGTTCTGCACTAGGGTTTGTGAAAGCCAACTTCCCCAGCTTTCAGTCGTGGGAACGGCGCCCCGTTCTACCTGCAGCTCGTGTAGCCGTGACAGCCCCCCTTTGCAGAAAAGCTCCGCGAGGAAGCCGGGCGTGGAGGGGCCTGGGAGGTCCGCCAAAACCCGGGGCGCCGAGTCGGAGCCTCTGGAGCCCAGCGAGGCACCCAGCTCAGGACAGCGGACGCGATGGAACACTCTTGATGCGAATTTGAGGGTCTGGGTCATGGTCTGGCTCGGGAACCCACCAAAACTCGCTCCTCCAGAGCATCTTGCCCGGCTCCTACTTAACTCTTGGGCGCGGTAGTGGCGACGCCCCCTGCAAGCTCCTCAGCCAATCCCCTCTCCTGGGTGCTGGGGATTAGCACCCAGGAACAGTAGGCGGGGCCGGAGCGGCCAAGGCGGCGCCCTTGGGTCTCACGTTACCAGGACTCTCTAGGGAGGCGAGGCTTGCCTCAGTTTCTCCTGGGCTGGTGCCCTAGTCCATCAGTCCATCTCTTTCTCAGAAAGTCTATTTGGTGAGGTTTAGTTGACCAAGATACAGACTCGGTCCCCAGTATTCCCACCACTTCCCCAGGGAGCTGGGCCCCCCACCTCCCCCCGGAGGCCCTCCTCGGGAATTCCCGACCTCCAGCTCCTCCAGGAGGAAGAGCCGGAAGAGAAGCTGCAGCTGGAGCTCTCCTCAGATTCTTGCCCCGTTGGGCTGCACCTTTTCTGTGCCCGGGAATTTTTCTGCAGTGCCACATGGCTCCCCCTGCCCCGTCCCCAATGGGACAGAAGGCAGGTGGGTTCATGGGTTAGCCCTGTCCTACCAGCCATGGGAATATGGGACTTGAGGAGCAGAAATGAAGAAACTTATTGCAAACTAGAAGAGTTGAGAGATTTTTCTGGGCTTCTGGACAGAGCAAGGGTTAAGCAAGAGTTCTGACTCTCCAGCTGACTCAGTCTCCTGTGTGTGTGTGTGTGGGGGGGGGGGGGTTGTTTCTAGTCAGCAGCCCCTTTCCACTTTTAGCCTCAGAATCCTCCCCAGTTCAGCTCTCTGCTCCTTACTCCCGCCCTCCACAAGCAGGTTCAGTGCTAGTCAGCCAGCTCTGAAATCAAAGCAAAGGTCAACATGAGGAGGGAGGGGGTCTCCACCACCACACCCTCCCAGGATCTCCAGAGACAGCAAGAACAAAGCGAACAGGAATTCCCCGGGTCAAGTCTTAGGCCGGGAGAGGATGGGAGTGATCCACACTCTAGTCTTTCTTCAAAAACAGCAGCATGTGTATGCGCACACATATACATGTTAGCCTCAGAACCGTAAAGCAGACGTGAGCGGGCAGGTGATTTGAGTCTAGCAGGCAGTTTAGATGGACCGTGGAGAACTGCATTCCTCGCTCCAGCTGAGAAGGAGAGCGCCTAGGAGAAGGGAGCGCTAAGGAAGAGCAAGCCCCACTCCTTTCCAAGGATCCCTTCTGGTCCAAGGTCTTCTGACCTTCCCAGTCAGCTGCTTTGGCTTTCTGCTGCCCCTGGAAGCCCACGATGGTGAGAGGGGTCTGGGGCAGTCCCGAACCCCAGGGTCCTGCCCCGGGCAGCTCTTCAACTTGAGAGACTGCCGCCTGCTCTCTGCGTAGCAGGCTGAGCTGGGAAGGTCCAAGGGTCTGATCTCCTTTCCAGTCCTCCAAATACGGGGCTCCACTAAGACAAAGGCAAAGTCAGTGACCAGGAGGGGTAGGAGTGGGAGTCACTGCCTGGAGGGAGGGATCCTGTATTCTTCGGAAGATGGCTGGGAAGTTCTTTCCTCCATTGCGTAGAACTTTCTTTCCCTCCTCGGTCGAGGTGCCCAGATGTCCCACAATGGGGTCTTCACTCTGGGAGAAGGAAGGGTCCAGTAAGTCCTTGCCCATCTTTCAGATTGCCCTGGTCCCTAGTCATCCCATCCTCTGGGCATTAAGCTGGATTCAAAGCAGACAGGATAACTCTGGCAAGGATCTTCCCGTAACTCTCCGCGGTTTCTCTTGGGCTCCCTACTTACCAGCTCCTCCAGAGGCACGCGCTCGAACAAGGGGTGCTCTTCAAAGTGGGTGCACATCCACTCATGCAGCTCCGGCACGTCGGTGATGGTGTACACGAGTCCCTGCGCAGGCAAAGTCACTCTGCAGGGGGCGCTGCGAGCGGCCGGGCAGCAGGGGGACGGGGATGGTGGAGTCCCCAGCGAACCCCCCACTGAATTCTCGGTTGGAAAGCCCCTTATTAGACCCCTTACCCTGTCCTCCCTCCTGCTCTCGACTCACCCCAACTCTCAGCACGTAGGCATATTCTGCCAGCAGTGTGGGGCTGATGATTCGCCACTTGTGCTTCGTCCGCTTGAAATGTGGGTCAGGGAAGAGGAAGAACATCTTTGCCAGCTGTGAGACCGTCGAGCACCGACAGGGTGGTGAGAGCCTGGCCTCCACACCCCACCTGCTTACCAGCCTAAACCCCGGGGGCCCCGCCCCACCTGGCCCTTGCGGAAGAAGTTAGGAAGGTGCTTCATGGCATTGCTGCGGAGACAGGCGATGTTCTGGAAACCACCTCCAGGAGCGGCTCGCAGGGCCCGGATCCGGTCTTGTACATAGTCTGAGACTTTCACCCGGATCTCCAGACCCAGAATCAGCGTGTCTGGGAACAGCGGTGACAGTTCCACTGGACACAGAAACAGAATCAACCTCACCCTTACAGGATGTACAGAGGGGTCAACATGGGAAAGGAAGCCTCAATCAGCAATTACCCAAATCAGGGACGGAAAGTGTGGCCACAGAGCTGCCTGTATGGATAGCTCTGTGCTGGAGAGGCTGAGGGACACCCCCAAATTGTCAGCAGAACCGGAAGTGGGAAGGCCTGGCAATACATGTGTCTGTGCACATGCTTTAACGTCTGCACAGTGTTCCCACACATTGTCTTACTTAATTCTCATGACATTATGCGGTAAACTGCACAGATGATAAAACTGAGGGTAGGAAATGGCTGAAGCCACAGAGCTGGAACTTGGAACCATGGTTTCCCGCCACCACGTACTACGCTCTTCCTCTCCGTCGTGCTGCTATTTCCATGGAAGAGCTCTACATAGAGAAGTGGGACTAGCATGCATGCTGGGACAACACAGGCGATAAAAGAGAAATCTGAAAATAGGATCTTGGAGAAGGAATGAGTTCTGGTGAGCAAGGGGGAAGGGAGAGGGGGGTGGAATCCCCGAGAAAGACAGTTCAGGATCATTGGCCACAGCTACTAATCTCTGACGCTTGTGCTGACCAGCTCACTGACCCGGCACCTGGCAGGTGAAACAGCTCATGTAGGGACCAGAGCCAGGAGCGGGGCCAGACCAAGACAACTCAAGTTCTAAGAGGCTTTGAGGCAGCCCCCTCCCTTCTCCCGGGCGAAGGCCACAGACCCAGAGTAGAGGGAAGGTGGAGGTTCTTCACAACGATGTCACAGCAAGCAGTGTCTGGTCCGAAGGGGAAAGGCCAACTATGGCCCCCAGCAAACCTGCTGAGGTGGCAGAACCTAGGCACTGCCTCTCCTTGCCCCAGAGAGAGGGCCAGAGTGTTACCTAACAGGCCGCCATAGCCACAGCCTATGTCTGCAAACTCCACTTGGGCCTGAGCTCTCTTTTCTTTCTCATCCTTTGGGTCGTCATGGCTCTGATTTTGAGGTGGTGGAGCGAAGAACTCTGGGTATAGTTCAGACCAGTCCATGTCCTCTGGTTTCACAGGGCTAGTGGAGAGAAGGCGTGAGAAATGTGGTTACGCCATTGTGGAAGTGGTACTATGTGTGTGGGTGGATGGGTGAGGGTGGGAGATGCATGAGAGGAGGGTTTCTCAAAAATTCTGTAAGAGTGGGCCCTTTGGCCTCTAGGGAGCACAATGGAAACCACCCTTAACCCCCAGGATGAATCATCGGCCTATCATGGGGCCCATGACTGTGATCCGCCTATCTCCCTTTCCAGGGTTGATGTGACTGACTGAGCATCTCTCCTTTCTGGGGTTCAAGTTCCCCTTGTCCCAGAGACTGGCTGCCTAAGGCACTGGGACTTGTCTTTGCTGAAGTTCTCTGCGGGAAGAGGATGGAGTAAGGTGTGGGTGGGGTTGTGTGGAAGTTCCTCTTTTTTTTCAAAACTGATTTTAATGGAGTATACTTCATTTACAATGTCGTGTGAGTGTATGCTATACAGCAAATTGACTCAGTTACACATATACATATAACCACTCTTTTTTAGAATCTTTTCCCATCTAGGTCATTACAGATGGTTGAGTAGAGTTCCCTGTGCTATCCAGGAGGTCCTTACTAGTCATCTACTTTAGTAGTGCGTACATGTGGATCCCAGGCTCCCAATTGATCCCTCCCTCCAAGTTTGCCTTTTGCTAAATTTCACAGATTAAACTGAAAGATGGAAACGACATTCTTCCTCCATCACTCTAATCTCAGTAACAATTTCTCTCCTCCCCGCCTAGCAATCCTACCCAGACGTCGGCCAGGACACCACGCCCCCTCCAGCCCGCAAACCCCGCCCCCCGCCGGATCTTACCTCGCCCCTCCCGCCCCACCACACTCACAGCTGACGTCACCCAGCGAGCCTCGCTGGAGTCCCCTAAACCCTCCCGGCCGTTCCAGTGCGATCGGTTTTCCGGGCTAATCCGAGAATTCTGCCCTCCTCTCGCCCCCTGCTCGCCCTGCCTCGCTCACTCACTAGCGCAGCGTATGATCCGCCATGGGGTTGGAGTGAGCCCGCTGCCGATAGTAGCGCTTCTGAGGCTGTGGGGCCTCGGCCCCCGCCGCGTCCCCAGCCTCGGTTCCCGCCATGATCTCCAGCGCGAGTTTCTCTGCGGAACCCACGTGGAGAGCTAGGCTCTGGGCGCGCGAGAATGACGCGGCCAGGCACGTAAGCTCAGGGCCCTCCCCTTAAAGCCCCAGCAGGGAATTCGGCCGGGCCGGGCCGGGCGGCCCGCAGCGGGGCCGCGCGGGAGGTACCTCCGCGCCGCCGGCCTTCAGCGGGGCTGGCAAGGCCAGGCTGGCGCCCCGCCTCTGCCGTCAGCCCGCTTCTGTCTGGCCCGGGTTACTAGCCCCGTTGCAGGCCCCTGTGCGCCCCGCAGGTGAGAGGGGCCCAGGGACCCCGCTTTCCTAGTTGACTTAATCCTCGTTCCTCTGCCCTCCTCCCGGGCTCCGAACAGTGCCCTGGGTCTGACCCCGTAGCCCGGTGTAGGTCCCGTCGGCCGTGCGCTGGGGACCGGAGCCAGGGAGGCGGCTCCCCATCCCGGCCCCAGGAAGTCAGACTGGAGGAAGGCGGGCAAACGAGGAGGCGGGGCTCGGTGCCACGCGGCAGCCGCGGGGCTCGCTGTCCCCCAGCCCCACCCCGCTACAGGCCGGGGATCCCAGCGCTGGCTGGCGTCGGGGCATTCTCTCGGCCAGATGGCGGATTCCCGCCCGCAGCCGGAGTCAGAGCCCGATTCGGTGTTCCCACGCGAGGTCGGGCTCTTCGCCGACTGCTACTCGGAGAAGAGCAGGTTCCGCTTCTGTGGGCACGTGCTGACTATCACGGAGAACTTCGGGTCCCGCCTCGGGGTGGCAGCGCGCGTGTGGGATGCGGTGAGGCGTGCGCGGCCCTGGGCTAGGGCCCGCGGGGACCCCCGGACCCCCGCTCTCCCATATGGAGCCATCCCCGCTGCAATCTTGTTTTCCTCTTTTTTCTCCTATAGGCTCTAAGCCTGTGCAACTATTTCGAGAGTCAAAATGTGGATTTCCGAGGCAAGAAAGTGATCGAACTGGGCGCGGGGACTGGTATCGTGGGAATCTTGGCAGCGCTGCAGGGTGCGTGAGCTTTGCGGTGGGAGGGGTGAGGGGAACGGGGATGTAGAGAACTTGTCACTTTCTGGGTTCTTGAGAGAGGGAGAGGAGTGGTTTCGAACCAACACAGTGTTTCTTTTTTAAACAAACTTAACGTTTTTTTTTTTTTTTTTTTTTTTTTGCCCCTACCTACTCCTGTGGGCCAGACAGTGCTGATTCGCTGTTCCAGCACGCATGGTGATTGGTTGAGGCGGGTGGGCAGGAAATAAAATTTGGGCAGGCCTTAATAGGAGTTTTTCCTACCTTTTTGCGATTTCCTGGACAATGTTGTCAGAAAAAAAAACTTTGCTTTGGATATGGTCTTCTGTTAAAATGCCTATATGGAATTACTCTCTATAGGGAGTAATCTGCAGGTGTTAAACCTCATGAGTAGTTTATAACTTCACTGTGAATATATTTTTGATTCTTTAGGTTTTGATTGCTTGGGAGGAACAAGCTTATGAGTTTTTGAGGGTTAGGCTGTGTTTTGTGGGAAATGGGGTAGAAATTAGGCACTGCCGACTTGGGAAAGAAAAAGGTAAAAATTCTGCTTTATTTTTGTCAAGAATCAGAAACTACAAAGGAAAAAGTTCCTTGGTTTATAATCTGATGGGCAGGCAAAAATTCACACTGAAAACACTCCTTTAAAAACACTTAGGATGACATCTTCCTAGGAATACAAATTAACATGTCCTCGTTCATAGGGACATAACACAAAACACATTCAGGGAAATCTTCCCAGCCGCAGGCTTTCATTCTTTTATTCTATTCATCCAACCAACATGTATTTGGAGTCCTATATGTGCCAAGAATTGTGCTACGTATTGGGATACAGCAATGAGTAAGACGAATTTCCTCTCCCCTCCCCAAGGAGTTTATGGTCTAGTGTTGAAGATGGGGGAAGATGTTACAGGATGTTACGGAGAGGTATGTGCAGAACCAGTGGACATGCTCTGGCTGTGTCTCCCTTAACTCTCTGGGAATCCATCAAGAAGAAGGTCTGTCAGATGAGGAGTATGAACATTAGCAGGCTCAGAAAGAACCAAAGGAGTGTCACCAGCAGCTTTCCATGAAGGATGAGTGGATAAGTGGGCAGCTATGCTAAAAGGGCAGAAAAGGTGTGTAATATCAAGGGAAACACCTTTCACTTGCTTCCAGACTGACTTCTTTTGTCTTCTGTTCTGCTGCCCACTCAGAAATCTGGGTGCCATTCTCATCCATTGCCCTCTCCCCTCACATCCTGGCAGCCAGCGAGTCCTGTGGGTCACATGTCCTTAATACAGTTGTCTGTTCTCTTCCCCCCAGCTCTAGTTCAGGCCACTGCCAACTTTCCCGTGGATTTTCACGAGTGTCTTCAAACTTCCTTAGGGAGAAGTTTGGCATGCCCAAAGTAGATCTTGTGATCTTCTGCCACCAAACCTCTTTCTCCCTCAGGCTTCCCCATCATAGTGAAGCAAACTGCCATCCAACCAGTGGGGGATCTAGACCCACCTCTGACATGCCCCCTTTTCTCATCCCCATCTCCATTATCCAGGTCTGGCTGATTTAACTCCTAAAAATCTCCTGAACCTCCTGTTTTTCCGTCCGCACTGATGGCTCCCCAGTCCTTGGCACCGTCACTTGCTTGGATGGCCACAGTTAATCAGACTGGTCTTCCTGCTTGCCCCCACCTAGACCTCTGCTCGCTCCACCCAGCTGGCAGAGTGATCTTCTCAGCACCCCTTCCCCATCTTTCAGTGGCTTCTTGCTGCTTGCAGGACAGAACCAGTCCCGTGGGCATGGCCTCCCTCTCCCTCTCAAGCTCCTTGTGCTACCGAGCGCTCTCCTCTCAGTTCTGCAAGCCTGTCTCCGTGTCCCCTTCCCTGGAGCCTTCACATAGGCTGCACTTGCACGCTTGTGTTTATACCCCTCGTCCCGCTTGGCTAAGGCATGTGCCTTCTTCCGAGCTCAGCTCAAACATCACTTCCAAGGGAAGGCCTCCAGGACACTCCCATCCGCAAGCTATCTTAGCTACTTCTTGTATTGTAGACACAATTGTGCTGACTGGTTTCGTTTTAAATTTGTGGTCATTATCCTCAGATGTGTCCTTAAATGATGTCCCACTAGCCTCTCACCTCTCCCTCATCCAGTTATTCGTCTGCTCGCCTAAACATCTTACTTCTTACCATCTCACCTTTCATACCTCCAGATGTCTCTCTCCCCCCAGCAGGTGATTTTGTTCCCTAGCTCTTCTGATTGCTTCTTTTTTCCTTATAGGAAGTGTCCACGAGGTCTCTCTCAGCGTCTGCTCACCCAACTGTGTCTGTCTGCACTGCCTTCTCTCCTGGTACGATGCTAGACGTGCTGTGCTTCTAGTTAAGGTCAAGCCTCCCATGCCTCATGAGATCCTGAACCTTCTCATCTGTTTAAAGACACTGTTCAAGCAGATACCCTGCCCCCCTGCCTCTCCTGCGTTGCTGTTTTCCCTTCTCTCTCGATCATTCCATGTGTGTGTTTGTATTATGGATATAAATATGCGATAGTTTCTCCTGTCTCAGATCCTACACACCCCTGCAGTTACCATTCCATTTCTCTGCTCAGCTTTGTGATGAAACCCAGGAGAGTGAATACCCGCTGTCGTTCCTCTCCTCTTGTTGTTTCTTCAGTTCCGTCCCAGAACACCCCCTCACACCGCCCCGCCCCCCAGCTTGCCTTCTCCACCCCACTGGCTCCAGTCAAGCTTGTGAGCGTCCCTTGTGACTGCCTGTTGTCACCACCAGCAGTCCCTGGTGGTCCGGTGGCGAAGACTCGGAGCCCCCAGTGCTGGGGGCTAGGTTCCATCCCTGATCAGGGAACTAGATCCCACATGCCGAAACAGAGTTCGCAGGTCGCAACTGGAGAACCTGAATGCTGCAGCAAAGATGGAAGATTCTGCAGTGCTGCAAGTAAGACCTGGTGCAACCAAATAAATAAACATTAAAGGGAAAAAAGTACAGCGGTCGGTATGAGCCCAGCTTCCCGGACTTGGTGGCGGTTGTCATCCCCGCCCTGTGAAACACCCCTCCTTTGGATTCCAAGACGCCAGGTTTCCGGGTTCTCACCTCAATGGCACTGTTTCCATTCCCCTTTGTTGGTGGCTGTTCCTCTTCACAGCCCGAAGTCTGAGTGCCCCCGGGCTCAGGAGCAGCCCTCGGACCCGCCCCTATCTGCCTGTACTCAAGCTTAAATGCCCTTTCCACGCTGGTGACTCTGACTCTCCCACTGATATCTCCAGACTTGTTTGTATAACCTCCGGCCTACTTGATACCTTCCTGTGGTTGTCCGATGAATATGTCAAACTTAATGTGTCCAGAAGCGCATTCATGATTTTCCTGTCCAGCCTGCCCCTCCTGCAGCCCTCCTCACCTAAATAAATGACACTTTGATCTTCTGGCTGTCAGGCCAAATGTCTTGGAACCATCCTCAGCCTCTCTCTCTGATAGTGCGTATCTAATTTGTCAGAAACCCCCCTACTGACTCTACCTTCAGAATGTATTCAGGGTCTGACAACGGCTGCCCTGGTTCAAGTCATGATCACTTCTCACCTGGGTAACTGTAGCCACCTCCTAACTGGTTTGTTGTGACTTTGCCCCTCTGTGGTATTTCCTCATCACAGTAGCCAGAGTGATCTCTTTAGAGCCATTCTTCAATTCTTAAAGTCATAAGGTTTATGACATTCTTCCGTTACAAATTTTCCAATAGCTTCCCATCTCACTCAGACTAAAAACCAAACTTCTTGGTTGCTTTACAAGGCGCTGTCTAGAATCAGCCCTACGATTATTTCTCTCACTTAAATTGCTCCAGCTGCAGGCGTTCCTACTGGTCCTCAGACTTGTTAGGTGAACTCTCGCATGAAGGTCTTTATTCTTGGTCCTTCCGTTTATGGCTGTTTTTTTTGGGGGGGGGAGGGGTTTCTAAGCTCTGTCAGTCTTTTCCTTCCTAATGTGTTTTACCGTCACCTCTTTTCTTTCTGTTAGTCCCGCATTTGGTATCTTTTAAGCTGAGAGACCCATAGAGTTTGCCCCATCACTTCATACAGGTCATTGCTCAAACATAATCTGCTCCCTAACTACCAGTGTGAAGCTTTCCCTAACTACCCAGTTTAAAGTGACATCCCCTGCCCCGTCCCTCAAGCAGTTCTCCTCCTTCCCTGCTTCAGCATGCATCCGACTCACAGTGTGTTTTATTTCATTTTTCTGTTGTTGTGATCTCTAGCCACGAGACTGTAAGCCCTTGGAGTGGAGGGGTTCTTGTCTGATTGGTTCACTGCTGTATTCTCAGCGCCTGGCATATAGGCACATAATGACTATTAATGGAAGAATGAATTCTGAACATTTCCTGTTTCTGTAATAATCACCATGATTATGACTAAATCGTTTTGCGTTACCTCATTTGTCTCCGCCTCTATAACAAATCTCAAGGAAGGCCAAGGTCTTGTCTTGCTCACCCCTGTACCCTCAGAACTTGGTAGATGCTCAATACATGTACTTACTGCATGAAGGAAGCTTTCTGAAGTCCTGATCTAATCATCGTTACCCTCTGCTTCCGCCCTTAAGCCTGTTGCCCTCAGGATCAAGCCTGGATCTCCTCAGCATGCCATAACGATTCTCCTCTGTACTCTTATGCCCTGACACGTTTCCCTGCCACCTCCTTTGAGCTCTAGCCTTCCTTGCATACGCTGTGCTTTCTCATCACCAGGCCTTTGTACTCTCTCTTCTCTGCTCGAGAAGCCTCACCTGACTAACTCCTGCTTGCCCTTTAAGGCTTGCTGAGGTCATGTCTTCTGGGAAGCTTTCCAGATCCATGCAGGCTGGTTTGTGTCAGTAGGGGGTGGGTGCAGAGCCCACCTCCACCTTAGTCCTGCCCAGGCTTCTGCTGACATCTGATTGTTGTGTGTTGGGCAGAGAGGTTGAAGATTAGCTCAGCGAGAATGTTGATGTTGTAGAATGTAGAGTAATGAGATGGCAGTGGATGAAGCTGAGGTTAGGGCAGCTAAAATCCAAAGTGTGGACTTTGGGCTGTCAAAACATTATCCTCTAGGCCCCGAGGTCTCTGGACGTTCTGGGCAGGAGCTGAAACCCCTTGGTTGGTCCCTCTGACTTGCATTTCTCCTCCTTCCTCTCTCTCAGGGGGGGATGTTACCATCACTGACCTACCCCTGGTCCTAGAACAGATCCAGGGCAACGTCCAGGCCAATGTGCCCCCTGGAGGCCGGGCCCAGGTCCGCGCCTTGTCCTGGGGGATTGACCAGCATGTCTTCCCTGGAGACTATGACCTGGTGCTGGGGGCTGATATCGTGTACCTGGAGCCCACCTTCCCGCTGCTGCTGGGGACCCTCCGACACCTGTGCGGGCCCCATGGCACCATCTATCTGGCCTCCAAGATGAGAGAGGAGCACGGGGCAGAGAGCTTCTTTCAGCATCTCCTGCCCCAGCATTTCCACCTGGAGCTGGCCCAGCGGGATGAGGATGAAAATGTCAACATCTATAGGGCCAGGCACAGGGGACCAAGACCTGCCTGACGTCACCCTTCTGCTCCTCCGAACCCCTCGTTCTCATGAAGGAACTGCCATGTCTCCAGAGCCATAAACATAAGGACCAGAAACAGGTGGATCTCCTCGCCTGCCTTTCCTCCTTCCCTCACTGTTTCCTGGGCGCCTCTTGGGAAGCTGCAGGCAGGTGCCGCTTGTTAGGGTACCAGCGCCCTTGCCGTGTGGGCTGGAGTGCAGAGGAGATTCCCAGCTCCTGTCCTCAGCAGAGGACTATGAGAGGGCAGCCAGGATTTCAGGGAAGGGGAGGTTAGGTGGGACGTAAACAGTGGCTGCAGAGACGGTCGTGTCCTGTCTGTCCTGCCATTGTCCTTTTACACAGAATGGATTATTTTTTCCAGATTCTATTGGAAAATTTTTTAAAGGAAAATAAGCATTAAAGATCTCCTCTGCATCCAGAGAACATGGGCTTTTGCTGGGGGGTGCTGGGGAGCAAGAAACCTCAGACCACCCACTTCTTGCTTCTAGAGATAGTCTGGTGGAACTGTGGCTCTAACTGGGTCAAGTCTTCCTAGCCCTGAAGTTGGGGTTAGACAGCAGAGCTGTCCTTTGGACTGTAGCGCCTTCAGTCTTTTTGGAGTTGGAGTCCTGATCACTGAGTTCCAGGTTCTCTTTGATTTTTTTTTTTTTTTGTACCTTTCCAAGCCCTGTCAGTCCTTCCTTCCTAACATGCTTTGCCTTCACCTCTTTTTTCTCCCACTATGGGGCCTCTGATTGATCCTCTCTTGACTTACTCCTGGGGTCACACATCACCTCCTGTGGCCTCCTAGCCTCCATTCACTCCCATTCAAACTGTTTTGTAAACTCCTGTAATCCGCAATCAGCTCTGATTAGCTTCTGCTGCTACCAACAGAAGCAAGAATAAGCTCTTCTGCTTGGTACTCCGTGTATCCCATGTGGTCCCAAATTACCCTTCTATTTCATTTCCTGCTGGTTTCCTACACGTGTTCTAACCTCTGGCCAAATTGCAAAAGGTCTACTCTTTGTTCCCTAAACCCACATAAAACTTCACTGACTTCTTCCTTCATTCTTTCTGATGATTCCCTGCCTGGGTCATATTTCTACCTCTCAAAATCTTCATTGCTCTTAGCCTCTCTCCTGAAAAAAGCTTTATCTGAGCCTCCTGTTTGAATATGATTTTTCTCCTTTGAGACCCTTTAACTCTTTGTCTCCTGGGGCTTATTTACCTTGTCTTGTGTGATCATTTGTCTGCTCCCTATTTTCTCACCATCAGATTACCTTAGAGGGTAGGGCTATATGGTTCCAGGCACACATCAAATATTTCTGCTTGTTCAACAAATAATTTCCTGGGTTTGTTGGAGGGACACCCTCCCTCCTCCCTAGGCGACCTTGGTCAAACTTCGGAACCCACTCTCCTACCTTACAAGTTTGTCAGTGAGCCATAAATGGATATAGAAATAAGCATTGGGAATAAACGTAAAGTCTTACCACGTGTCTTGTGTTGTTATTTTGTGACAACTCGGTTTCCTGTTTTCCATTATTTTACCTCTGGGGAATAATTCTCTTGTGAAATGTAGGCAGCAAGTCAAGCAGGGGAGGCGAATGCGCCCCTGGGCGGCAGGTGGCGCTGTCCCCGCTCGGCGCGCTCTGGCGCAGAGTTTTGGCCCCGCCGCCCCGCCGTAGGCCCGTGGCCTCACAGGTGCGCCGGCCGGCCGCACCGCGCGGCCCCCGGGAAGATGTCGCTGCTGCGGTCCTTGCGCCGCTGCCTGCTCGTGCGGCCCGGGAGCTGCCAGCTGAGCGCGCGTGGCCCTGGTCCCCGCCTGCCTCCCTTGCAGGTCTCCCGCGCGCCCGGCGCGCCGCCTTCCCCTCCCCTGGCTGCGCTCGGCTCCGTCTCACCCTTCTCCCCACCTCGGTGCTCTTGGCGGTCCGCGCCCCGGCGCTGCCTTTCCCCTCCCCCCCGGGCCCGTCTGCTGAAGCCGTCCCCGCCGGCGTGCTCCCTGCTCCGGAGCTCCTCGCCGCCTCCCGCTTCTCATCCCGTCTTCTCCCCTCCAGGCCGGGCTCCCCCTGCTTCAGTCGCCCCAGCCGAGGCATACATTTCACTCTGCGTCCTGGCTGTCCTCGGCTTCCAGCAAGGAGCGCCTCATGAAGCTGCGGCGGAAAACGGGCTACTCCTTCGTAAACTGCAAGAAAGCCCTGGAGACGTGCGACGGGGATCTCAAACAGGTGTGGGGAAGGAGGTGGAGGGGAGCGGGGATGGGGTACTCGGGCCCTACCCCGGTGCTTTCCAGAGCTCGCGCTGGGGACCCTAGAAATCACACCGGCTGCTGTCCAGTGACCCATGCACAGGATTCTGACTTTAATGGCAGTCTCACCCTTTGACTCTTACCTGTTTTGAAGGGACTGACTCAGGATCCCAGGGCTAACACACTATTCCATGCAAGGCTGTTACACTAGTCAGACCCACGCTCAGATCCTGGTACCCTCACACTAATCCTGGCGACCTTGGACACCTTACTTAATCTTTAAGAGTTACATTGTTCTTTTTTTGCATAAAGAAAATACTGCTGTCTCCCCCGTAGGGTTGTTGTGAAGATTAAATTTATCAAAAATACCAGGCGTGGGACTTCCCTGGTGGTCCACTGGCTAGGACTTCGAGCTGTCAGTGCAGGGGACCCTGGTTCGATCCCTGTCCGGGAACTAGGTCCCGCATGCCGCAACTAATGGTTTTCATGCTGCAGCTAAGGATCCTTTATGCCATAATGAAGATGGAAGATTCTTCAGGCTGTAACTAAGATCCACAAGCCAAATAAATAATTTTTAAAAATTTGCTAAACATCAGGCACAATGTCTACTGTCTGGCATTTGGTGGTATGCTGCCAGTAAATGATAGATTAGTTCCTGTTGTGGGTTTGAGGAGAAGGGGAAAGAATTGGGGAACCTGGAGATATTTTAGAGCCCCATTCCTTTCTAAACTCTGTGCTTATGTCATCTGCCCTTTATCTTTCTTATTTATAGGCAGAGAGCTGGCTCCATAAGCAGGCCCAGAAGGAGGGCTGGAGTAAAGCTGCTAGGCTCCACGGGAGGAAGACCAAAGAAGGTCTTATTGGGCTGCTGCAGGAAGGAGACACAACTGTCTTAGTAGAGGTGAGTGTCAGAGTTCTAGATACACAAGCAGCTGTCTCCTTGAGTGTGGGCTTTGCGGTTAGACCTTTGCATTCTTAAAGAAGAGGTGTTTGAGAACCATAAAAGCTAGTTAGAATTAAGCCCGTGAGACCCCAGTTATTAGCTCTGGATTCATTCCAGTATAGACACGCACAGGTTGTTGACCTGTTAAGGTAACCCAGAGGGTCTCCAGCCTCCGTGCTGCAGACCGGCACCGGTCCGCGGCCTCTTAGGAACTGGGCCACAGAGCAGGAGGTGAGTGTCAGGCGACGGAGCCAAGCTTCCTCTGTATTTCCAGCCTCTCCTGATCGCTTGTATCACCAACTGAGCTCAGTCTTCTGTGAGATCAGTGGTGGCATTTGATTCTCATGGGAGCTTGAACCCTGCTCTGAACTGTGCAAGTGAGGGATCAATGTTGCTGCTCCTTATGAGAATCACAAAAGTGGTTTGGCATTGGAGGAGCCCAGAGAAGGAGGGGATTATGGCTTGCGGGCACAGGCGGCTGTGAACTTGAAGTGAATCCTTTGGGGACACTGTGGAACCAGGCTCTGAAGGCGCAGGTCGGTGCTGACTCATTGGCACAACAGGGATCACTTCATTAAGTTTCTGGCCTTGAGCTGGAGGAGCAACTGTAGCTTTAAAATCCCACAGACATTTGTTTCTGTTTTGTTGGGTCTGCTGCCTGTGCTGTCAATACCTTGCTTTAAGACACTTTTGGAGGCTGTTAGTAAACAGTTTATACAACAGTATCGATTTATTCCCATAGGTGAACTGTGAGACAGATTTTGTTTCCAGAAATTTAAAATTTCAACAGTTGGTCCAGCAAGTAGCCCGGGGAACCCTGTTACACTGTCAGAACTTGAAGGACCAGCTCTCCACATACAGCAAAGTGAGTTTGGGGTTGTCTCCAACATGCTGGGTTTGTTCCTTCCTCCCCCCTTAGGGTCTTTGCTGTTCCATTTTTTCAGACGTTCTCAGGTCTCACTTCCTTATTTCATGTCTCTGCTTAAACGTTATCTCTCAGGAGAGGAGTACCTTTCCTCCTATTGCTCTGTCCCCTTATTTTGCTTCATTTAAAATATTTTGTTATAATGCTTATATATTACATTTATATTTATTCATTTCTGTTTGCCTTCCACAATAGACTATAAGTTTCATGAGGCAGGAAATATGTCTTTTCACTAGTGTGTCTCTGGTGCATGAGGGGTGGGCCCAGCACTTGGCTGGGGCTTATTACATCTCTGTTAATGAATGAATGAATTCCCTTGGGATAAAAATCCATCAAATCAGGAGAAACTGTATTTAGGAATCTAGAATGTCCTAAGGAAAGGATTTCTAAATACTGATCCTGGAGAAAAGGCGCAATTGAGGAGACCGAGCATTTTCTTTTCTGTAGAAGGATCAAGGAAGGAATTATTGACATATCCGTATGCCTTTGATCCATCCTGTTGTCAAAGCAAAAATGAACGAGCTACTCACAACAATTTTTTTGTTTGTACCACCCTTTTCCTTCTATTTATCTTTCTCTTGAGATCTTGTGATACATGTTAGTTAGTCCTGGTTTTGTGTTGTTTAGTTGCTAAATCATGTCCAACTCCTTGTGACCCCATGAACTGTAGCCCGCCAGGTTCCTCTGTCCATGGGATTTCCCAGGCTAGAATAGTGGAGTGGGTTGCCATTTCCTTCTCCATTGTAGATTCTTCTTTTGTATTGAATGTGATAGGCTACAATTCATCATATAATCCATTAGTCGTTTTAATGCTCAAATTATCCCTGGATTTGGCCAGTATAACCTAACCCTGTGCAAGCTGTCTCCATTGTCTCTTTGGTATAGCTTATTATTTTCCAAGTATTGCCTTCCTTTTTGGCATAACAAAATATTCTGGGCTGATGTCATATTTTCCTTGCCCCATCCATGGAATCGGCCACTTCTGCAAGGGGTCTTGATCCTTTTTGGTGGGGGAATGGTTTTTAGAAACAAAGATCTGGGCGCTGTGTGCATGTACACTCTTCAGCCGTGTCCGACCCTTTGCGACCCTGTGGACCGTAACCCACCAGGCTCCTCTGTCCGTGGTATTCTCCAGGCAAGAATACTGGAGTATGGAGAAAGTAACATGGAAACTTACCTTACTGTAAGTAAAATAGACAGCCAACGGGGATTTGCTGTGTGTCTCAGGAAACTCAAACAGGAGCTCTGTATTGACCTAGAGGGGTGGGGTGGGGCGGGAGACGGGAGGGAGGTTCAAAAGGGGGGGGATGTATGTATACCTATGACTGATGCATGCTGAGGTTTGACAGAAAACAACAAAATTCTGTAAAGTAATTATCCTTCAACTAAAAAAAAAATAAATACTGGAGTGGGCTGCCATACTCTCCTCTGGGGGAAGGTCTGGGCGTTGGGTGTGCTTAATTCTACTGAGATGTCATTGCTATTCTGCTCTTCCAGCAGAGCTAGAAGTGTGTGTGTGTTTCACTTCTAATCCTGCACCACGGGCTGCTTCCTTTTCTTCCCCCATTCTGTAATTCACACCTTTCTTCTCTCGTAGTGAATGCACTGGCTCCTAGCAGCTGCAGTATGTTTGCTTATTTACTTGCTGTGCAGTGCATGCACACTTTGTTTCAGAGTTACTATCCTTAATCACTGCATAGAATAAACCTACTAAGTGGTTCAAGATTGCTTTGAGGTTCTTTTTGTCCTTAGTTGAAGTTATGTGGTCAAAGGACTGTATCAAAAGTAACTTGGATTAGTTTTGTTCCCCCTTTTGAAGTTATGTTATTCCTTTGAAATACAGTTAGAATCTTTTTTTCTGTTTGGTCAGTATTCATTTTCACTCCAAGCCTTCGTTAGTTTTATTTTTGAATATGTAAAACTAACCAAGTTCTGAAAGTTAAAACTATAATAACTCCCCCAACACATACACAAGTCTTACTCCCTCCTCTCCCTTCTACCCCATTCCTATCCACTCTTGTAGATAACCAGCTTCATTGGTTTTCTGGTTATCCTTTTTGCAAAAATAAGCATATTCATCCTGGTGCCTCGGATGGTAAAGAATTTGCCTACAGTGCAGGAGACCCAGGTTGGATCCCTGTGTTGGAAAGATCGCCTGGAGAAGGGAATGGCTGTCTATCTACTCCAGTATTCTTGCTTGAAGAATCCCATGGACAGGGGAGCCTGGTGGGCTGCGGTCCATGGGGTCACAAAGAGTTGGACATGACTGAGAGGCTAACACTTTCATGCAAATATTTATTACACAAATGGCGATGTAATATGTATGCTTTAGTTTGCTTCTTTCACTTCATACACCCTGGAAATACTCCTTAGCAGCTCATGGAGGCACCTTTTTTTTTTTTTTTCAGCTACGTAGTATTCCACCTGTGACTGTACTGTGGTTTATTCAGCCAGTCTCCACCTATGTTTGGACTTTTAAACTTTCCAGTATTTTACAATTAGAAAAATTTGCTCAATGAATAACTGAGCATATGTACTTTTGTATCATTGGAAGAGTTTTAGAGTAAATTTCTAGAGATAGGATTGCCAGATCAAAGGATAAAAGTATATGTAATAGTTTTGTTAGCTATTGTCCAATTTCCCACCGTTGGATTTGCACCATTTTTCATCCCTACCAACAATCTACTAACCTTTTAGCTTTAGTATTTTATGATTGTATGAAAATATTATCCCTGATTTCTAGGAAGCTACATTCTAAGAAGTTAGGCTGGAGATTGGGATGGATTTGGGGGTGGAGTGTTGATAGAATAAAATATTTATAAAAGTGGAGCTGTTGTCAATTGTTAATGTCCTTAGCTTAATGAAAACATTGTTTGTACTTAATTGTCTTAAATATAGGTTATTTCTGAGGAATAACCTATAACCTATATTTTTGCTTAGTCTCTTGGTAATTTGAATTGTATAGACTGACTCATGTTCAGTTGCACTGAAAATGACTCTTGTTCATTTTCTTTGCGCACTTAGGGCTTCTTGAATTCCTCTGAGCTCTCTGAACTTCCAGCAGGACCCGAGAGCGAGGGTTCTCTCAAGGATCAGCTGGCCTTAGCGATTGGTGAGTTCGGATGTAAGGATGTAAGGATTGTATGTATAGATTGTAAGGATGTGGAAACTGGAAATTAAGAACTGAATCTCCGGGTATCTTTGATATTCCTCCAAATCTAGATCAAAGATTACAAGGTCACGTTCCTGCAAGGGTCAGATAGTGTGAACACGAGAGGTGGGTTGCGTGTTAGAGGTTGGTGAGCAGTGGACACCCTGAAAAGCTCGCGTTCCACTGAAGCGAACCGTTAGCAAGCCCCCTGATAAGTTTGCGGGAAATAGGACCCCAGTGTCAGAATTTTTTAATTCCTTTAAAAGGATTTAGATTTGTTTGAAAAAAAAAAGATTTAGTTTTTAGCTGTTTGCAACTAATTAAAATTAGCAGGCCTCACTGCTGACCAAACGAGGCATGCCTTTAGGCAGCGATGGCCTTTTGACCTCCGGTTCACTGCCTCTCTATACACTGTGAAGGAAATAGTCCGTCAGAGGGTATTTCACCTTTGTGAAGGGATCCAGGAATATTCCAGGGTGTGGTGTTTAGGAAATTGTCCTCTCCTAAAAAAAAAAAAAAACCTGATCCTGAGTTTGTGAAGGTCCATGGTTTCAGAACCACTGGCTGCAGGAACCGCATCTGGATCATTGTGGTGGGGGCAGCGGGGGTTTTGCCTTCCTCGTACACGACCTGATGGAAGGAGGGAAGCAGGGCTGGGGTGGAGCTTGCGGGAATTTACTGCTCATCTGATGTTTCCAGTCAAGGCATCAGTTCTGTTTTCATCAGGTCGTCTTGAGGTATGTATGATGTTTCAGTGAGTCATGGCTGAGAAACCAGCCAGCCAACCAGCTGTGTATGAAACTTCTTAAGAAATTCTGGAAGACTGGGTGTTGCAGCCTTGTCAGTTTCTGGGAATTGACTGTTGGGTAGGTGCTCAGAGCTGTTTTAGGATCCCTTTTGGTTTATGACTTCTATGACTTTTAGGTGTAACAGTGGCTACTTCAGGGCTGTTCTCCCAGACCGTGTTATTTTCCTACCCCTTCCTACTTTTTGACTTATTTGGGCTTCTGATAGGAGGGTATAGCATCCTAAGAGAACAGTGAGGGGGAGAGGGGACTAGAATCTGGTTTTGTTTCTTGCAAGTAACTTCAAAGATGTTATCTTTTTATTTATTTTTTTTTAAATTTTTTTATCTTTTTATTTTTAATGAAGGGAAGTTGAAACCACCAGATGACTTGGGGTTTTAGATTTCCCGGGGCTTTTAGTTTGGGATTTTCCCCCAAATAATGGATGATCAGGAGTTGTCTGTGTCAGCTATGGTGCTTTGGGGGAGGGGTGATGATCTGGTGGGGAAAAACCCTGAATTGAGTCAGATCTGAGTTTGAATTCCAGCTGTGCCATCCATTAGCTCTGAAGCTTTGGAAAGGTTCCTTTAGCTCTGTAAGCCTAAGTTTAATGTAGTGATGTTAGCCAGATGGGAGTGCTCATATTAGAGGGCCAGATACTGTAATAAGTTCTTTTACACACATCTTATTTATTTCTCCCAGTAATCCTGCCTTCAGGTTAAGTGGCATGATCTCCACTTTGCAGATGAGAACACAGACTTGATGAATTACTAAATGGGGTTATATCATTAAGTTACTTGCCTAAGGTCATATGGTCGGTGAGAGGCAGAACCTGTGGCCAGGGTCTGTGTGATACCAGAGTCTGTGTTTCTAAACACCAGCATGGCACCTGGTTGGTGCTCCGTAAAGTACGCTCCGTTTCTCCCACCTTCTCCCCCAAACCCCTTTTCCTGTTTCTCCTGAAAATGGTATCTTTCCGTCTTAGGGCGCATCCGCAGTATCAGTGCAGGCTCGGTCCCTGCTGTGCATGTTTTGGTACTCCCGTGGGCACTGTATTCTGGAAGCTCTTGTTTTTTTGTCTGTTTGTTTTTGCTTTCTCACAGGGAAACTGGGAGAAAACATGATTCTGAAACGGGCCGCGTGGGTGAAGGTGCCAGCTGGGTTCTATGTTGGCTCTTATGTGCATGGGGCCACGCACAGCCCCTCGCTCCGCAACCTGGCGCTGGGGAAGTATGGGGCCCTGGTCGTCTGCGAGACGGCAGAGCCGACGGCAGACCTCGGAGACCTTGGCCGCCGCCTCGGGCAGCACGTGGTGGGCATGGCTCCCCTCTCCGTTGGCTCCCTGGACGACGAGCCCGGGGGAGAGGCGGAGACCAAGATGCTGTCGCAGCCGTACTTGCTGGACCCTTCCATCACGCTGGGGCAGTACGTGCAGCCCCACGGCGTGGCCGTCGTAGACTTCGTGCGGTTTGAGTGCGGAGAAGGCGGAGACGCAGCAGACGCCGACTAGGTTCCAGAGTTTGCGCCCAGGAGGACGCGGTTATTCTAAGCCTGGACGTTTACAAAAAGAAGTGCACTTCCTAAGCCTCTTCACACCCAGAACTTGTTTTTCATTTGGGTTTATAATGAAATTATATACTTTGTGGGTAAAGCTATTAAATAAAATTGTTAGGTAATAGAGAAAGTAGAAGCTTTTCCTTCTTTGCCTCATGCTGGGCCCAGCTGTTCTGTGCCTGACTTGTGACGTGTTCTAGAAAAGAACAGGTGGGCCTCGTGGCAGTGGCAGGCAGTGGCCGGGAGAACTGTGCCGCTTCTCCTTCCCCGCGTTGATTGCGGCCCCGCAGCTGTCTGACTTCCCCTCCTACTCCGTGACATAGACGCTCTCGTCCAGTTTTGCTCTGAGATGCTGTGGACTGCGCTTCTATCCTGGAACTTCCCCAGTTACATTGCTTCTGCCGCATGGAATCTTCTGCAGTTGTCGACTCAAACTTAGAGTTGTCTGGAAAATGGGGTTCCTTCGTTGACGTCTGTAGCATGCTTGAAGGCCCTCTGCGGTGGTAGACACCCTGGTTCTGGCCTCATTCCTGAAATGAATAGCGCGTGGCCTTCTCTCTCTTCTGCATAGTAGGGTGTAGCTGGTGGGGCCTGAGGTTTCCTGGACAGCTGTGTGGCAGATTCTGGGCTTCTTGTGCCAGACACAGGGCTCCCAGCTCTCCAGAGAGCGCCCTCAGCAGTGCCTCTTTTTTGAAAGGATTCTCACAGTTTTGTTTGTTTCTGTCTGTGCTGGGGCTCTCTCGCTTTGTGGGCTTTTCCTCCAGCTGCGGTGCCCGGCTTCTCCTTGCAGTGGCTTCTGCTGCGGAGCTTGGACTCTGTGGAGTTCGCAGGCTTCAGTAGTCGGGGCTTCTGCGCTCCAGAGCGCAGACTCCGTCGTTGGGGCTCATGGCCTTAGTTGCTCCATGGCACATGGAATCTTCCCAGAGCAGGGATAGAACTCATGTCTCCTGCATCAGCAGGTGGACTCTTTACCGTTGAGCCACTGTAGGGAAGCCCAGAAGTGCATCTTGACTTCCCCAGTACCGAGACATTTCTCTCATAGAACACAATAGTTACCATAACGGGCAGACCCAAAAGTCTGAAAAGAACGCCCATTTGTTCTTATAGGTATCTTTATTTGAAAATTAAAAACTTCTGGCACATAACAGATTTGAGCATTTTTTATATTGTATATATGTGAATAACTTTGATGATTTGTGGGTTAAATAGAAAATACCCACCTTAAAATGTAAAACAAACATGTCCCCTTGCCCCAGAATTAAGCACTTTAAACGATTTTTCTGTTCTCTTACTTTTGACTTCTCCAGACTTTCCTGCAGTTTTAGCATTTTCTGCTAAGGCTGCAGCCAGAAGACCATAAACATTTCTAAGTGAGCAGCTAGCATTTTAGGTATCTGACAACTAAGAGATGCAGGGATGAGAAAAGTGGAGTACATGCTGGGATGGGCAGGCTCTGCTCTCTCTCCATTACGCAGCTGGGCATTAGGCAGAAATTAGATTCTTTGCTGACACTGGCACTGTCTGCTCTCTTCTGGGATCTTGCAATAGGCAGATGCCTTCTTGCCTCAGAAAAGCCCCTTTTCTTTCTTCATCTGGAGCTGTTTCCAGCCAGGCAGAGCAGCAAACTGCCCTCTGGTGATGCCAAACAGGGAAACAAAGTCCTGTTCGGAGAGGTAATTCTAAGAGAGAAAACAAAGTTTCTGTTAGAAGACCTGGCACCTGTCAGTGATAATGGGGGCGGGGGCAGAGGGGCCAAGAGATAGTCCCAAGTAGTTTCTTGAAAGGGGAAGTAGAATGAATTTTGCAGGAAGTCTGTGTTTGACTTAAACTATTCACCGGCGAGCTCTCCAGCCTGTGGAGTCCCACCGTGGCCTCTGGGAGCGCTGACTGCATTCACTGCATTTGCGGTCCCCCCGGCACCAGGCTCTTGCCAGAAGGACAAGAAATGGGTCATTTATTATGTATGAGTGCTAAACACTGGGCTTTGGCTGAATGGAGAACTAAATTGAGTGACAGTTTTCCTTGCCTTATGCCCTTATCTGCCATTTTTTATTAATTTTTTTCTTTTTTTATCTGCCATTTTTTATCCAGATGTTTTCCAATGCAGGATCAGGTGGATCCCGTTGAGAGCATAACATTCTAACATTTATTTATTAATGATTAATAATGAATATTTTTAGTCCAAGTAAAATTACTAAGATATGGTTTCTGTTTTCAAGAAAGTTGTAACCCTGATGCTTAAGAATTGGTTACATAAGACACTGGAATATTTAGAGACCCTTCAAGTGAAAGTTACTCCGTTGTATCCAACTTTTTGGGACCCCACGGACTATACAGTCCATGGAATTCTCCAGGCAGAATACTGGAGTGGGCAGCCTATCCCTTCTCCGGTGGATCTTCCCTACCCAGGAATTGAACCGGGGGCAGGCAGATTCTTTACTCACTGAGCTATCAGGGAAGCCCAGAGACCCTTCAAGGGGAAAATACATTCATTCATTCAACATGACTGTTAATTAAATCAGCTAAAACTCAAGTTGTGCCTATGATCTGCCAGGGTCTTCCCTTGTAGCTCAGTGGGTAAAGAATCTGCCCACAGTGCAGGAGAGCCGGGTTCCATCCCTGGGCTGGGAAGATCCCCCGGAGGAGGGCATGGCACCCCACTCCAGTGTCCTTGCCTGGAGAATCCCATGGACAGAGGAGCCTGGCGGGCTGCAGTCCATGGGGCTGCACAGAGTTAGGCACGACTGAGCAACTAACACTTAAGATCCGCCAGTCACCGCTTAGGTGCTGAGAAGCTGAGGATGTGATGGTGAACAGCACAGACAAGGCCCCTGCTTCTGAAGGCATCGGGGGTGGGGCGGAGAGGCAGTGAGTGGCCAAGAACCAAGGGCTGCAGGGTTGAGGGAGGCGGGGCCGGGTGGTCGGGGAAGGCCTTCCTGGGGAGGTGACCCTGCAGCTGTGACCCAAACAGTGAGGCGGGCCTGGCGCTCTGATGATCTGGGAGAAAGACGTTTTTTTCAGGCAGGAGCAGTAGCCGGCAGAAAGGCTCATGTTCAAGGAACAGAAAAACAGCAACTGGCTAAAGGGCTGTAAGTGAAGACAGCAGTGGCCCGTAAGAAAGTCAGAGGCGGGCAGGGGCCAGGTGGTATAGGGCCTTGGAGGCCGTCGCGAGGACTCTGGATTCCGGCTGCAGCGGGAAGCCATTCGAGGTGCGTTAAACAGAAGAGGATCATCTGCTGTAAAAGCCCGTTGGTGGTTATGTGGCAATCAGATTGTAGGACAGAGGTGGAGGCTCTCTGCGGGCCTATGGCAGTGGTCCACGACGGCATGACCACAGGGCAGCAGAGAGCTGGGGAGCAGTGGATGGCAGCCAGCCCACGGGCTGATGTGGGAGGTGAGGGGAAAGAACCAAGAAGGAGCCCTGGGTGTCCGGCTTGAGCTCCTGGGTAGGGCAGGTGTCTGCGGAGTGTTACAGACTTGGCCACGCTCCGAGATGGTGCTCACGCAGGGCTCCACCCATGTCAGTCACTCACCTCCTTTTTGGCAGGGTTCACATCCTCTGGCAACTCCTGGCTCTGATTTTTCAACAGAACTTCTAGGGGGTAATATTTTGGCTCAGAATTCAGGGGAAGGGTTATATCCCTCATATCCTAGGGAAGATAAGAACGTAGACATGATAAAAGACCACTCAGGTCTGTGCCATTGAAGTTCTGTGTTTATAACATTTAAATTTTTTTTTTTTTTTTTACCACTTCACGCTTTATAATCATCTTTTAGAACAGTTGTCCCCAACACTGGCTGCATGTCAGAGTCATCTGGAAATCTAAAATATTCCAGTTTGGGGGTTCTTGGGAAGCTGATTCAGTGAGTCTAAGGTAAATCCTGTATAGTCAGTTGGTGTAAATGTTTTGCATAAATCTCATTTAAATACTGTGATCACATTCCTTCTCTTGCTACTTTTACTTGGGCTCTACATTTCTGGCCTTCAGATGATTTCAAATTGAAGTTATACTTCTCTTAAATACATTTTAAAGATGCTACATGGCGATGAGCTTTGAAATCTTGAGTTCGTAGAGCACAAACAACAAAACACCAGATGGTTTGGACAGTGGTGCTGGGCCCCGTCCTGACGTTAGAGAGCTGCTGGATTCTCGGCCAGGACCTCCACTTTTGGGGGGCTGTTAAAACAGGGGTAATGGCCTGAGTTTCTGTGGATGCCACGGTCAGAAACTAACAGTGTCACCTGGGTTAGAAGCTTATTATTTCTGAAAAATACTACTAGCAAATTTAATCCCTCCTGAGTGACAGGGTTGAATAATTCGATTTGGTAACAGCAAGCCTGTTCTAAATTCTAGAAGGCAGTAAAATAAGGAACTCGGCTCTGAAGCCTGCTTTTTCTACTGATTAAAACAATCTTCACATCAAATTAGACCACCGGAGTGATACTGAGAAGGACGTGGTAGGGTTTCAGCCACGCTGTGTCTATAGCATCTGCTGTTTCTCTCTGGCTCTGGTTGCCTGTGAACGACTCCTCCAAGAAACTCACAGCAGTGATTCTTGTGATAGCAGCAGCGTCTCCCAGCTCCTCTTTTAACTGTTCATATGATTTCCCTGCCTGGGAAGAAGACATAGAAAACACAGAATGAGATGCTGCTTATAGTGGAGGGACGTCTCAGGTCTGGTCTGTAACCCTTGAGAGAAGCAAAAAAGCCAGGGGACAGAGACATTTCAGAGATAAGCAGAAAGGGAAATCCCCCCTTCCAGGTCTGTGCAGGGTTGGCAGGTACTTAAACATGATCTGCAGCCTTTGCTGGTTGGGCCTCAATGTTCCATACTAAGAGCAGTTGACTAGGAGTCAGAAGACCTGGCTTCTTCCTACTGGTTGTGACTGTAGACAGGTAACTTCTCTGAGCTTCCCCATGTGTAACAGAGGCAACAACGTTCCCCTGGCTATCGGGATGTGATGGGTGTGGACAGACTCGGCAAACGTGACTGCTTCTCACACTGCCTGTTCCTGAGGCAAGCTGTGAGTCTGCTGACTGGACCTGCTGCTCTGCAGGGTGCGGAAGAGAAGGAAGGTGAACACGGGAGAGGGGAGGAGGGGGTGGGGGGCTCAGTCCCGGGTCGGGTACCCCGCTCTCCTTCTGAGCTGTCAGTGCCGAGCGCCCTGGCAGTGAGAACGTCTCCCTGGTTCTCTGCTCTTACGCTCCACATGTGAGGGTCCCAGGCCAGGAACCAGCCTGTGAAGGTGGGAGGCTCGAAGCCCTGCTTGACGATCAGGATCGGTGTGCTGGTGTCCCGGCCGCTGGGGTGAGTGTGCAGGTACTCCTGGGCGGTAGTCAGGGCGCCCTGCTTCTCCGCGGCGTTGGCCTCGGCCCCGACCCACAGGAACACCTGTTGTCGTAGAGACCCTTTGTCACTGCGCTCATGCCAAAGGCTACGTACTTGGTCATACGCGCTGCCCCGTCCTTCCCCGCCAGCAGCTCCCAGCCTCAGCAGAGTAAAGTTTTTCTCAGATTTGTTTTGATTTGTGTATTTCCCACATCTGCATCTCCAGTCCTGAACTCTCTGAACTTCAGCTTCCTGAATCCAGCTTCTTGCAAAACATCTCCTGTTGGCTGTCTCCTAGCACCTCAAGTATAATCCCCCCACATGCAGCTCTTTTCTAAACTTGATTCTGTGTCTCCATTCTTGGGGAATGGTGTCCATTCAGTCACCCAAGGCAGTGACCCGGGAATCATCCTGAATGCCTTCTGTATCACCAGGACTTAGCTAGTTTACCCCCCATGCTTCTGTCAAATCTGTCTCCATCCATCCAGCTCTCCTCCACGGCTTCTGTGTGGGCCAGCAGCAGCTCTTTCTGGCCTGGGACCATGGGATGCTGACGGGCCTCCCAACGTACAGTCTCCTTTTTTTCTCACACCACCTCCCTCCTCTCCTACACTCACCAGACTGAGCGATCTGAAGCAGTCTGACCGTGTCACTCACCTTCGTAAATTTCAGTGGCTTTCCAGGGTCAGCTTCGAACTTCTTGACTTGGTTGGGAAGGCCCACACCCACTTCTCCAGCATCCCCTCGAGGGTGCCCTTTAGCTCTGTCCTTGCTCTGATAATACTCTTCATAGTTCCACATACTAGACTATTTCCTGCCTTGCTTTGCCTTTGCCTGGAGTGGCCTCTTTACCTGATTAATGCCCGTTTCTCCTTGGAGTCTGGGAGCCGTCTCCTCCAGAGAGTCTTCTCTGAGCCCCTGAACTGTGTTGAGCGCCCCTAATTTGTGCTCCTGTGGCCTCCATCACAGTATGGCCCATGCTACGGCCCGTCTCCTCCCCTCTCCGCCAGCCTGCAGATCTGGGGGTGGGGTGGGGCCTTTCACCTTGGTGACACCACACCCAGCACAGTGATTAGAAAGGAGGAGGTGTTTGCTGAGCCAGGGGTGGCCTTGAAGACGTCCCCTCTTATCCCTTTATTCCCCCAGAGGCCCACATCTCCAGGTGTGGAGCCTGCTGCTCTGGGTCCGGAGAGAATGGGGTGTGTGATAGGATGGCATGATTTTCCCAGAGCATGGTGGGAAAATTCCCAGGATGGCGAGTTTTAAACATCAGTCTATTCTCTCCAACCCTGGCAAAAAAGCCGGCTCTCCCTTTGGTCACCACTGACAATTGTTTGATGGACTTGGGGATGGTCCAGGCTACCCTGGATTAACTGGGGTTTGGAGAGAGATGCTACAGAAAAGCAGCCTGAAGCTTGAGGATGTCTGTCATTCGCTCCAAGCTCCCCGGCTGTGTCTTACCTGGTCCCAGGTATCCAGGAGCATCACGTCACCTGGGTTCAGGTCGTCCTGGCTGAAGTCTGTGATCTCAGTGACCGTGAACCGGCCGGTCTTATTGGAGCATTCAAAGAGGCGAGGCTGGACATCTAGGATCTCCTGCTGCACTCTGCAACACAGTCCATGCAGGGGCCTGAGCTGCTTGGAAATCACCTGCAGGTCACGAGTCTGGGCGGCAGGGGAGCCAGACAGAGGGGGCGCTGCGGTCATGTACCTTCTGTCACTGGCGTAGGGAGTTTTCCCTCCCAGCAGCTCCCAGAACTCGGCCGGCTCCTGGCCCTCAGCCACTGTATTCTCCGCGCCCTCACAGAGGAGTCCGGCCAGGTCCTTGGCCATGGCCCGCTCATCCCCACTAGACCCCTGGGAACGGGGTGGGGAGAACACAGATGTTGGACACACACAGGCACGTTGACGTGGGAATAAAGTGCCTTAGACTAGAAACTCCGCGTAGCCAGTTAGTTACCAAGCCAGACCTCAGGACAGGGAGCTGGATGGGTTTGCTCCAGTGCCGGCAAGGGCGGAGGCGGGGGTGGGTGGAAAGGAGGAAAACTGTGTGGTAGCAAAGGACAAGACCAGACTCTGAAATGCTCAGTGGGTATTGAGAGGTCACCTTTGTTTCACCTTCAGCTGGGATTTTAGCACCTAGTTTTGATTTTTTTTTTAAGAAAAAAATTAAACTTATTTTAAAAATTATATACAAGAAAATTCACCCTCTCTGCCATAGAGTTCTATGACTCTTGACAAATGCATAGAATCGTGCTACCACCTCCACAACAGAGAAGCTGCCTCACCACTGCGCAAGTGTCCCTCAGACTACCCACCCCGTTGTAGTCAAACCCCCGCTGAATCCTTAGCCTCTGGCAACCACTGATCTGTCCTCCATCATTGCAGTTCTGCCTTTTCCAGAACCTGGTCAATGGAAGCCTGCACTGCGTGGCCTTTGAGTCTGGCTTCTGTCACCTAGCATAATGCATCTGAGATGCTTCCTTGCAGTTGTGGGTGTTCTGTAGCTGAGTAGCATTCCGTGCCAGTTGTGTGGAAACACTGCTTGTTTATCCATCCTCCGGCTGATTTGCTTCCAGCTCTTGGCAATTACAAATAAAGGTGCTATTAAACATTTGTGTATAGGTCTTTGTGTGAGGGTAGTTTTTATTTCACATGGGTACATACCCAGCAATGGGGTTGCTGGGTATATGCTTTGTAAGAAACTGTCAAATTGTTGTCAAAGGCCATATCTGCACTCTCACCTGCAGTGTGAGAATTCCTATAGCTTTTTGTCCTCACCAGGACTAGATATCATCGGTTTTTTTAGTCATTAGTCAGAGGTGTGTAGTGGTATCTCATTGGGGTTTGCATTTCCCTAATGGAGAAGGGACTGGCACCCCACTCCGGTACTCTTGCCTGGAAGATCCCATGGACGGAGGGGCCTGGTGGGCTGCAGTCCATGGGGTCTCGAAGAGTTGGACACGGCTGAGCAACTTCACTTTCACTTTCAGTGACTATTAATATTGAGCATCTTTTCCTATTCAATTCTCTTTTGTAAAAGAGCTCTAGTGCTTTTTAATGCAGATGAAACCTGAATTGACAAAAATCATATTCTTAGTGTTCTTTTGTTCAGTGTTAATGCCTGTCCTATTACAATCCAGCAAACTGGTGTGGAAAGACTGACTTTTCCATCCTGCCTCCAGCTGTTTATGGAGGGTCTCCTGGGCGTGAGCAGAGCCATTACTGAGTGTGTTAGTGGAGGCCTCATTGTGAGGAACACTGCTGCTCCCTTTGAAGCATCTTTAGGAAAAGGCTCCTCTTTCTGAGGACGGCTCTAGCCCACTCTAAGGTCACCCTTGCTGACCGGAGGGTGGGCGCAGGCTGGGAGCCCGGGGCGGGGTGTGGCCGCTGGGCCGGCCGTCCTACCTTGCCGAACCACAGGTAATGCTCTGCCTGGGTCCGCAGCAGAAAGACATCATTGGAGTTTAGGGAGGAGGTGAAGGCAGGGACCTCCACTGCTTTGGTGTTAGATTTGTCATGTCCTTGAATCTGGAAGAGTCTTACTGGAGGATCTGGCTCAGCATTTCCCTTCCTCGAAGTCCCACCCTAGAGAGAGAGAAAAGCAGAGGCCGGGTCTAAGGTACACCGGGTGCGCTGTGGAGAGCAGGGCTGGATCTGACGCCGCCTTTGCCCTCAAGGAGCGTCTCGGCTCACTGGGAGAGGGCGAGGTGAGCTGGAGTTACGGGGCCAACAGTGTTAGCGTTCAGGGGGCTTCCCTGGGGGTCCAGCGGCTGACTCTGCTCCCAGTACAGGGGCCCAGCTCCAACCCCTGGTCAGAGAACTGGATCCCACATGCCATAGCTAAGACCCTCCGCAGCCAAATCAATCAATATTTCTAAGAAATAGTGTTAGCTTTCATTCTGAGACCCGGGTTATATGCCAGGCTCTTTTCTGGTGCCTTAGCTATATCATTTTATTGATCCTCATAAGAACTCTGTGAAGTAGGTATTATTACCCCATAGTGGAGGTGGGGAGACTGAGGCTCAGAAAACTGGCTATAATCAATGACAAGACTAGGACTTGACCTCAGACTTGTGTATATCAAGCATGTGGCACAATACAGTCCTGGTGGCGCTTCAGCCAAGGCTTTCTGGAAGACGTGGGACTTGAATCTGCAGGGGCACGATGGCTGGGGGAGGCAGACAGGGAATGAGGAGACCCCCTGACTGGAGTGGAGCGTGGAGGTTAGGGAGCTGGGGGTGGCGCACCCGCACGGTCATATGGGTCAGATTGTACAAGACCTTGAACATGAACTAGGCAGGGCTGTGGGCTTGAAGCCCTAGGCAGTCGGGATGCACTTCAGGGTCTTAGAGAGATTCACCCCCTTCTCGTCTGTGTCCACCCCGAGCCCCGCTCTTCACCCCTCCTCTCCTCCACCGTAGCGCCCTGCTGACCTGCTGGTTCTGAGCATTCTGCTTCTGGTATAAGTTTACCTAAGGGGTCTCACCTCAAAGATGACCAGCTTTCCTTTGAAGATGGCCATGAAGTGGCGCGGCTCCTTCCCCATGGTGACCCGAACCTGCACGGGGGCCCCTTCAAACTGCTGGTCCACCTCTACCGCCTGATATGCCGAGGCTGCCAGCTCATCCTGTGAGGCGTGGCGGCCCTGCAGGGGTGAGACGGGCACCATGGGTCCCTGCCACCCTCGGCCCCAGCTCCGTGGCCAGAGGAAGCACCAGGATCCAAAGCTACGAGCCTGCTCCAGGCCTACCTGCCAGATGTACAGGATGTAATGAGGCTTCCCATGCATCTCATACGTGTAGAGGACCAGGTAGCAGTCTCCCCCGTAAAAGAAGCCGCACCACCGGGGCTCCACGGGGACCAGCTCCAGGTTCTCTACCCTCCAGACCTGGGCGTGGAAGGAGACACAGTTCCCCAGAGGTGGGGGGAGCCCTCGCTGAACAAACAGCCGCCCAGAGGGAACTGGGCCGTGCTGAGCAGAGAATCCAGGGGGATGGGGCACAAAGGTCCATTCACAGTACCCCTCGTCCCCCGGTGCGTCTTCCCAGTGCTGAGGGCTTATCCCATTTGCATGATTTGAATCCGGAGAACTAGGTCATCCCTGGTCAGACGCGCCCCCATCACAGCTCAGAGGTGATTTGAATGTGTCTGCCAGGTGAGCCGCTGACAGCACACTGGGGTGTCTACCTTTCCCTTCCCTGAAGAATTGTGGGATGGGAACACATGGAAATCCATGGCTGGTTCATATCAATGTATGGCAAAAACCACTCCAACATTGTAAAGTAATTAGCCTATAACTAATATTAAAAAAAAAAAAAAAGAATTGTGGGAGAACGCTGCAGACGCAGATGCCTCTGAGGGAAGAGTCCTGGGGCCCCGGAGGTGACGAGGGAAGCAGAGGAGACGCAGGGTCCCGTGCTCCTCGGCAGGAAAGCAGCCAGGAGGGCCGGGGCCCGCCTGCCCTGGCACGCGGGTCGCTGGGCTCATTACCTCGACTTTGCCATTGCCGTCGTCCGCCATTCTCTCCCGGGCCGCCACCTCTGGTTTGGTGTGCAGCAGGGTTACATCAAACTTATCCTGGGAAACCTTCGCTGCAGAGAGGGGGTTGGCAGAAGCCAGGTGAGTGAGAAGCATCCG
Organism: Muntiacus reevesi; assembly: GCF_963930625.1. Taxonomy (NCBI): domain Eukaryota; kingdom Metazoa; phylum Chordata; class Mammalia; order Artiodactyla; family Cervidae; genus Muntiacus; species Muntiacus reevesi. The sequence continues at coordinate 169,569,300 of NC_089252.1, read as the reverse complement.
TGCCGTCTTTCTAGAGACTCCCCACAATGAGAACACCGTCTGGGGGCAGTCTTACCGACTTTACCCACGCTGAAGGTCTTCCCCAGACCCACGGTCTGCTCCTTCACTGTCCACTTCTGGAACAGCTGCTTGAACAGGGCCGACTCGGCCCCGTCACTGACGGTCTCCACGTTGGTGCTGCCGGGGTAGCCCTTCAACCTGATGAAGTCCTGTGGGTACCCCCACCCCAAAGGGCACGCCAGTCAGGGAATGCACCGGGATCTTGGCTTGGCTGGTAATTCACCCCTTTGAAGCCAGTGGGTAGGATTGTTCCCTTCTGGGAGTCAGAGTCAAATTCTAACTCACTTCTGTCTAGGGACCGAGCTAGCTGCCTCAAGGAAAGGACTGAACGGGACATTTTGGCTTTCCTTCATTGGTCATGATTATTACTGATTTTTAAGAAAAATCCTCTATAGTATATTCCTTCAGCACCTCTGTACTCTACTGACTTTGCATCGCCTTCCTTTGCTTTTTTTTGCTTGGTAGATGCACCCTGCTTGGTGCAGCTGCAGGAGGCTGCCCGCTAATGTCACACGTTCCTTGAGGACAGGGCTGTTGACACGTGATAGCGCCTTCAATAGTAACGGCCACCCTTTACTGGGGAGGTGTGTATGCCCGTGTGTTTGAGTGCTTTACAAATGGTATTTAACCAGCACAAGCCCAGGAGGCAGCACTAGACTGGATCTGAATCCCAGTTTGCCTGTGTGACTTTGAAGTCACGGCTCTAACTGCGATGTTCGGCGCACCAGCGCCTAACACGGCTCTCCGAGCACCTCTGGCCTGCCGGGGACAGGCTTGGATAATGCTGCCCGCCCACAGCTCCTACCAGGGCTTTAGACATGGCCATCTGTTTCTCAGCCTTTGTGGCTCCTCTTCCTTTCCACACGTAGATCTTGGTTCCACTTTGGTCCAGGATGTAGCAGTCCTGAAGCAGACGGCCAGGGACAGAAGTGCTTACCGCTGCCCGAGACCATAAGGAAGGCCCCTCTGTGGGGCCTGCCTCTGAAGCCAGGTCCGGCTGCCCCAAGCCAAGCGCACCCAAGTGCTACTCACATCAGGGTTCAGTAAGTCCTGGACCAGAGGCCTCGTCGCCACCTCCGTGACCGCCAGCTGCCCAGATGAGTCTGAGACACTGGAGAAGGGGAGAGGTTAGCCTGTGGCGTTCCTTCTATCATGTGGTCAGTCTGCCATTTCCTGGCTTGGTCTTAGGATGGAGTTTCTGGCTAGAGTTTGACTTCTCGCAACAGGCATGGCTGGAGCGCGGACTGGAATGTGATTCATGCTGTAGCCTGGGGGAGACTTCTGTGCATCTCTTTCCTGAATATTATCTCTACCCTGCCCCTGACATTATCCCGTCCACACCCCTGGGATGCATAGACCTGAGTCAAGGAACACTCTCCCCCAGAGACCAGGAACATCACTAGCAAGAGCAGACGGTAGCTGCTCGGGGAACAACGAGCTCCTCGTAGAAGCTGCATTTGAAGAAAGACCGAAAGAAACCCAGGAGCCTGCACCCCAGATGGAGCCAAGCAGGAGTGCTCGTTTCTCTGGGGCCGCCTTCCCCTGACCCCAGCTTCCAAGCAGCAGCCAGCCTTAGCTACTCACTGATACAGTGTGATGTTTGATTTCTGCTGCTGGTCTATGACCTCGTCTGGGACTGCTGGTTGGATGATGGAGCGCCGGCCGAGGGTGTCCTGAAGGACCTTCATCAGCTCCGGGCTGGCTGCCTCCTTGTCTCCCTCGATCACTCCTATCTCAGCACGACCCCCTCGCTCCCTGTCCCGAATATCCTTTGCCAGAAGCATCGCCTGTAAAGAAGGCCAGGGATGCCCTTAGCTCCAAGAGAAGCAGCCTGGACCCCACACACAGGGGTTACCCTGATGCTGAGGAACCCCAGGCTGAGTCGCAGCCTCAGTCACATGGCCTGTCTCTGAAACAGACGCTGCTCAAAGACAGGCGTCTGGCTGGAAGGGTAGCAAAGAGCCAGCCAGGGAAGAAGAAGAAGGTAGCTGGGGGAACGGAGGGGCTGAGCGCAGGGGCCAGACCTTCAGGCGCTCCCCGCTGTTGCTCTCCGGGCCGTTCCACTGGACGATGACCTTCCCAAGATCCAGCAGGAAGACGTCTCCTCGGTTAAAACTGTCCCAGCTCATGTCCACCTGCGGGGAAGAGGTAGACATCGGGCAGGAGGAGTTCCTGGGTGCCAGGCGGAGAGGCCTCAGGCCCGGGAGAGATAGGGGGCAGGACTGACCTCGGTGGCCCGGGGGTTTCTCTTCCCCTTCACGTGCAGCAGCCGCTTCACGTCGTAGGTGTTGGTCTCCACGTGCCTCATCCCAGAGGCCACACCGCCCTTCTTGTAGCTGAGGGAACAGCCGGTGAGTTATTTACCGAGAACCTGCCGTGTGCCAGGGACTGGGGGGAGAGTGGTGGGTCACACAGAGGCAGCCTCTGCCCACGTGGGTGATGACGATACACGAGGAAGGCACACACTGATGCCGGTCACCCCTGCCACAGCGGTGCCCTCGTGGAGGGCAGAACGTCTGGGGCTGTCCTCTCTGGAGGACTGACGTTTGAGTTGAGATATTAAGAGTAGGAGCCAACCACCAGAGGACTAGGTCTCCAGGCAGAGGAGTGATAAGAGTCCCCACGGCATGAAGAGCTCGTTTCGTTTTGTTCTAGAAGCTGAACATCATGTGTGTTGGGGGAGGGGCAGAAGTCATCTCCCCGTGGCCTGAAGACCAACTCACTCCAGGAAACCACTCTCCTGCCTCTGGTTCTCACCCCAGCCCAGCCTCCTCCAGGCATCCCACGTGTGAAGGGCACCCAGAAAGCCCCTAGGAGCAGAGGGCCTCTGTGGCCGGGTTCCCTGGTGATTCAGCGGGCTGCTCTGTGCCCAGTGGGTCCTCAGTGAGGGCTGCTCACCTGCAAGAAGCTGGCCTTCGACCAGCCTCGGAACTCTCGAGCTCCTTGGAATTCTTTTATTTTCAATCTCAAGTGCAAAGTTTGGAGGTGACCAAACTCCTCAGTTCACAGAAGGCTGTCATCACTGGGCTCTACAAGACCCTCCTCTTGCAGTGTCTATGGGCTCCCTTTTATCTGCATCCCCCCCCCTCCCCTGCCTTTTCCTCCCCGCCATAGGCATCCGTTCTAACAGTGTAACATCTATCTTTCTATCTTCATTCTGGTAAGACGCGGCCTGCTGTTTTGCGCGTATGTCGTTTTTGACGGACAGGACCTGGCATTCTGATCTACACTGCAAGCCTGTTTCTTCCTGTGTTCCTCAAGCCCAGCGCTTCCGCAGGCCAGATGAGCCTCTGATGTGATGGCATGGGGCTCCGCGGTGTCCCGGACTGTTTCCTCCCCGTTCAGTCTCCCTGCGGGAGGCACGCCCCACTGCCTGCAGCTTCTCCCCACCACTGATCCCACTACGGACGGCCTGGCTCCCGTGCCCCTGGGGACCTGGGAACGCCAGAACTCCTCTGGGTCACCCCCCAGGGGGTGGGGCCTGCCCCAGCGGCAGCAGACTGCCTCCGGGACGCTGGGCCAGTCCCCGCTGCCACCAGCAGGCGGCACCAGGGCGCCCGCCTCCCCGCAGCCTTGCCCACACTTGGCACCGCCCGGCTCTCTAAGCTGCTGCGACAGGTGCAAAGGACAGCTCTGTTTGGATTCGCATTGCTCTGATTACTCTCTTCGCACACTCTCCAGCCTTTGGGTTTCCTCCTTGGGGGACCAGGTCTACGCCCTTGCTGGGTGCCCCGCTACTCACATGATGCCCTGCTTGAAGTAGCCGCGGAAGGTGTCGGACTCGTGGTACTGGACCTCCCGGTGCTGAACGGGGCTGCCCCCCAGGTAGTCGTCCAGCTGCGTGGCGTAGATGGCCGCACAGCTCTGCTCGTCCTGGGAGGAGTCCTTCCCGATCCAGAAGTGGATGTCCTGGGAGACGAGGCTGCCCACTCTCCGCGTCTGGGGTGGAGTCAAAGAGCCTGGCTCAGGGGCCGGCTCGCCCCTCTGGTCTGGGAAGGTGGCTGCCCAGGGTGACTCGGGTCCCCTTCTTGGCAGGTTCGGGCCTCTGTCCTGCTCTGCGGTCTGCTCCCCGCTGCAGTGGCCCCTGGGCAGACCTGTTCCGTGGCTCAGGCCCTAGCAGCCGAGTCCCTCCCTCCGTGTGGGGACAGCTGGCAGCCTATGGTCCCCCACATGAGCAGCGGTCGGGGGGATCTTGCCGGCTGGACTGCAGGCAAGAGCTCTCCTGCTGCTCGCGTGCACCCGGGCACTCTCTCAGCGTACAGAGCTGCTGTCTGCCGGCGTGGCCCCGTCAGCACCGTCCGCGGGGGAGACTCTTCCCTCAGCTAGGTGAGCACTTGGAGGCCAGAGACGGCCCTGTGTCCACCTGGCCTTCCTCCAGGGCACTGTAATCTCGGGGGCTGGGCCCAGGAGGCCGAAGCCTGGCTACGGGCCACACCCCCACCCTCTGATGCAAAATTTAAAACCCTGGCCTGCGCACAGCCTTTGATAGTCAAACTGGAAGCCAGTTCCATGCAACAGCTAGGACGAATCAAGCCGGATACCAGAGGCCTGATTAACCCCGTAGGCAGATCTCCCAGGGGAGCCCCAGAGCTGGCTCTCTGGGGAGGAGCTTGGGAGAATCAGGGGACAGGGCGGACGGTGCTCACCGAGAGGACGACGTAGCAGTCTCCCTCATAGAAGCTGCCGTGGGCACGCAAGGGCACCAGCGCCAGCTCCATTTTCTGGAAGGACAAGGGGTGTGGATGGGCTACATTCCTCTCCCCTCGTCCCCCGAGCCTCCTCCCTCCACGCTGTTATTTGGCACAGGTCACAGAGCTGGGGAGCGGGTGGAAAGGTAGGGAGACGGCCCCACAGGGCACGGCGGCCAGGCCCTGGACAAGCGCGCACAGCCCTCCGGCCCTGGGTCTGTCCTCCTCCCGCCACCTGCCGGTCCCATCTCGCTGCTGGGGAGCCCCTTCAGCCCTCAAGGAAGAGCCTCAAGTCTCTTGAGCCGAAGCACCGGAGTCTCCGGCACCGACTCTGTCCACCCAGCGCGGGCCCAGGTCTGAGAACGGGGTGGAGTGCCCGGATTCTGTGAGGCTCTGGGGGCTGAGGGCTGGCTGTGTGCGGGTTCCGTGCTGAGGGCTCCTGTCTGGAGTCTGGACTGGAGCTCTGATGCATCTGTCAGAGCATGTCTGACTCGTCCCAGGAGAGCCATTCACGTGACCTCAGATGGAGACTTTCGTCACTGTCTCCAAGGAGGTAAACCTGCGGTCCTGTGTGAGTGTATTCCATGTAAAGTATGTGTGTCAAATGTGAAAACGTCAAATATCCCACAATTTGTGTGACTTTTTTTCCTATTAGTTGTTAAATGCACGGGGAGACTTAAAACAGTGGGAGTGGCCTGGCTCTGAGCAGCTTGCTCGGCAGCTGTGACCCCTCCTGTGGACGGTCATGAGGTGGGCATCTCCTCTGGGTTTGTGCAGCGGTCCCTCACTGGGCTCAGAGCAGAGAGGAGGAGGTGAGGCTTTCTGGGCCAGGGCGGTTCCCAGCTACAGACCGGGGGCGCTCCAGGTCAGCCAGAGGGGCTCAGGCCGGGGTAGAAGGGATGAGCAGGACCCCGATCTGTGCAGTACCCACACCTCCTCCTACTTTGCAGGAGCCAGAGTGCCCCGTGGAAGACAGGTTCCATTGTCCTGACTAGAGCAGCCAGTAGTCTTGGGGCTCTCTGGGTGGCCCGGGCCCCACCCATCTCTCCAGGGCATTTACTGGAAGTGCAGATGGCTGGATAAAGGGCCAGCTTGTTTTTGCTTGGAGTCCTGCTCCCCAGAGTGAAGAGCATTTCTTCCACCTCACCTGCCTGCTCTGTGCCCCAGGGAGGGGTCAAGGATAGTGCTGCCTCTCACTGCTGCGGGACCACCAGCAGGAGACTGACTGTGGGGGGCCTGCAGCAGCCCGGGAGGCGGCCCGTCCGGCCCAGCTCACCTCTATTCTCCAGGTGATGATCCCAGGGTCGTTGCCCACAGCCCGGAAGGCACTGCTCAGAGACATGGCGCTTGGCTTCCCGGGACTGAAACATCACAGAGCCAGCAGGGAGATGACGCCTGTCAGGGCAGGCATCCCGCCCGCTCTCCTCCTAAGTCACTTCCCAATCTCTCGTCAGCCATCCGGCCACATCCTCACGGCGCATCCCTGCACCGTCGTCTCACAGTGACTTGCGAAATGACTTGTCCAAGTTCAGGTCGTAAGCCTGGCCGACCCGGCAGGGAGGTGGGGGGGCGCCCACCGGAAGTTCTGCTTCCCCCTCGCCACTTCCCTTGTTAAGAGCTCTGGTAACAGGCATGATTATTTACCCAAGGAGTGACAAATGTGTCAAAGCCCTCTGTTGACTATTTCTCTCATTTAATTCTCATAAGCTGAATGTATTTCCTTCATCTGACATTGTGGAAAAATTGAGGTTCAGAGAGGTTAAATGATTTGCTTAGTATCACTAGAAAGAAATCCGTACCTGGTCTTAAAATCCCTAATTACTCTGAGGTACTGCAACCCTTCCTAACTCACCTAAATCCAGTGGCACATGGGTCTGAAGAGCTTACATCAGACTATTTCCAAATGGAGTGTCCTTCTCTCGTTTTTATTCCAGCTCTCCCAGACTCTGCTTGGCAGTCCTCATCACAGTCCACTCTTTTGGCCTTCACTTACCAGACTTTTTAAAGTAAACCATCCTTAAACTATCCCATCCTGCTTTGAAATATGACTAATATATCCCCTGTGCCTCACAGAAGAAAAGGGAAAGTAAAGTGGCAGAGCTGGGACACAGGATTCAGGGTGTGGACTTCCCTGGCAGTCCCACCACCTAAGACTCGGGGACTTCCAGTGCAGGGGGTGGTGGGCTAGGTCTCTGGCTGAGGTACTGTGAGTTCAGGGAGCCAGCAGGGACAGGTGTGCACCGCCTGGGGACAGGTCCTCCCCCGCCGCCAGACCCAGCCAGCGGGGCTGCGGCCTCCCAGAGGCAGGGTGGGGAGAGGGAGGGGTAAAGACAGGCGTGCATCGCGTACCATCTCTATTCGAGGCCTGTCTAGGGTTATCAAGCACCTACACACGTCCGTGGCCACACAGCCTTTACGTACTGAAAATTCCTGTCTGGTTCTTGCTCTCAAGGGGCTTGCAATCTGGTGATACACATAACTGATGAATGCTCTCAAAAGGCAAAGGTAAAGGATGGGCTTGACTGATTTATTAATGCATAGGAAAAAGAAAAATCAAAACCCAAACACCCTGAAAGGTTCTATCTGGGATTTTGCTGTGAAAGTGTTAGTCACTCAGCCATGTCTGACTCTTTGTGACTCCATGGACTGTAGCCCACCAGGCTCCTCATCCATGGAATTCTCCAGACAAGATTACTGGAGTGGGTAGCTATTCCCATCTCCAGGGCATCTCCCCCACCCAGGGACTGATCCCAGGTCTTCTGCATTGCAGGCAGTTTACCATCTGAGCCACCAGGAAAGCCTGGGGTTTGGCTATTTGGAAGCATATTGCGCTTGTTAGGAGGGGCATGTCTGGCCGTTCTTTTCTTGAGCCTTGGTAGATGAAGCTCGGTTTGGGTATGTGCCATTATCTAGTGTGGACACCGGCAAAACAAAAAAAGACAAAGACCTCCCTTTTTGTCTACTGCTGTAGCAGGCCTAAAGCGGAGCGGTGATGCGGAGCAGTCAACGTTTGAGGCTTTAATTTGATAACTGGCACCGCCCCACCCTGTGCTGCTCGGAACTGCCTCGGAGTATTTGCTCAGGTTTTCTGCAGATCCTAGGTTTCAGGAACTAAAGGCAAATGCAATGACCCAACTAGGGGAAGGGGATAAAGACCAATTCGTTCCTGGGAGAGAGCTAAGTGTAAACCTGCTCAGAGTCAAACCAGCTGGCGCTAATTAGGACTGTGAGTCCAGAGGCCAAAAGCAGTCCCAATTCCCAACAGGGACTTAGCAATCAAGACACTCACTGAAATGCAGGACAGGACATGCTCACAGGAGGAACTCTGCCGTACGGGAACACCCAGAAAGTGTGATTCCGTCTGTGACACCAAAGCCTCCCAAAGCGTCTCTCCATCCCTCCTGGAATCCTAATTTATTAGCTTAGTACCCTTTGACACTTCTACTGGGTGGGGTGCAGTTTTGAAATCTCAGGTTAAAATCTCAGGCCCTTAATTCCCATCAACACTCCTATGAATGGACCCCAAGTAGAGGAAGCTGGTTTTCATTTATGCCTTGCTCTACACCATCTGTTTGAGCTGGAGCATTCTCCCTGTTTCCCAGCTTTTGAAAATGTGTCTTAATGTTTAGGGATCTCTTAAAAAATTACCTCTACTTCTCAGCAGGAAGTTTGCAAAAAACTGACAAGCTCCTGGTTCAATCCTTTAAAAGCCTCGTCCAAGAAGACAAGGCCAAGGAAAATTTCAGTCTCTTCTCCTTTGTTTCTTCCTAGTCCAGTAAAATTGCTCTACCGACATGCACCCATAAACCAAAGAGAACTTACCTTGCCTTCTCTCACCAGTCTTCCCAGTTTTCTGGCAGCGGGTAAGCAGTGTTGAGGAACCACCCAGTGTGGGAGGCTCCAGGCCCTGCTGCCTTCTCTTAGTAATGGCTGTGCAGACACTGGGTTATATTTGCTTGGGTTTGCATCTTAACCGCATTTTCCTAGTCCTGGCCAATCACAGCCAACCTAGCCCTGGGCTTGACTTATTCAAACCAGAGGGAAAGCTTTATCTGTTCCTATTCAAAACAGCAAAAACAGGAGCAGACTTTTAAAGGCTTCTTTTTAACTCCAGTTCCACGCCCTGATCTAATTGATTTTTAAAAAGTGCAGTCCATCAATAATGCAGGAAAGACAGCGGGAGGATATGATGCTTGCCATCCTGTAGATATGAATGCATCACACCGATGGCAGGAGGCAGGGCTGGGCCGCCCACCGAGCCCCGGGGTGTCCAGGCTGGCCAGCGCCTCCCCCAGAAGCTTCTGGGCATTTCTTGGAGGTGAAGTCTGGGTGAAGGGCCTACGGTGTGTTATCAGGTCATCCTGTTTTGTCCTTCGGGGGTCACATGGCAGTCCCATCAAAACCGGAGTGCCTACTATATGCCAGGAAGCACTGTCCAGTTCCAGGGCTCCCACTCTGGGAAAACCAGTCAGGGGCGCAGAAGGAAGACGCTAAGTTCCCAGTCCCCCCCAGGGCTTCTGGTTCCTCCCAGACGTCAACAGGCCACCAAGCATATGCTTATTAAGCACCTGGAAGGAATGGGGTTGGCTCCACCCAGGGGCCAGGGAAGAGCTGATGGAGCCCGACTTCTGCGACCTTGGGCAGAATCCGTGTGCTGAGTCCAGAGCTGGCCTCCCAGCCTCATCATGACAGAAGCGTTTTGAGGGAAGAAGGGGGTGGGGGGTGTTCCGAATGAACAACACCAGGGGCAGGAGACAGTCCCCATTCATGGATGGGTTTTTTAAACCCACTTTTATTCATTAATTGTAAGTAATACAAATATTTCAAAAATATAAACAGACACTTAATGGCATCCTACATTTCAAGTTTTTGAATACAACAAATTTATCAAATTATGGACTTGTAAGCAAGGTGGTCAGAACCCCAGAGCCCAGTCACAGTGGGAGGCAGACCTCCCTGACCCTCCAGACGGCGTCTTGAAGGGGGTTGAGCGGCACAGCACAGGTCAGATCTGAGATAACTACAAGCAAAGAAGCTCGGGGCCCCAAAGGTCAGAGTCTGCTCCAGGGGCAGGCCCCACAGCATTGAGAGGATGTGGCAGGGGGTCAGACCTCTGCCTCCCCGGCTTGAATGCAAGTATTTACTGGTTTTTTGTTTTTTTTTTTTAAAGACAAAACTAAAACCTCATTTTACAAAAAAGGCAACTGAGGGACAACAGTAACAAATAACTAAATGAAGACCTAAAGGGGAAAACAAGACAGGCTCACCTCCTGTAGACACCTGACCTGGCTGGGACGTGGGGCGCAGACAACCTTGGAAGGGGATGGGGAGTTGCCTCACCGAATGAGGCCCCTCAGGGACAGGCTAGGGTTGCAAACAGAACAGAACGGGACCCACTTCCCAGGGAATGACCGCCTCTAGACTTCCCATGCTGTCAGCACAGACAAGCTTCTGGGCCACTGTGAACAGAGGTGAATTCATACACTTATAAAATGGTCCAAATCTTTGGGAGGCAGGAGGGAATTAAACAGAAGGTCCCAGGTTAACTGAAGGCAAATCACCTCCACCTCTCTAGTGAGGGACCACGGGTCCGCAAAGGGTCCCCTCTACAATGTGCAGAGTGGAGACTCTCACCTGACCCTTTCCAAACTGGTCCTGTGTCCAAAGCTCCCCCTATGAGAGGGACAGAACATCAGGCTTTTGATTTAGAAGCCCAATCAGAGAGACACGCCGTGTCCCTGAAGAGGCACCTTAAATAACTGAACTGGCAGGTGGGCAGATTCCTGGCATGGCTTGAACTGGGGTTGGCCAAGCCTGGTAGCCTATTGCTTCCCAAAGGCCAGCCTCAAACAGGAAGTGCTGGTAGGAAACCCTGAAACAGATCCTGGGGTGAACTGGCTCCTCCTTGCAATCTTGCCCTCCTCCCAAGTTGAGTCTGGCCTGATTCCTCTAAGGAGCAAGTTTTGCAATCACCCCTTGCCCCTAACACACTGAAATTGGAGACCAGAAAGCCCCAACGACTCCAGGCTGGCTGGCCCACACGGGTGGACCCCACTTGGGCGGACCCCGCTTGGGCGCATATTTGGCTGCGCTGCCGCTCCGGGGAAGGGAGGAGGGGCGAGGGGGTGCAGCGTCTCTGGTTAGGAACCGCAGGGGAGGGGCGGGGGTCTGGGCAGACAGGCCTGCGGAGCTGGGCTTCATGCAGAAGTAGCGTGCACTCCCGGGTCATCCTGGGCCCTGGGCATGACTCCTCGGAGCACCCAGACAAGCCTGACAGCAAAGTGGGTGGCACTGGCTCTGCCTAGAGACTAGGGGACCCAAAGGAGGGCAGGAAGGGTCCTTGGAACTCGGTCAGCCTAGAGCCTCTTATTGCTTGTTTAGTCAGAAAAGCTTGGCTGGACGCCATGGCAGATCTGGCCCGAGGGCTGACCCTTTGAGTGGGGCTTAGGAGAGAGGCCCCCCTGTGATACCAGAAGAGAGGCTTAGGCCAGGGCCTTGGAATCAGAAGCTCCTACTTCCCTTCAGGAGATGTCCTTCCTGGCCAGCCCTGGAGCCCTCCTTCCCCACCTGCATGGAGCAGGAACCCACAGGCACCAGGAAATGCTGCTGGGGAACTGGCCACACACGCCTGGGGGGCCCTGCTCCACTCACGTGACGCCAAAGCGGGAGAGAAGGCCTGACAACCTTGCGGCGGGCGGGGTCACGATGCCGGAGGACCCTGGGCAGCCAGAACCCTGAGCTGCTTGCCGTTCTGCTGCCCGGTCCCGATGAGCTCCTCAGACTGGCCCAGTGCGTGGAAACCGGACGGGATAACGGGGGTGAGTCCTGAGTGGGCGGAGTTCTCGCACCTGAAGCAACTTACAAACGCTTGGCGACACCTGCCTCCAGGGAGAAGGGGGTGGGGGTGACAGGAACCCCACCAGAAGGAGGGAGGGGTGGCCGCGGTTAAGGCAGTGATCTGAGGCGGGGCTCCCTCTGGGGGGCCCCTGTGCTCCCAGTTACAGCAGCTCTTCCCCTTTTGTTTCCATCCTGGGGAAACTTCCTCTCTGTGGCTTTTTTTTTTTAAAAGCATTTCACTATTAAGAAACTTTGAAAGCAGAGAGACTTGCAAAGCACAGGCGAGTGGAGCGGTCGGGCACACCTGTCACTGTTGGCAGGGCGCACGTGTGTTTCATCGGCAAACTAAGCGCAGACAACACCCAGCCCCTCCGCCGGGAAATGCAAGCACGCCTGGGGCTCTGCAGAGAACCAGCGCCAGCCAGCCGGGAAGGATGAAGACACTCGGCCAGGCCAGGCCCCGGGGGAAGACAGAGGGGAGAGCCCCGCCCAGAAACAGGAGGGTGGGCCCGGGCAGTCCTGTGGCAGCACCAGCAGATTCCCTGAAGGCAGACGGAGGCCCAGGCCTCGCGGACAAACACTCACGCTCATCCCCGCACCCTCGGGGCCTCCCACTCTCACCCCGGGCCCAGGACTGCAGCTCTGTCAGAAACAGAACAGCCCAACACTGTATTTAGAAAGAGAATTTTAAAACAGAGTCAAAAGAACGGAAATCAGTTATCTGTCCTCTTCCAGGGCAGGGAGAAGACCTCCTTCCTCACAGGTTCAAGACTATGGCTAGGTGGCGAGGAAGGCAGGCCTGGTGCCCAGGCCGTGGGAGACGCAGACAGGACCCGAGTCAGGCGCTCGGGCCAGCTCTGGAAACAAGTTTTCATCTTCCCAGAAATGTCGCTTCTCTGCAGCAGCTGGCAAGAGAAAGCCTTCAGAAAGATGCACGCCTGGGGCGCCCGAAGGCAGCCCCAGACCCCATCTTCTCCTTGGCATAAACCTTAGAACACTGAGGAAAGGCCACAGGCTTGGCAACGGAGCCTTCGGCAGTCTTCAAGCCTGCAGAGCCTGCAGGAGACAGACTCGAGGAGACTCCCGATCCTTCAGTTTCTCCCCCAACCGGAAACGCGCATATCCTGGGGCCACAGTTCAAGGCAAGACGGACACACGCACGCAGACATACACACACACGCACGCTCGCTCACATCTCAGGAACCCAACTCAGACAGCCGGGAGCTCTGGGTGTCGCTGGTCCGCTATCTGCCCACTCGGCACCTAACCTGTCTGAGAGCTCTTTCCCATCACGTCTGTGTCCAGGCCGCGTCTGGTTAAACGCTCCCGCTTCCTCTGTCAGGCTGACCATGAAGGCACAGTGAGGAAAGGCCCTGCTGGGACGGCCGCGGCCGGCCACGGGGAAGGCTAGGGGGCCCGCAGCTGCCCCAGGCTGGTGTAGACGTCCTCAGCTCCGCTCAGCTCCTCAAAGATCGGGATCAGGTTAAGCAACTCCGTGTCCGCCATGTCGTCAAACCAGGACTGCACGGGCACCTGGGGAGGGAGAGGGCGGCCTGAGCCTCCTGCCCGGAGCCCCCGGAGCCTGGCCCCGGCTGCCGTGCCGCCCCAGTCAAGCCCACAGCTCCCCCCGCCTCTCCCCCTCCCCTCCCAGGACAGGGGCTCGCCCAGCCCTGCCGCGTGGGTGTGTGGACCACTCACTGCATTCTCCGGGTGGAAAATGTAGGAAGCAGGCGAGTTGTCCAGAATGAGGGTTTTCCGCAGGTCCCTTCCCAGGCGGCTGAGATCCTTGACGTAGCAGCCCTGGTGGAACACACAGGACTCACGGAACAGGCGGGCCCGGAACACCCCACACCGGTCCAGCAGATCCGTCACCGGGTCGGCATACTGGGAGGAGAGAGGCAGCTTTCTGTTTGGACGCGATCCTGGTTTCCCCGGGGCCTCCTGCGGAGCTGCAAGGAGCTGCCACACCTGCTCCTGGTCCCTCGCTCCCCACCCGCCCCCAATACCTTAGCCAGGCTGGCGGTGAAAAGGACACATTCGAAGAGCTCCCCCATCCGCCTCAGGAACTCGTCCACATACGGCCTCTTGAGCACGTACACCTGAGGAGCAGCAGAGCGGACTGCTGGAGGCCCTGTGCGGGGGGAGCTGCACCGCATCAGGCCCCATCATCACTCGCACAAGTAGGCGCAGAGCTGACGCAGTCCGTGCGCCCACAACCCCGCCTCTGGACCACCTGGCCGGCAGCCTGCTGCCCCACAAACCGGGGCGCTGGCATCACCTCCTCACCAAGCTCCTGCTGGCTTGGTGGTCCCAACCTTGACCCAGCTCAAAAAGAAACAAAAACACCTCAGGTCCCAGGAGCCATCTCTTTCCAGCGGTGAACCATCAGCTGCCTCCAGAAACAAGTAATCAAGAATAGGCCTCACAGATGGAAACAGCCTATCCTGGATTACTTGAATCCAGCCACAGCCTCGGCAGGAGTTTCCTATCCTTGGTTCTGGCAGGATAGTCAGTCCAGGTCCCCATCAGGCAAGGTCGCAGATCTTTCCTAACCTCACGCCCTCCCTTGCGGAGCTTCTCTGAAATGCACCAGGGGAAAAGTGGCCTGTTCCCCTCTCGTGACCACAGACCCAATACCCCGTAGCACCTTGCCCTCGTGATTCCCAGCCACTTTGTGCCTCTCCTGCCAGCCACCCCGCCCCTCGTGTCACCTCTCATCGCCCTGCACAGTATGGCCAGGACGCTTCCCTGGGTGCTTGTTCCTCATGGCCTCTGTTCCCTGCTCCAATCCAGGTGTTCTACTGTCATCCAGCCTACGTAGGTGCTCCTAGAACCATCCCTTCAAAGTTCTTTTGACCCACCTCCCTCCCAACTCAGGAGCGTGTGCCTCTATGATCCTTCCTCCTGGAGGTGTCCTGGACTGGCCGTCACTCACCAGACCCCTCCCAGCTCTGCAGCAGGAACCCTCTGCTCCAGGTAGCCACAACTGGGCCTCCTCTCATTTATCATTTCTTTAACCTTTAACAGGTCCTCTCTTCTTCCTGGTTATTCATCAAGCTTGGCATCCTCTCACCACTCTTTGCTGGAAACCCAACTTCTGCATGTAGATGCCCCACTACCACCGCCACCCCCAATCATGTAAAGCTCGCCCTTTCCCATCCTTCACACCTCTCCTTGCTGGCCAGGAGCTCACCGTGTCTGTCTGTCCATCTGAAGACGCGCCCTGTCTCCTCTGAGTTTTGTGCATCTCTATACACCCAAGTGCGTCGCTCAGTTGTGCTGACTCTTTGCAACCCCCTGGACTTGCAGCCCACCAGGCTCCCCTATCCCTGGGGGATTAGGGGATTCTCTAGTGGGGGTTCTCCAGGCAAGAATACTGGAGTGGGCTGCTGTTCCCTTCTCCAGGGGATCTTCCCAACCCAAAGGGTTGAACCCGGGTCTCCTGCATCCTTGACCATCCGCCCCACCAGGGAAGCCCTCGAGCAGACTATGAAGCGCTGCCATTCAGAGTCCGGCACCAGGCCTGGCGGAGCACCTCAGCTGGGAGGAGGGCAGCGGGGTGAAGGGAGCTTTCAATGGACATAGGAGAGTGACGACCACCCATGGGAGCCTCAAGCCCCATTTCCCTACAAGTAACTCTTCTGTTTGACTATTAACACCACAGATCCTTAACCCTGGACTGAGCAGGTTACACAGGCCCAGAGTCTGCTCTTACTTAGAACCAAGTGTTTTCTGATAGATGTGTACTGGGCATTTATTGTGTCAGAATCCAGTGTAGGGACCCAAGGGGAGAGAGCAGCATAAAGAGATACAGAGGAGGAGATGCCTGAGCTGGGAAGGAAGAAAATTAACCAGCTAGATGGAACGGGTGGGCAGGGGAGGAAAGAAAACACAGCCAGTACTGGCTTCCTTGCCTGTAACAGGCAGAGACACCAACTCTTCAGATCAGAGAAAATGTAATAAAGCGTTAACAGTGCTGGTCACATTCAGTGGGGGCAGGGCAGTAAGAAAATGATAGCTATTACTATGATTAAATAGTACTTGTTTTTTGAAAAGTTTGGCTACAAGGAGAATAAAAATGGCAGCTTGAGGTGACTGGGGGGCTGAATTTTTTAAGATGAGGAAGCCTTGAGTGTTCAGGGTACCAATATCAATGGAGAGACTGAAGTCACAGGAAAGGATCAGCTGCCGGACACAAGCCCCGAAGCATAGAGGGCCCCGGGCCTGGCAGCACTCACCTGGTGAGTGGTCCCTTCGATCTCTACAGGCACTATGAAGTCAGCGTTGTTGATTGGCTGAAAGGCAGAGGAGTTAATGAGTCAGCTTAAGAGAAGGGACAAGAAGCCCAGCCACACCCCAGTCCTGGCCACGGCCCGTCCCCTGGGAGGAGGGGGAGGGTCAGATCTCGGAGGCTCCAGGGAGCGCCTGCCGCCCCACCGGTGGCTCCTGCCCCAGTAGAGGCTGCAGCATCCCTTCTGGTTTTCCCTACCCACCACCACCACCTGCAAATTCTACCTGAGCCGAGAGTCTCTGGGCCCTGTTAACAAACGTCCTGACAAGGAGGCGGGGACAGGGCCCACGCTGACTCCCGGCCCGCAGCCCTCCTCCGGGCCTGTCCTGTACAGAGCCCCGGGCGCCTGTGCTGGGACACGGGGCGGATGCGGCCTGTCGGCAGTGACCAGAGGGAGCAGCAGCTCCCGCTCAACGTGCTCTGGAGTGGCCGCCAGGTATCTGTGATGCCAGTGTGGCCACATCCCAGAGGCCGGCCCTCCCACCTCTAATCACTCTTCCAGCACTAACTTGAGGCCAATTCATGGCACCTGAGTCAGGTTCCCAGGACAGCCCGAGACGGGTGAGGAAGGGCTCCAGAGGTCACGTTACCTTAAAGGAACTATGCACAAGGGTTTCATCCAAGTCAATGACCACACAGATTCTTCCCTGATCTTCCTCTGTCACCTCTGGGAGCAAGCAGGTCCCTGGAATCTAAAACCAGAGCCAAGGTGCTGAATCTGCCACCAAGAAAGATTAATTTCCCTTAACAGAACTCTGGGCAGAGCTGGGCCCACTGAGACGGAAGATGCCCCCCACCTCAACCCAAGAGAAGGGACACGAGAAGACCAAGAGGAGAAAAAGCAGAGACTGACTCCCTGCTTCCATCTCCCCAGGGCCTGTGCAGTGATCCGGATACTGGAGGCGGAGGCCAGCTGTCCCCTCCACGATCTAATGCCTTGCGCATCGTGGGCCTTCAGCGAATCTCTGGGACAAACAATTCCCAGGTGGGGATCTAGCCAGCAAGATACAAGGCCTCAGGACATCACCACATGGGGCTAGCAGGGATCACCGGGCCTCAGGGCGTCCGAGCACACACCCTGCGGGCTGCACTCACCTGGTAAAACTGGTACTGGAGGCACTGCAGCAGGTCCGACTGCGGGAGAGAGAGGAGGTCAGTGCCGGCCGCCGGGGCCTCTCCTGGCGTCTAAGCCCATGCAGCCTTGCGGGGGAGTCTCCTCCCCAAGATCCCAGCCCCCGGAAAACCCTGACATAACAAAAGTGACTGTCCTTCAGAGCTGGGCAGGAAGGGGCCGAAGTCTCCCTTCCCCACGAGGCCTGGTGAAGGGTGGAGAAGGCAGGGTCCCTGAGCTCGCCTGCCACTGCCCCTCAGAGGAACCGGGAACCGACGCAGCTGATGCAGCTGCACAGTCAGAACCCCTCACTACAGAGGCTTCGCCTCTTGCTGAGTCCAGAAACCCAGGCTTTTCCTTGAGAACCTGTCTTTTTCCTATGTTCTCCGTGGGGGCATAGACGGCGGGTGTGTGTGTGCATGCGTTGAGCCTCTACAGAACACAAGGAAGCTGATGTGAGCCCACACTGTGGTCCTAAAATGTGAAGGGAGATAGACTGCAGAGAGATCAGAAACGTTTTTTCTGCCTTTGGCTAATAATAAAAATGTTATGGTTGTAGCAAGCAAGTGATCTTAATGGAAACCCTGAAGAAAAATGAAAATCCTTGCACTTAGAGAAACAATGTTGGCATTTTACTGCATTTCCTTCAAGCTTGTTTTAGCAGTCTTTCCCCCTCATGATAGGTAATTTCGCTTTCTGCTTTTTGACTTAGAGTTGCAACTCAACACTTCCACATCGCTGTGAACTCTTAGTAAAAGCTAATAGTTCAGCTAATACTGTCACCTTGTACTTCATTTAACTATTTCCCTGTTTTGGACAGTGAAGCACATGTCTACAGCCTGGCTTTGAAAGAGAAGGAGGACAGCTAAAACTTGGTGGTTCAGAAAGAAATAACAATGGCCTATGGGGAAAGAAGAATTTTTGCCCCCACCTCTGAGATGCCAGATATATCAGAGACACCCTACATATTTCCCAATGCCTCTAACAGGTACAGCTCGGAGTGCTGCAAGGGGTTATCAAGAACTGTGACAGAATTTCAATTCCTTGGTTCCCTGAAAGTTCCTTGAAAGATAACTTGGAGGTTATCTTTGCTTAGTTAAAAATAAAAACAACAGTCACAGGACTTAAAGCCAGAGAGATTTGAGTCCAAACCCTGATACTACCATTTACTAACCAATAAAGAGCTACATAAACCCTCTGGGTTTCAGTCTTCATGTCTATGAGCTGAAATCCTTGTCTATCTGGAGGCTGCTATGGGTCATATGAGACAACATATGCAAAATGCCTTGCACAGTTCCGGGAACTTGGAAGGATCTGGATTACAGGGGGCCGTCAGAATCCAGAGGGACATCCAGGTGGTGCACACCACAAATGGGAATCAACGGGAGGATGTCCCATGATGGGAAGGACAGCAAGGGGCTCCTCTGGGCCCGAGATCTTCTGACGAAGGCAAGGCTGGCTCGCCCTCCCGCTGTGGTTACAGTGACCCTGACTCGCCCACGGCAGCCCCGGCCTTGCTGGCATCGCACCGCCCTGGACCCAGCTACCTTCGCGATGGTGTTGGCTTCCTCCTTGTAGGGGGAGAGCTCAGTGGAGGAGGTGGACTGGCCAACATGCTGGGCACGAAAACAGCAGAAAAGGGCCTTGAAGATGTTACGGCCACGCGGCTTCTTAGGAGAGGACTTGGACACCAGGCCTGGAGAGGAGGGAACGACAGAGGCGTTAGCTTCAGGGCATCCACGGACGCGCACTTCCCACGCTGTGTTGCCGCTAGTCTGGAAGCTCCACTGGGGCACACGGTGCGGGCCAGGTGAGCAACCAAGTACAGGCACCAGTGAAACGCACACGTTTATCCCAACATCTCTGTGAAGTACAAACACAGGCACCCCAGTCCCGGGTTTGGGAAATGAGCTGCGTAAAATTTGCTCTGAATTTGCACAGTGGGGGGAGGGGCACTGAACGATGGGGCCAGGCACAGAATCCACTTTGATAACAGCACACCAGGAAACCCTCGAGATGAATTCACAAAACCAAATACCCTCCCTACCACCAGTTCCCAGAAGACTACCCATTCTAGAGAAGGGAGTGAGCTAGACCCCTTCAAGCTAGCGGAGCTCCTGTCCTGTTCTGGGTCAGCTTCCTTCAATGCCTGATCAGTTGGCAGCACTGAGCCCAGACAGACAGAAAGCAGAACAGCTTCAGTCTCAAGAAGAACCTACATGCTTTGTTCACACCCCTGTGTCCCTCCCACATTCCAGCCGCTTTCCTTACCACTCCCTCTCCTCTAAGACCACAAGAAGGTCATCTCCTGGGACATGTGCATCCAGCACTGGGTTCTGGGTTCATGTCCCTGCTTCTAGGCTGTAACTGCTAAGCCCTACCTTTACAATTTGGGCTTTGGAAATACAAAGCCATCTTAATCGGAGGGTTGGTAAAGCAGCCCCAGAAAGGTCAAGCTGATACAAAAAGCTATAGGTATTACAGGATCAACCAGAAACAGGCCTTGGAAAATCTTTTTGAAGTTCCTTTTATTTTCAGATGAACCGTTCAGCACCTGGGCTGCAGTGGCAGGAAGCCACGCTGTGTCCTCTGGTCAGAAGGGGGCGCTGCATCGCTGCCGCCAGGGTGGGCCTCGGCCACAGGCCTGCCCTCCCGAGTCCTCCCTCCTGCAATCCGCCTCACTCCACCGCCAGAGGGGGCTTCGGCCACGGGCCTGCCTTCCCGAGTCCTCCCTCCTGCAATCCGCCTCACTCCAATTCAAGGCAGAAGGCAACCTCCAATGCAGGAAAATAAGCGCCGGAAATGCCGCCACGGTGAGGACAGGCTTCCACGTGCAGTCGGGTTTAGGGAGGGAAAGGGGAGGCAAGGTGTGCCTAAACCCCATCCCAGCGCGGCCAGGCTCCCTCAGCGCAGCCCCCAGAGGGCGTGCTGCACCTGTTCAGAGGCCGCTCCTACAGAAGTGACGGAAGAGACATTTACCACCCAGTTCCTGGGCTGCCTGAGCCCCTGGAGAGGAGGGAAAACCAAACTCTGTTCCTGGGACCAAGGATGAGGAAGTGGCTGCTGACCCTCAGTCCTAAGTGGCAGTCAGCTCCGTCCCGGAACAACTGGCTCAGCTCTGGCTCAACAGAGAGGCTGAGGTCAGGCACCGGTCGGTCCAGCCTAGCCCGCTCCCCTCCCTGGATCAGGCAGATCCCCTGACACTGGCATGACCACTTATAACCTTTCAGAACATGTTCAGGCTTCCTCAGCGATTAGCCTAAAAAGCTGGATATCACTCTTGAGCTCCTGGCCCTGGTGGAAAAAACAAGATTTCCAGGGACTGGGGATCCTGGCCTGAAGGAAGAAGTTGCACTGGAGACCGTGCCGAAAGCCCCTGAGTCCAGGAGACAAACCTGTGAGCAGAGACCAGGACGTAAAGACCGCAAGGTAAGAGGTTCCTTGGACTTTTTCCTACTCTGAATAATCTATGCAGAAATCAGAGAGAAAGGACAGTTTCTCCACCTGTCTGTATGGCCCACGTTCAATACCAAGCCCCGGGACTCAACCAGACGCTGACACAGAGCTGCGAGACCAAAGCTGAACCCTCGCTTTTCCTCTGGCTTATGCTTTCTTCACGCAGAACCACAATCAGAGGCTTAACCCAGGCACCGAGCCTTTCTGAAAAGGCCACAGGGCCCAAGCCGTTCCTGAAGAGAGGCCGTCAAGAACGCACTCAGCATCTTAGTGACAGACGCTGTGAAGGCTGAGTAACCCTGGGAGGCAGGGGGTGACAGGGGCAGCTGGCTGGGGCCACGGAGAGGCCTCGCTGGCTCCCGCTGCGGGAGGCCCAGCAGGCAGGAGCGCCGCAGCCTCAGGGGGAGCTGTGGGGGGCGGCTGGGGGCGCCTCCGCTTGGCCCGGACTCTGCAGGGGGTGAGGGTCCTCTCACAAACCCAGTGTGACCAGGCAGCCCCTGGGCCTCAGAGACCACGAATGCCGTGACCCTGCGGGCAGGCGCTCGGAGCCTCGGGAGGGGACCCAGACCCAGAGCAGCAAGGTCAGCACCCCAGACGGCCCTCAGCACCCCGCCCCCTCCAGGGCCCACTCCCTCAGTCGTCCTCGCCTTTACAAACACGGCCACTGAGAATCCGTCAGGGCCTCTTCGGCCGCCCCCGACATGGCTGCCTCCTGACGGGGCCTGCGACGGCCTCCGGCTTCTAAGCAGCTGGTGCTCAGAACTCTGGCTGAGTCAGTGACTCTGGGGCCTCCACGGCCTGTGAAGTCTTCTGTGCAACTGCCCAGAAGAGTTAGAAAGAAGCTCCCTTATGAGGAGCGGTGGGCAGACGGAGGAGCTGAGCACCTGAGGCAAGCCACTCAGTCCTTCTGGGCCTCAGGCATGTTTACTGAGCGCCAATGCCGTGCCAGGCCCGTGAGGAGACACCTGACATCACCGTTTCGTGTAATCCTCACTACAAGCCCACCTACAGGCACTAGTCCGCCACTTCATAGAAGGCTTAACTAAGCACAGCGGTGAGGTGACCTGCGCGAGGTCACTCGGGTAGTAGGACAGCGGAGCAGGGATGTGAACCCAGATCTGCCTGAACCCAGAGGCAGGTGTCGGGTCCCCAACGGCTCAGGCATTGTGAGCATCCATCCCTGCAACAAGTGGGAAGCGGTGGGGCACTCTCAAGATTTCTTTTAGAGTGTTCGCTCTGCTCCTCTTTAGGCTGGGCTGGTGAGGATCAATTTGGGGTTTGGCCCTCTTCTCTGCTGCCCTTGTGGGCAGTCCCTGAAAGGGGTTCAGGGGTAAAACAGTACAAGGCTCTGGGATCCCATTCTGAGGCTCCCTTCACCCCCACCCGGCTCTGGCACCCACTCTGACTGGCAGACACCTCTGGGAGACCAAGAGGACACGGGGGGAGGGGGAGGAGCTGGAGCCAGGACTCTGGTCAGAGGTCCACTGTGCTGAGAGGGTTTCAGAGTGAGGGGAAGCACCCAGGGTGGGATCTGAGCCTTGTGTCAAAGAGCCTGTCACAGGACTGCTTTCAGTCTGCACTCGGCATGGCGCTCCTGACAGCCAGGGACCGCACCCTCTCCCCAGGAGAGTACTGGGCGGTGGGGATTTCACAGCATACGGTTTCCTCGGCAAGGGAGGGCAGGACTCCGGTGGGTACCACAGAGCTCCATTACTGACGAGATCCTGCGCCCCCTGTTCCAAACCTCTGGTCTGAGGCACTGATCTGATGGGGGGACCTCTGGCTTAAGAAGAACGTGTGCAGGTCGCCGAGAAAAGGGAGGCCAGGATACCCCTTCAGCTCACTGCTGCAAAGATTCCTACTGAGGCAGGATGTGAAGAGAAAGGGCGATGGGGGAGGCACTGCCCCCCTCCCCCCAGGATCACCAGGGCTGGGGTCCGGGCCCTGCCAGTTCCCCACTCAGCCACACAGCTTCTTTGAGCCTTAGTTTCCTTATCCGTTAACTGGGATAACAAGACGACCACTCCTGACTGCGGAGGACAAATAAAACTTACCAAGCACAGTAATGAACCGTGCAGAATAAACCTAAATCCCATGCTGGTTTTAATGAGTTACTAAGGAAAACGACCGCACCGTGGCATCCCCGTGGGCCTCCCGCCCCAGCACGTGGCTGAAGCTCAAGAACAGAAAGTAAGAACGGTGCCAGAGGAGCTCTGATCCTGAGCAGGTTTCAAAAAGTCAAAGCCACCCCATATCTTCTCCCCCGTTCACTACAAAAGTTGTTTCCCACTTGCAAACTCCCTGGCTGGCATCAGCAAGTAACAGGAAAGCAGGTGAGGCCATTCCACTTGAGATAAAAGAGTGGTCTCTCCCCTTGTGTCCGCCATGTCTGCCCCCAAGAAGCACCAGGTGGGGATGCTATTTACCTCTGCCTCTTAAGAAGCTAGTGCATAAACATGCGTACACACACACACACACACACACACACACACACACACACACACACACACAGATGGAGAATGGCTTTGCCAGGACAACACTATTTTTAACCTCCTTCTGAAGGTCAGGCTCAGATATCACCGTTGCCAACAACACAGCTTCGTGTCCCAGCAAAGGAACTCCTCACAGACCTGCCTGGGATTCAGCAGAAGGCAAGCTCTCGGGCTGTCGGGCTTTAACAAGCCCATTCATGCAGAAGGATGCTTTCTTGGTTCACCCCTCAAAAGTGCTTCTCTCGCCACCATCTCTCATCCCCCCACGGCAAAGGCTGTCGCCCGGCTATCACTATAATACAAAATGGCCTCTCGGAGGGCCTCCCTCCCCTCAGCGTTTGAAGGAGCGTGTTTGGAGCGTTTCCGGCCTCTGCTGGCCAGCTGCCTGGGACCTGAGGCCAAGACGCATCTGATTGGGGCTCCCCGTGGAGAGGAGTCCTCCCGGGCCCCCAGCACGGGCATCCGCGCCTTGGCTGAGGAGAGGCCTCGAGGCGCCAGGCGGACGGAAGGGCTCTTGGGCCATCAGGTGAGTCGGCGGGGAACCAGGCGAGAGGTGCCGAGGCGGCGCCCACACAGGAAAGACCAGAAACAAGGGGAGGCTGCGGGCAGCGCCGCGGTGCCCAGCTGCTGGCACTGCTCCCTCCAGGTGGCGAGGCAGGCGGGGCCTCGCCCGGCTCAGCACTGGCCCCCTGGTCCCACAGGGAAGCGTGAGGCTGACGGCAGGGACTTTTAAAAAGTTCTAGCTACGCTGTCTGGCTCACGCTGGCGGGCTCTGCAGGAGCGCCATCCCTGCGGCCAGCCGCGGGGCTGTCCTGCCTACACGGACGCCTGCATTAGCTCTTGCCAGGGCAGGAGGGCCCCCTGACTGCCTCTCTCCTAAGAAAGGAGGACCTCTTTCAGTCCTGGGTCCTTCAGGCCGTCTGTGGGGTGGGAGTGGGGGACCCGGGCACCGGCAACCTCGTCTGCTTTTCCCCTGCCCGCTCTGGCAGTCTTGTCACCGGTCACAACATGGGGCCACAACTTCAGGGACCTTCCCTCAAGGACAACTCAGTCCTGGAAGCAAGGCACTCGTGGCAACTTCTAAAACAGGACCAAGATAAGTGGGTCAATTTCAGAGTCAGCCTTTAAAAGAGTTATTGGCAAAACACCCTTCGGGCAGCTCTAACGTATTTTAGAAACAGGCTGGGGCTCCCGGGAGAAAGAGCAGGCCCCGGACCAGAGCGTCTCCTCACAGGTGCGTCAGGAGCAGGCTCAGACACAGCCCACAGCAGGGGGCTCTGGGAGGATGTCAGGAAGCGAGCGGATGGCCCACCGCAGCAGCAGGGGCAGACACGAGACGCCACCCAGGAGAACCCAGAGGCTGGACCCGCCCTGGTTTCTGTGCGAGGCACCTGCGGGGCCAGAGATGTCGGCTGGGAGACCGGGAGCCACCCCTCCCGCCTCGAGCCCCCCTCTTCCCGAGGAGGTGCTGAGCAAAGCTCTCTGGGCGGCTAGAGGCCAAAGGAAGCCTGCCAGCAGGACACGGCCATCCTCTCAGTGGCCGTTTCAGCCCCGGTCTCCTCTCTGCCCGATTCCTGGTGGTGAAGACCTGAAGAACTTAGAGCCTCTTCTCTCTCCAGCTTGGGAGCCTGTTCTAGGCAACACATGCGTGAGCCTGAGATGGAAACAGAACGCAGGCCCAGGATACAGCAAGGGCCCCTCGACCATCTCTCCTCTGACCAGTGAGCAGGGCGGCGACACAGGGGTCACGGACTCAGGCTTCCATCCTGGCTCTGCTGCACGTAAGGTGTGTGGCCTCAGGGCTCAGCTTCCTCTGTAGAACGGGCAGACTGACATCACCTACTTCTCAGAGGTGGTCTGGGTGTCCTGCCCTAGTGGTACTCTTCGTAAAGTCAGCTGCTTCCCTTCAGTACAAGGCGCTTTCATACCCTTATCTCAGGCTCCAACTCAAAACGGCCACAGTGAGAGGCCACAGAGCTTTCTTCTCATTTCAGAGGTCACACAGAGGTCATGGCAGGGCCAACCTTGGGAAATGGCATTTTCCAAGACTCCACAAAAACCGATCATAGACACACACACTCTCTCTCGTTGAGGGTGGCCAACCATTTCCTTCCTTCCCTCCTTCCTCTCCTGGCTGGCCCGTGCAAACGAACGGGAAGGAGCCTGCAGGGAGTCTGTCCACCTACAGGGTCACTCACCCGCTCCCCCCACAGCCCAGCTGCACGTGGGACCAACCCACCCATCTCGACGTGTCCTCTGACAGCGCTGAGCTGGACATCAGGAAACCTGGCGCCTGCCCCAGCTCAGCCGCTCACGCAGCCTGTGGGCCCGCCTGAGGCCCAGCCGCCCCGGGCTGTCTGCCTGAAGGCCGATCAGGAAAGGGCCAGGCTGCATGGTCCCTTATGCGGCGGCTTCAGGTCGCCTGAAGCTTGAGCAGGTGTCCTGAGAGGTGGCCTGCACAATGAAGAGAAGAGGCCGGGGTCAGGGTCAGTCCGAGCTGCCCCGAAGCGGCCGCGTTCCCATGGACAGCGTGCTTGGTTTCTCGGCGGAGGATTTCCTTACCTGTCCAGAGGCGATCATTCCTACCTCACGAGGGCACCGGGAGGCTTCAGTGAGACACTAGGTATGAAAGCTAAGTGCTCTCTAAGTGTCATCTGTGATCATTACTGGCGAGCGAGGACCACGACTGTCCCCTCACACTCAGAAAACTCCTGGACTCCCTTTCAGGAGCCATGGGGTGGTCAACAAACAGCAAAACTGGATCCCTCCAGGGACTCTCCATGTGCAAGGCTAAACAGGCAGCTGGGCCCCTGCTGGCTCACCTGGCTCTTCTCCAGGGACACCTGTCAGACTCACAGGGAGCACTTGGAACACGCGTATGCCCGGCCCACCTGCTCATCCTCTGATCCAGTAGGACCCAGGTGGAGGCTGTATTTTTAGTAAGTGTCACAGGAGAGTCTGATGTGTGTCCCTGGCTGAGAGCCAATGTCTAAAGGCTGCCAGTGGTCCTTGACTAACCCTTCCAGGACCGGAGGGTGATTCAGTTAGAGAACCCAAGGTCCCTTTCCCCGCTACATCCCACTGCCTCAGTGTCTCTGCAGGCTTCAGGGACTGGCACCCCAGAGCCTGATTTTCCTTTCTAGGGGTACTTGCTCTATTCTATCAAAGAGTCAAAAGACCCAAGCCTGCCGTCTCTTACTATACGTCCTTGTTCCTGAGGAGGAGGCCCGAGCCCCCTCAGCGTACCCAGGAGACACTTCTGAACATCTGTGGTACACGCTTTGAGCCTTCTCATGAATCTGCTTGGCTCTCACTGGGTTTGGGGCCCCATTTGTTCCCTGAGATCTACGTGGGTGGGAAGGAGAAATTCTACAGGACGCAAAAGAGATAGGAAGAGGTACTGAATAAAAAGGGAGTCAGAGCAGAGTCTGATTTGGGGTGGGGGCGGGGAAGGAGACGGGGACTAGGATCGCCTGGGAAAGAAAAGGAGCAGGCAGCAGGTCTGCCGAGAGATCAGGTTAGAGGCTGACCCCTAGAATAGCTGACGAATAAAACAGAACAAGCCCGTCACTCCTGCCCCGGAGGCCGTGTGCTTGCTGGAGTGCCCCTTCTGCCGTAACAGACCTCAACAGGCACAGTGAGACCTGAAGGGCCGGGCACTCGGCCAGACAAAGAAACTCTGTTCTGCTTGGCCTCTGGTACAGACAGGCTTCCGGCGCTAAATCCTTTTCTCCTCTTTGACTTCTACTAGTTCATTCCTAAGATGTGCATGGTAATAAACTCATCTGCATCTCAGTTGGGAACTGTTCCTCCCCTACAGAAGAGGGCCACACCCAACCCCACGTCCCCAGGACGAGCGAGCTAACACAGCGCTCCGGGACGGGGGAGAAGCACTTTAGCGCTGCTTGGGCTTTCTCAGGCTTCACCCCAAAGACACAGAAACAAAGGCACGGCTTTGGAACATCTGTTTCTCTTCAAAACCCAGTTTCTTTTTCTCTCCTTGTTACCAAAATTTCTTAAAACATATATATATATATATATATATATATATATATATATATGTATATATGGAATCTCGCTGGGTTCTTTAACTCTTGAAGCGAACGCAGACAGGAAGACCATAGCATGCAGTTGTCTCAAGTCTTCAATGCGCCCATTTCTGAGGGACTGAGCAACTGTTCAGAAGACTTAGACTTCAGGGACTCTTCATAGGAGATGTGTGGCTCCCTGGCCTCCTGCCACCCCGGATGCCTGGGCTCCAGAAAGAGAGCAAAGGCCCAAGGCACATTCCACTTGCACAGAATCCCACCCAGTGTCACGGGCACAGGGGCGTCTGCGCAGCAAGGCTGTGACCCCCCCCCCCCCGTCCCGAGGGCTTACACTCCACATTAGTGCCCTTCTGGCCCTCAGCCGCCCGTCTCTAACAATAAAACCCACATGGGTATTTTGCTGCTTGTACTGTGTCCTTCGGGGAATGGAGGAACACTGGAGTGGTGGTCTAGCTGTATAAAAAAGAAGGATGTTAACATTTTTCAATCATCTACTAAGGACCAGGCATTACATATGTGTAGAGACCAACACTTCCATTTTACAGAAAAGTCACTAAGAACAGAGAAGTGATTTGTCAAGTCTTACTGTAAACAGGGAAAGCAGGGATTTGCACCCAGGCCGGAAGCAACCAATTCTGCTCCCCAGCAATTCTCCCTAACTCTTTTAACTGCTGCCCTGCCTTCCACCCTCCCCTCCCCAATCCCCTCTCCATCCCAAGAGACTAGATGACAAGATGTCTATAAGACAAGAGCTCAACCTACCCAAAAGCTGGGAGGAAGAAAGTTGAGAAGGGGAAGGGACACATACTTACACATAAATACATACTGTCTTTCTCTTGCTTAGTAATGAACACATGTACTAACTTCACAGAAAGATTGGGCGCATCAACTTACTTCTATTTACCATTTTAACAAAGTTTGTGATCATAAGGGATTTGGAAGATCCCACTGAGAGCGTGAAAAGGGACCTCTCTTCCATTCAGCTTAAGACCCCTATAGTTGAGAGGGAGGAGACAGGAGTCAGGGACACAACCACCTCTGCCATCTCTGGAGGGGCTTTCACAGCAATCCCTGAGTCTAGCTCCACCGCAAACTGTCCAAGTCAGACTCAGCAGCAGAACTGCAAACTCCCAGCCCAGGATGGCGGGCATTTACAAACATGGTTGCTGAGTTAGCAGGCCTCCCTTGGGCTGCTTTGGCAGGGAACAAACACAAGTGTCAGTCACCACCCAGGCCCCCACCCCACTCCAAGGTGGGGCAACAACTCCAAAGGAGACACAGGAGTGAGGCTCAGTGGCCACAAAGAGGCCAAGGTGGAGGCTGGGCCAGGAGGAGAGAGGAACCCGTGGGGCGGGAGGAGCCAGCTATAAACACACACCCTGGACGCTCACCCAGCAAGCTGAGGAAGAAAGCCAAACTCTTCAAGTTAAGGGCCTAGCTACAACTATAGTGAAACGTGTCTGAGCTTTTACGTGAGCAAATAAGGCAGAATTTCTCCCTTGCACCGAGGAAGCAAGAGTTAGAAAAACCTGCCACCATCCTAACTTAGGGATGGTCAGTCACCAGAACCTACTACTAAGACTCGTGAGAAGACAATCCAAAGCATCGCCATCAACTGTCTGAAAAGGAGGGGCATCAGGTTCCACAAAACAAAACGGAAGCGGGCCCCAACTCCCATAGAGGGGCTATGGGTCACTCAAGCTCTAAGAAGAGGTTGCCCCACCCTGCGATTCACCCCGGGAGGTTATAAACTAACCTATTTCCTTGGCTTCTCCCCATCTAACCCCGAAGCCAAAGGCACAGTCTCCCAGCAACGGGGAGACATCTTCGAATGTCTGCCATAAATGGCACTTTCCTAACCAAAGTGATACTAACTTTGCTTTTTCACTTTTGATATACCTACCACACAGCCCTATCCTTGCTGTACCAGCGAGCCATTTCACCCATCTGTCTAGGGAGATGGTCCAATTTGGGTCCTTTCATCATCAACGCTTTCAGCAACTTTGTTCTACTTCCCCTACTGTAATTACTTTTGAATCATCAACACACCCAGCCAGCCTTAAAGCTCTGAGAGCAGAATGCTAAAAAAGAAAAAAAAAAAAAAAACCCTGCAAACAACTTCACGAAAAAACCACCCAAGCTAGGAGCCATTTGTATTTTTCTAGAAATTTACTGATGAATAAACTGTCTCAGTACTCCTTCCCCATTTTTCCAAAGGGAGGCTGAAGCCTAGAGATAGGACACTGAAGAGGAGAGAGGGCCAAACTCTTAGAGAGAAAACATCTGCTCCCCACCCCAACTTTTTTATTTTATTTTTTTAAGATGCAGGATTTGTTTGTAAAGGATGAAGGAGTCAGAAAGTTGGCTTGCTGGTTGCTGTTTGCCCAAGCAGTTTAGGAAGAAAGCATGTCTTCTCTGGAATGCAGTCAAATTACAGGGGAGGAGAGAGACCCCCAAGCTGCCAGCTTGAAGATTCAGATTCCTCCAGGGATAAGTTTGAAGGATAAACCACACACACACAAAAAGAAAATTGTTAACTCTAAAAATTCAACCAACATCAGCAGCTAAAGACTGTCAAGAAGCCAGTCTTGCTTGCTTTCTGCTATCCTCTTCCCCACCACTTGCCCTGGTGGATGAAACTTCCAGCTTTGACTGGTAAGCTGTCTCTTCAGCAGTCCAGCTTTCCCCCACTCCTGGTGTGGTCCTCTCCCTGGAAGGGCACCCTCCTGAGCCCTTACAGGAGGGGAGGACCAGAGTGGGTCCAGGGCAATTCTTCCCCTTCTCATCAACACTGCCCCCTCTGGAATCCTCCATCCACACATTTCTTCATTTTTGGCTAGCGCTTGGAGTCTTTTCCTCAGATGGGATTGGGAAGAGAGCGGGAACAGTCAGGAGTGAAGTTATAAAAACAGAAAGCCTCCCCTCTTCAGCCCTCAACACAGCTGAGCAGCAAGAGGAGGGGTGAAGCTGCAACCTGGTTAGTGACGTGGCCAGGAGAGCAGGGAGTCAGGGGCTCTGGGATCTGAGCAGGCAAGGCTTAACCTTTAAGGGAGGCCAGCGGATGCAGGAAGCACGCACTACCTCCCGCCCCCCAGCATTTCACCAAGGGAATCGGGGAATGGTGAAACCACCAGCCCAGCTTTTTAGCCTCTAGGCAAGTTGGGGGTGCTCCTTGGGACCAGGAACCCCCGAAATAAGTGATCTGCTGACTGATGTTGCCTAACAGGGGGCTCTGGGGCTACACCGAGCCCCCAGGGCTGGCCCCCCTCAAGGCACTGGGCCTTTTTGCCCTGTTCTGGGGGATCGAGGGATGAGCAGGGACGCTCCGAATTTGGTCCCAAGAGCGTGAGCTCCCCAGCCTACCCAGGCCAAGTGGCCCCAGTCTGGGAAGTTCTCCAGAAAAAAAAAAAAAAAAAAAAAAAAAAGACGCTAGTCCTTATTCCCCGCGGAAATTCTGTCCGCTCTTCCAGACACATTCCTCAAGGCCCGAAGAGGAACGTGGGGGAGGGGGAAAGAGTTTCGGGGCCTTCTCCAGGACCAAACTCAAAGATCCCACCCTCGAACCCCCACCTCGGCCCAATCACGCTCCAGTCCCCAAACCCACACTCAGAGAGGGCCCGAGACCCCCCTCGTATCTCCCCGCGACCCGCAGGAAGGCGGGGGCCGCTAGCCGCTGCCCACCGAGAACTCGCACTTTTTCGCAGCGCGATTCAGAAACACGCCGGGTCTGATGCCATCCGGCGAGTTATGTAACCAGGGACACCGTTCTCGGGCTAAACAAACGCGGCTCTGTGTGTGGCGGCGGCCCCGGGGAAGCGCACCGGGGCAGGGAGGGGCTCCGGTCGGGCCTTGGGGTCGCGCTTGTTTGCTCAGCGAAAGCGACAGGACGCCGCCCGGCGAGAGCCCCGCGCGCCGAGGTGCCTGGCCGGCAAGCGGCCGCGGCCCGACCAGGTCCGGGCGGCCAGGGCTCGGCCCCTCCCCCACCGCGGCCGCCCCCGCCTCCGGGCGGTGAACTTGGTCCCGAGTCCCGCCGGACGCCGTCCCCGCCCGCGGCCCGAGCAACCCCGGGCTCCGGCGGGGGTGAGGGGGTGCGGGGCCGGGGGGTGGGGCTGGGAAGTGCTGGACTCCCGCCCCGGCTCCTCTCCAGCCCGAGACCGCCCGGGACCCCCTCTCCCCTCCCCTCCCCAGTCCTGTACTCCCGAGCCGCGCGCTCGCGTGAGGGAAAGTGACGACCCCACCCCCTAACTCTGGAGAGGACGGACGCGAGGAGGCTCGCGCTTCGAGCGCTCACCCCTCAGTCTCTCTGCCCGGAGAGGGGGGTGCAGAAAGGGGTGACAGCTGCGCGGATGACGCCCCTCCCCCTAGGGCGCAGGGAGCCCGGGCCCGGCGCGGCCCTCGGCCGGGTCTGGGTGCGCACCAGGACGCAGGGGCGGACGGAGCGGGGGATCCGGCCGGAATCGCCCACTCTGAGCCCCGGGAGGTCAGGGGCCGAGACCCGGGTTCGCTGCTGTGCTAGCCCCCTCCCCGCCTGGGGGCGACGCAAAGTTTTGGGAAGTTGCTGCCCCTACCTTGCTTGGTGAGCACCAGGGCGTCTTCCCTCCGCGCCTGGGTGATGATGGAGCCGTGTTCCATCTAACAATCCCGCGGGCCCGGGCTGGCTGGGCGGGAGGACGCGCGGGCGCACGGGCTGCGCTGGGCTGGGCTGGGGGGCCTGGGCGGGGGCCCGCTCCGGCTCCGGCTCCGGCTCCCGAGACTCCGACTCCCACTGCTGTTCACATCCCGGCTCCTGTTCCCTCCCTGGGCCGGGAAGGGGGGCGGCCTGTGTGGAGAGCGGGCGACCCGGGTAGCGGCTCTCCCGGGTGCCCCCAGCCCCGATCCCCCGGCGGTAGCTCCGGGCTCCTCAGTTTGGGTCCAACATGGAGAATCCGGAGCGAAAACAAGAGGAGGAAATGGGACACGGGGCGGTTTCCAGGCCCCCCCCTCCCCTCCGTACTCCAGATAAACAACCCGCGGCCGCAGCGCCCACCCCCGCGCGCCTCCAGGCTCCGGACCCGGCCTCTCTACAGCCTGCAGGCGCTCCCCGCTTCGGGGCACAGTCCTAGGCCCCGGGCCCCTCCACCTGTGAGCCGCCGGGGCTGCGGAACATCCGGAGCTTTGCAGTTTTGTTACGGAAAAAGCGAATCCCCGAGGGGGGTGGGGTGGCGGGCGGGTTGGCTGGCGGGGGAGACTTGAAACCGCTCCGGCATTCCGATTGGCCCTCTCCGAGAAAAGGGGCGGGGCCCCTCCTTACTATGCGGTGCGAGGACCCAACAACATTCCAGACGTTAAGGCCACGCCCCGGGCCACGCCCCCCGCGTCGGGCTGCGGCCTCCCAGTCCTCTCGGCCACGCCCCCTTCCCAACTACTTAAAAGGACACTCCAAAGCTCACGTTTCCCTCCTCGGTACCGGGGTGTTCCTGTCTGGGCGTCTCTACCCGCTCACGGCGGAATGGTTGCGCCCTTCGGGTAGCCGAGCAAGCCTCCAAGCATAAGTCAGGTGGGACCAGGATGATAGGCTTCGGGCAGTTGTTTTACTTCCTGATCGGCGCTCACATTGCCCCCCCGCACCCCAACGTTTCACGTAAGAGTACAACCACCGAAACCAGAAAGGGACACGTGTGGGGGGGGTGTGTGAGTAGGCCGAGGACTTGAAGAGTATCAGAGCTGGAACTGACCTCTGGCTGGTCTGACTCCCAACACAACAAATGAGACCTAAGGAGCCAGTCTTTGCTCAGAGCCTTTCCCTTACTCCCATTTAAGGCTTCTTCCCTTACCCCCTCCTCTCAGTCCACCCCTGGGCGCTTCGCTCCCCCTCCCCCTCAGTACCAGTCTCAGTTTGGATGGATAGAAGTCTCTAAGCTTAAAGCTTCAGCTCTGTGGACTCTTAACTGCCCTCCCTCCGTGGTTTTAGGCCCCAGGCACTCTCCTGCTGGCTGTGACTCCTGGACTCAAGATAGTGGTCGAGGGATATACATTTGTTCCCAAGAAGTGGGAACTCCAGAAAGGCAAATTTCAGTTCAACATCAGGTCTTCTCCAGTGAGCTACAGCTATCCACAGGTGACATGGGCGCCTTGGGAGGAATGGAGCTGTTCAAGTCAAGGCTGGGGAGAGTGATGTCCAGTGAGATTGCATTGGGTGACTTCTGAGCCACTTCCAACCTCCATAGTTTATGATGAATGAAACTCAGACTGTCAAGGAAAAAACTCTCTGGAAGATCAAGATTTCTCTGGCCCCTGGGAGGTTGGGGCAGCTGATGGCCTTCCTGCTGTATTTCCCATTGCCCAATATGCACCAGGTCTCACTGGGGCTTGCCGGCCAAGCAGGTCACATCTTAAACTTGCTCCCTGTGAGGACAGGTGAGCTTGTGATGCATATGCGCCTGAGTGCCTTAACAGTGTTCATGCGTACCTGTTCCTTCTGTTCCTACACATACATACACAAAACCTTTTTATATAACACTTTTAATGGAAATGCAGTTTTTCCAAAGTGAAAGCTGGTACAGAAGATCTGAATGATGCTTATGTAACTCTAAACACTGAGTTTGGGTAGATCCTAATTCATTAAAAGAGGGGGAAAGGGAGGAGTTCTCATGTATTTACTTCCCATCATTGTGAAAAAGGTCATAAAAACCTTAAAAGATTCTTAAAGTAACTTTTAATAGGTTGCTAGGGGACCTTTTGGGCCCTGCCCCCATCCTCTTGTGGGGAATTCAGCTGCAGTGAGAGGAGGGGGGACTGCAGGCAGAAGCTGAGGACAGAGGATTGAGGGGTACCCGCCCCACCCACTCTTACCCCCCAACACTCCCTTCCTCCTGCTCTCTAGTGTTAGACAAGGCACGTCACTTCTCTACACTGTCATTTCCTCATCCATGGAGACAAGCCCTCCCCCTTTTATAGTTTACAAAGTACTTTAACATACATTTTCTGTCATGTTTGATCTCTTACTGTTTTGAGGTTGACAGAGCAGATGTGCCCATTTTGTAGACAAGGAAGCAGGGTCTGGAAAGATTAACTGACTCACCCAAGGTCTCACAGCTTGTTAAGAAGAGGAGGCAGGACCAAAAGTTGTTTTTTTTTTTTTTTTTTCGTTTTGGCCAGGGCCAGGCTGCTTTCAGGATCCTAGTTTCCTGACCAGGGATGGAACCTGGGTCCAGAGCAGTGAAGTGTCAAGGCCTAACCACTGGACTGCCAGGTAACTCCCTAGAAGTTGTCTTTAGACTTTTAAGACTTGAATCTTAACACTTAACCATCGTTCTTTTCCTATCGATAGGATGGAAGAGATACCAGAATCTAGTCACTGTTTTTTCCATTTCTTCTTTTTCTTTCTTCCTTCCTTTTTTTATTTTTTCTTGTTACTGTCTTTTCTTATTAAGAACTCTGACTGCATCACCTCCTCTGGGAAACCCTCCCAGATACCCACTTTCACACCAGGGCTTTATAGCCTCTTACATACTCTCTCAGAGCACTTAGCATCATTTCTTGCAGATAGTTTGCTTATGCCTTCCCCACCAGCAGATGGATTAAAACTGTATTGTTCATTTTGGATCTAGTATAGTGCCTGACGCAGAGCAGGCAGCCTTTCTTTCTGTATTTGCTGTGTAAGTCTATCTAGTGCTCTGAACCAGGGGTTCAGTGACCCACAGCAAGAAACATATTCTGAACCATGAGATAACGGAAACAAAAGCTTCTTGGGATAGTACTTATCCTTGCTATGTGTGTGCACTATGATACTTTCTATTTATTCTACTTTTTTTTTTAAGATGCTGGTCATGGTTTCATGACCCATTACCAGGTTGTGGCCAACAGTTGGAGACACACTGTTTTCATCTCTGTGTGCTGAGGATGCCTTCTCAGTGCAGGGCTCTAGCTGTCCCTGAAGGATATAGAGGAGATGGCCCTCAAGTACCTCTTGCTCTGAGGTCAAAGATAGTTTCATTTATAAGAAGACATACAGAAACCGAAGACCAGAGGCACAGCGGTGCAAATAGAACCCAGGGTGGAGAGGTTAGATGAGGGAAGGTCCCCAAGAGGCCTGGTAAGGACCTTTGTGCCTCCAGAAACTACGAAGGCAGTGGCAGCTTTGCTGGAGCCTGGAACACAGGCAGGGGCCTGGACTCTTGATGCCATGGGGTTCTCACTGCTCTGTCCCCAGATTTCAGGTCCCTGACCCAGACAGCTCTCAGGGGTCATGATGAGCATCTTTCCTACAGTTAAGGGTGTCCAGGAGGTGAGAGGCCTCACTTCTGCCTCAAACCGTCTCATAACCTACCTCCAGGCCTTGGGCCAGTTGCTGGCTTTGTGACTTTGGGCGGGCCCCATTTAATTAGGCTCAAGGATGCTAGCTGAGGCCAGGGCTCTCTAGGCCTAACAATTCTCCCAAGAGAAAGCTGGCGAACTGTCTCAGGTCACTTACCTCTTTCTTCCCTTTATCTCAATTTTACTTCCCCCGGAAGGCTGGGGAGAGGCAATCTGGAAGCAACAGAATCTTAATGCCCCGACCCGCTCCCCAAGTGCAAGATGTGCGGTAGTGAGGCTGGGGCCCCAGGGAGTCCCTCCCCGTCTGTCTCATGGCTCCCTGGGTTGGCCTGGGTGTTTCTGAGCCAGGGCTGGGAAAGGGAGACAGCTGGAGAAGTTTCCTCTATGGGAGGGGCCCGCTTGCTCCAGAACTCTGCCCCTTTCCCCACAGAAAATGAGCACAGGGTTGGGCCAAGGAAGACCTTTCTTGACCCTCTGATGTCACTGTTCCATTAAAATGAAATTTTTTTTTTTTTTTAACCAAATGGACCACATCCATTTTCTTGCTTTCTCTGACTGTTTCTTGCAGGATCTCGGTTTTGTACTGTGACTGAGAAGGTGGGGATCTCGGCACCAGCGTTGCAGAGCCCTGTGGCCTCCTGAGCCTGGCTGTTCTGGGCAAGGTCCTGGGGGTGAAGTGGGGTGGGTTAAAGACCTGGTGACAGTGACTAAACGTGGGTGATGCCACCTGTAGGATCTGGGGAGGCGAGGAGGGGCCGGTGGTAGTGGGTATGCTTTCTATGGAGAGGAGCCTGGGGAACCTCACTGGAGCTTCAGATGGTGATGATGCATTCCGCCAGGTGCAGGTGTGTTCATCATCCCAACCCTACTACTTCATTATTGAATCTCTTGATTTAGTTTCCTCATCTTACAATGGGAATAACCAATAGTATTACTTCACAGGTTACTGTGAGAATTAAATAAGATAATATGGGAGGCACCGAGTGCCTGATACACTGGAGGTGCTCCATAAATATGGCTCTCCTCATCTCCTTGCCGTCTCCTTCCATCATCTGCTCAGTTCCCCAGGCCAGGAACCTGAGGTCACCCAAGACACCTCCTCCCCGCTCCTCCCCACTCCCCAGTCCATCCTGAAGCCAAGTGGCTCTTCCCCTCAAGTATTTGTCAAGCCTTTTCATTCTTCCGGTTCCCACTGCTGCTATCTGGGAGGAGGCTGGCAACAGGCTCCTAATCAAGCTCTCTCCTGCTCTAGGGCCCGCATCCAAATCCATCCCCAGTTCTCCTGGAAGATGCAAATCTGATCCTGGCTATATGAAATGATTCAGCAGTTCCCCAGGACTTTGCGAACAAGCTCAGATGCCTGGCTCTGGCTCCTGCTGGCTCACCCGCCCCGCTCCTCACACACCTTCCTACACTCGCTGGTGCTTCTGTCCCGAAGAAGGGGTCACCTGTGGTTCTCTGGCACCGTGGGCTCCCATGCTTTTGCACCTGCGGTTCTTTCTGTCTGGAGGCCCTACCCCCTCCCGGATGCGAAGACTCCTCATCCTTTTAAAATACAATTCAAGTGCCGCCTCTTCCTCAAACCCTCCGGGTCCCACCGGATGTAGACGTGCTCGTCGCATTTCTTTGTGCTCCAGCATTTTCATTCTGCCTTACTTGACTGTCGTCCCTGCCCCAGTGTAAGCTTCTTGAGGGCAGACGCTGTCTTTTTCCTTCCACACCCCTCATGCCCTCCCAGTGGGCTCTGCTGGAAGCCAGTCCGGGTGGGCACTCTCCTCCCCGGGCACTGCGGCTCTCCCGGGCCACTGAGCCAGGGAAGCCAGGAGGCAGGACACCAGGCCCCCGGACACTGTCTGTGCCACGCAGGACGGCGAGTCCGAGACCCAGAGCGGAGCTCCGGAGCTTGACCGCCACCGCAGGCGCAGGGGTCTGGGCCCAGGGAGTCTGCTCACATCTAACCCGGGCTTTGCAAAGGAGGCCCGGAGCCGATTGAGGCTTGGTGGGGCCGACGGACACACCTCGCCAGGGCATCCAGAAGGGCTCGTGGCGGGCAGGGACCCGCTGCTGGGTGGACCCTTGACTCTCCCACCCCACGGGCAGGGTGCGAGCGTGTCGGATGAGGGCAAATGGAACTATTCGGGGCTCGAGCCGCCGGGCCTGGGATGGCGGCCTTCCTGAATCCCGGTTCCTAGGGCGCACAGCCTCCCCCTCCCCCCGCCTAGTCCCGGGAAGCCACGTGACCTGCGCCCCCAGGAGCCACTGATCGCCCGTCCCCGTCCCTTCTCCTAAATAGGGAAGCGACAGGAGCAGATCGAGTTTCCCGGCCCGTATTTACAGGTTTCCGGGACGAAGCCAAACCGTCTACCTCCTTGCCTCATTCCCCCTGCGCGCGCGTTGGGGAAAAAAGGGCCCCCTCCTCGCCCCACCCCCAGCCCTCCAGGCCTCCCAGCCGCGGGCGCGGCCCCTTCCCCTGCCCTCCCTCCGCCGCAGCTCGGCCGGCCCCTCCGGGGCTGCGCTGAGGTCGCCGCATTCCAGACCCCGGGCGGCCCTGTGAGGTCACGTGGTGTGGTGGGGGTGGGGCGGCAGGACGCCCCTGACCCAGGTTGCAGTGAGGCGAGTTCTCCAGCCTGCGCCCCAGACCTCGTGGGAGGGAGGCGAGGCGGATCTTTACTCCCCAGCACCTACTGTGTGCCTGGCCCAGGCTGAGCACTCACGCTTCTTACCTCCAGGCCTTTCCTGGGCCGGGCTGGGGGCTCACACCTTTCCTGATGGATGTACTGACCCTGATGCCGGGAAGGGTTGGGGGGGCAGGAGGAGAAGGGGAGACAGAGGGCGAGGCGGTTGCATGGCATTACCGACTCGAGGGACATGAGTTTGATCTAACTCCAGGAGATGGGAAGGACAGGGAAGCCTGGTGTGCTGCCGTTCATGGGGTCGCAGAGTCGGACACGACTGGACAGTTGAACAATACTGGCTGGGAGTCACCGAGGCAGAATGGAAGCGGGGGAGGTGGGGGGTGAGAGCCGGGGCAGAGCCAGTCGCTCCGTTTATGCAAAGACGGACCTTTGTCAGGCTCAACAGAAGACCGAGTCCGCTGTTTAACCGGGGACCCAGACTTCTCTCGGTGGGTGAGATGGCCTGGAGGAGGGCATGGCAGTCCACTCCAGGGTTCTTGCCTGGAAAATCCCATAGACAGAGGAGCCCGGCAGGCTACAGCCACAGAGCCAGACACGACTGAAGCGACTTAGCGAGGCAGGCAGACCTCTGAGACCTGTGTTTTAGGCTCCGCGACAAGAAACCGAGGAGGGAGTTGATTTCCTCCCGGGTTGGGCAGACGGTCTCTAAGCTGCTCCCTCTATTTTAGTATGAACTGGGTCAGAAATTGCCTTTACTGGAGCTGAACCTGGTCACCGTGAAGGGGCCTTGACTCCTTTATGGGTTCAGGGCAGGAGTGAGGTTGAGGCACTGGCCACAGCCAGCTTGCCTGAGAAGTTTGATCTTATAGGACAGGGAGAGTGCAGGGGATAGAATGGAGATGACAGAAGGGTGGAGGTTTTGGATGGGGGCGGGAGGTCTGCATTTGAGTATTTATAACTCAGATCTGAACCCTTACCAAATGTGTCATGTATATTAATATTTATCCATTTGTATGATCATTCACTGTTCTACCAGGAACAGGCCCTGACCTGGAACTGGAGGGATTAAGACTGAGTTCCTGTCTTTGAGCTTACAGTTTAGTGGGAAAGCTAAACAAGGGAGGGGGCATTTGCAGTGCAGGGAACCGAAGAGCGGCAGTGAGGACCAGACACACAGCCGTAGGATAACACAGAGCGGGAGCGTTTAGCCTTGGACTAGGTTGGGAAGGAGGATGGCTATGGAATAAGTGTTATCTCAACTGAGGCTTGAAATTTAGACTGTCCCTTAATCTGGGACTTCGCTGGTGGTCCAGTGGCCAAGACTCCATACTCCCAGTGCAGGGGCTGGAGTTTGATTCCTGGTCAGAGAGCTAGATCTCGCATGCTACAACTAAAGATCTCATATGTCACAATTAGAAAAAAAAAATATGCCATATGCCACAACCAAGAACTGGCGCAGCCAAATAATAAATATTAAAAAATCTTTTATCTGTTGCAGTGAGAGTGGGTGAGAGTGGAATAGGAAAGAATAGCCTTCCAGATCGAGGACACAGTGCATGCAAAGGCCCAGAAGCAGGCTCAGTTGGGCTGGAGTATAGCCACCCTGTGGATGGTGCGCAGAACAGGAAGAGATGGAGGGAGTGCTTCTGGGAGAAGAAGAGGGCTGAGCCGATGAGTAATGCCCATTGCGGGGCAGGGGTGGGGGGGGCGGGATGAAGACAGGAGACCCCTGGTCCTCTGAGGCTACAACAGGGTCCCTCAGGCACTCTGTCTTGGAGGATGTGACACTTCCTTTTACAGTTGCTTTATAAAAGTAATATTTATTTTTATCGAGCTAATACATACGCATTGCTTACAAACCAAATCCTTCTAAAGGGCTTGTAATAAAAACAGAAGTCCTACTGGCTTTTCTCCCAAGCTTTATCCTACTCCCCAGGGGCAACCACTTTCAACTCGTTTGGCCGTTTTTTCTGGAATTTCCTTCCTTATTTCTAAATAACATGTGCACTGCCGTTCTGGGTTCATTTATCTAATTTGTTCACTCCTTGTCTTGGTAGGTGAGGGTTCTGATTCTCTTCCTCTCTACCCACCCCCATTATGTTTATATCACAATTTATGGTTAAATCCATGTTCAGTGATCTCATTATTGACTTTGAAAATGTTGTTTACTTTTGAGGCAAATATGCTGGTTTCATTTCCTTTTCTAATATAACTTTTTGTTGTGTGCTCTGTTTACATTTCCTTTCTTATACAACTTTCTTGTTTTTCCTGGAGTTAATTGCCTCATTTTTTTGTTTGCTTGGTTTTCTTTGAATCTCTGGCTCTGTCTTCCCACTCCCTCCAATGGTTCTGTAAAACGCCTTCTCAGTACAGTTTTGCATATGGCCAGACCTGTCATATAATCTTATTGGTTCTGTTTCGTTTCTCCTTGGAGACATTTGTCCTGTGGCACCCCATCCTTCTGCTTTTCTCTGGACGCTTTGTTCTTAAGTCTGGCAGCACACCTGTCACCCCGGGACTGGCCATGCCTGGTGCTCAAGAATCCACGTTGCCCTTCCCTCTTTCAGGTACTGTGTCTTACTCTTCCTCAGTTTATTTCCTTTTGAATGAAGCACATCCTTCAGTTACTTCCTGAGAAAGAATGCCTGGGCGGTAATATTTTAGAGACTTAATGCTTACCTGAAATGGCTTTATCCCACCTTCATTCTTCTTCTTCTTCTTTTTTTTTAGTGCATCTGTGCTGCCTGAGCTTTTATTTTTTTTATATTTATTTATTTATATTTATTTGGCTATGCTGGGTCTTAGTTGTGACACATAGGATCTTAGGATCTTCAATCTTCATTTTGGGATCTAGTTCTCCATCCAGGGATGGAACCTGGACCCCCTGTATTAGGAGCACAGAGTTCTCACGACTGAACCAGCAGGGAAGTCTCCCACCTTTACTCCTGATGATTACTTTTTGCTGGGTATAGAATTTTAGGTTTAAAATCATGTTCCTTCAAAATATTGAAAATGCTCCTTCCTTATCTTGCAGACTCTGATTTTATTTTATTTATTTATTTCAGACTTTGATTTTAGAGCTGAGAAATCTCACCCTATTTTGATTCTCAAGTCTTTGAATTCACCTCCCCCATGCTTACTTTTAGGACTTTCTCTGTTATTCCTGATATAGTAAAAGATCACAATTTATCAGCATGGCTCATTTTTCATGGCACTTGATAGATCTTTTTAATCTAACCGTGGCTTTCAAAATGTGGGCCCCAGACCAGGACTACTAGCATCACCTGTGAGAAATATTAGATAGGTTGGAAAGGCAAATTCTGAGCCCCACCTCACATCTACTGAGTCAGAAACTCTGGTGATAGGTCCCAGCACACTGTCGTTTGTTGTTGTTTTTATCGAGGAATAGTTGACATATGATGTCATATTAGTTCCAGGTATATGTCATAATGACTTGATATTTGTATACATTATGAAATGATCACCACAGTGAGTCTGGTTAACATCCGTGACCATTGTTATTGTTTTTCAGTTGCTAAGTCATGTCCAACTCTGAGACCCCATGGACTGCAGCATGCCAGGCATCCCTGTCCTTCACTATCTCCTGGAGTTTGCTCAAATTCATGTCCGTTGAGTTGGTGATGCTATTTAGCCATCTCATCCTCTGCCACCCTTTTCTCCTTTTGCCTTCAATTCTCTCAGCATCAGGGTCTTTTCGAATGAGTTGGCTCTTTGCATCAGGTGGCCAAAATATTGGAGCTTCAGCTTCAGCATTAGTCTTTCCAATGAATATTCAGGGTTGATTTCCTTTAGGATGGACCGGTTTGGTCTCCCTGCTGTCCACGGGGCTCTCGGTCATCTCCAGCCCCACAGTTCAGAAGCATCAGTTCTTTGGTGCTCGGTCTTCTTTATGGTCCAACGCTCACGTCCATGTGTGACTGCTGGGAAGACCATAGCTTTGACTACATGGGCGTTTGTCTGCAAAGTGATGTCTCTGCTTTTTAATACACTGTTTAAGTCGGTCATAGCTTTCCTTCTAAGAAACAAGCTGCAGTCACCGTCCACAGTGATTTTGGAGCCCAATAACATAAAATCTGTCACTGCTTCCACTTTCCTCCCTTCTGTTTGCCATGAAGTCACAGGACCACATGCCATGATCTTAGTTTTTTGAATGTTGAGTTTTAAGCCAACTTTTTCACTCTCCTCTTTCACCTTCATCAAGAGTTTTTTAGTTCTTCTTCACTTTCTGCCATTAGAGTGGTACCATCTGCATATCCAAATATGTTGATATTTCTCCTGCAGTCTTGATTCCAGCTTGTGGTTCATCCAGCCTGGCATTCCCTATGATGTACTCTGAATATAAGTTAAATAAGCAGGGTGACAATATACAGCCTTGTTGTGCCCCGTTCTGAATTTTGAAGCAGTCAGTTGTTCCATGTCCAGTTCTAACTGTTGCTTCTTGACCCACAGATAGGATTCTCAGGAGACGGGTAAGGTGATCTGGTATCCCCATCTCTTTAAGGATTTTCCGCAGTTTGTTGTGATCCACACAGTCTAAGGCTTTAGTATAGTCAATGAAGCAGAAGCAGATGTTTTTCTGGAATTCCCTTGCTTTCTCTTTGATCCGATGGATGTTGGCAATTTGATCTCTGATTCCTCTGCCCTTTCTTTTTTTTTTCGCGGCAGGGGGAGCATTTATTTCAAGCCCCAAATGAACGCACACGCCAAGGGCTCACAGGTGCCTCGAGGGGGCGGGGGCGCTGTGCCCAGCTCCTCACTTCCAGCGGCCTCCGACGCGGCCCTTCCCGGCCCCCTTCCGGAACTTCTGGGCGTGGCTGATGCGGTTGTACAGGACGTTGATCTCATATTTCTGCTGCTTCAGCTTCGCCATCAGGTCAAACTTCTCTGACTCCAGTTGGTGGATCCAGTCCGACAGTTCCTGGGCCTTCTCCCGGAGCTGTTCTTCTCCCATGTGGTCGATGTTCAGAGGCTTCTTCCGTTCAGACAGGATCCGCAGTTTCATCTCCCGCCCCGTCTGGCGCTTCCCTCGCTTCTGTTCTGCCTTCACCAGGTAACCCCCAAAATGGGCGCCCATGTTGGACAGAACCTTCTTCTTCTTGGCGTCGTCCTCAGCCCGCTTCTTGGCCTCCTCCTCTTCCTTCCGCATCTTCTCCTCCGCCAGCTTGGCCTGACGCTCTCGCTCCTTCTCGGTTCTGAAGCGCTGTTGCTCGGCTCTCTCGGCCCTGCGCCGCTCGATGCGCTCTTTCAGCGCCACCAGCTCCTCTTCCTCTTTCTTCCGCTGCTCAAAGTGGACGTCGATGAGCGTCTGCAGCTCCAGCAGGTCCTTTTCCATGCGCTTCCGGTGGATGTCATCGAAGTCCACACGCTCCCCCTCTGGGATCTTCGGCGGGATCAGAGGAGGTACCACGGGACGGCTTCAGGCTGCTCCTCTTCATATTCCTGCTCTTCGGCGTCCGACATCCTGGGGTCCTGGTGTGACCTACAGACAGCAGAGAACAGGCCCAATGGGGTGCGGTTCAGGACGGGTGACTGGGGGCCCGGACCCCGGGGTCTGAGGGAGGAGGGCCCCGGGGACTGGACCCCTGGTCTGAGAGAGGAGGGGTTGGGGTCTGGACCCCCGGGTCTGAGGGAGGGGGGGGCTGGGGGGCTGGACCCCCGGGTCTGAGGGAGGAGGGCTTGGGCCCCCCAACTCCTCAACCTCCTGTTCCTCTGCCTTTTCTAAACCCAGGTTGTACATCTGAAAGTTCTCAGTTCATGTACTGCTGAGGCCTAGCTTGAAGGATTTCGAGCATTACCTTACTAGCATGTAAAGTGAACACAGTTGTTCAGTAGTTCGAGCATTCTTTGGCATTGCTCTTTTTTGGGATTGGAATGAAAACTGACCTTTTCCAGTCCTGTGGCCATTGCTGACTTTTCCAAATTTGTTGGCATATTGAGTGCAGCACTTTCACAGCATCATCTTTTAGAATTTTAAATAGCTCAGCTCACCTCCACTACCATTTTTTTGTAGTA
Source organism: Muntiacus reevesi (assembly GCF_963930625.1). Lineage (NCBI taxonomy): Eukaryota > Metazoa > Chordata > Mammalia > Artiodactyla > Cervidae > Muntiacus > Muntiacus reevesi. The sequence goes on along the minus strand of NC_089252.1, from coordinate 169,525,352 downwards.
ATGCTTCCTAAGGCCCACTTGACTTCACACTCCAGGATGTCTGGCTCTAGGTGAGTGACCACACCATCATGGTTATCCTGGTCATTAAGACTTTTTTATATAGTTCTGTGTATTCTTGCTATCTCTTCTTAATCTCTTCTGCATCTGTTAGGTCCTTACCTTTTCTGTCTTTTATTGTGCCCATCCTTGCATGGAATAGTCCCTTGATCTCTCCAATTTTCTTGAAGAGATTTCTAGTCTTTCCCATTCTATCGTTTTTCTCTGCTTCTTTTACATTGTTCATTATAAAAGGTCTTCTTATTTCCCCTTGCTATTCTCTGAAACTTTGCGTTCAGTTGGGTACATCTTTCCTTTTCTCCTTTGCCTTTCACTTCTCTTCTTTACTCAGCTATTTGTAAACCCTCCTCAGACAACCACTTTACTTTCTTGCATTTCGTTTTCTTGGGGATGGTTTTGCTCAGTGCTCCCTGTACAGTGTTACAAACCTCCATTCATAGTTCTTCAGGCATTCTGTCTACCAGATCTAATCCCTTGAATATATTCATTACCTCCACTGTATAATCATAAGCGGTTTGATTTAGGTCATACCTGAATGGCCTAGTGGTTTTCCCTACTTCATTCAATTTAAACCCGAATTTTGCAATAAGGAGTTCATGACTGAGCCAGTCAGTTCCAGGTCTTGTTTTTGCTGACTGTATAGAACTTCTCCATCTTTGGCTGCAAATAATATAATCAATCTGATTTTGGTATTGACTGTTTAGGGATGTCCATGTGTAAAGAATTCCTTGTGTTGTTGAAAAAGTGTGTTTGCTCTGACCAGTGCATTCTCTTGGCAAAACTATTAGCCTTTGCCGTGCTTCATTTTGTACTTCAAGGCCAAACTTTGCTGTTACTCCAGGCATCTTTTGACTTCCTACTTTTGCATTCCAATACCCTATGATGAAAAGGGCATCTTTTTTTTTTTTTTTTTTTTTTTATGATAGCTCTAGAAGGTGTTGTAGGTCTTCACAGAATCAATCAACCAGTTTATTCGGCATCAGTGGTTGGGGCATAGACTTGGATTACTGTGATGTTTAATGGCTTGCCTTGGAAATGAACTGAGATCTTTCTGTTCTTTTTTGAGATTGCACCCAAGTACTGTATTTTGGACTCTTTTGTTGACTATGAGGGCTACTCCATTTCTTCTAAGGGATTCTTGCTCACAGTAGTAGATGTTCACTCTTGCCATCTCCTGCTTGACCACATCCCATTTACCTTTATTCATGTACCTAACATTCCAGGTTCCTACACGATATTGTTCTTTAAAGCATCAGACTTTCACCACCAGAACTATTCACACCTGAGCATCGTTTTCACTTTGTCCCAGCTGCCTCTTCTTTCTGCAGCTATTGGTAATTGCCCTCTGCTCTTCTCTAGTAGCATATTGGACATCTTCAGACCTGGGAGGCTCATCTTCTGGTGTCATATCTTTTTTGCCTTTTCTTACTGCCCGTGGGATTCTCCAGGCAAGAATACTGGAATGGTTTGCCATTCCCTTCTCCAGTGGACCACGTTTTGTCAGAACTCTTCACTGTGACCCATCTGTTGGGTGGTCCTGCACGGCATGGCCCATAGCTTCATCGAGTTCTGCAAGCCCCTATGCCATGACAGGGCTGTGATCCATGAAGGAGTCAGTCACCATACATGGTTACAAAATTGCTTTTCTTGTGAAGAGAACTTTTTTCCTATTTATTTATAGAAGTACAGTTGATTTACAATGTGTGCCAATCTCTACTGCAAGCAAAGTGACTCAGTTTTACACACACACACATATATATTTAATACTCTTCCATTATGGTTTATTGTGATGAGAACTTTTAAGATTGACTCTTCAAGCAACTTTCAAATATACAATAGTATTATTAACTCTAGTCACCATGGTGTATGTTACATCCCCATCGCTATTTTATAACTGGAAGTTTGCACCTTTTGAACCCATTCGCCCATTTCTCCTACCCCCGCCCCCACCACCCCTTATCCTACCCCCATAGCTTCTGGCAACCTCCAGTGGGTTCTCTGTATGAAATTTCTGTCTGTTTGTTTTTGTTTTATAGATACACACGTAAATGTGACCACACAGTATTTGTCTTTCCCTGTCTGCCTTATTTCATTTAACATAATGCCTATGAGATCCATTCATGTTGTAGCAAGTGGCAAAATCCTGTGTTTGTTTATTTATTTAAGGTGGGCCATTAAACATTATTTATTTATTTTTGGTTGTCCTGGGCCTTTGTGTGTGCAGGCTTTCTCTAGTTGCAACAAGCAGGGGGGCTGCCGTTGGCTGTGGTGCATGGGCTTCTCACTGTGGCTTCTCGTGCTATGGAGCACCTAGGCGCTTGGGCTTCAGTAGGTGCAGCCTAAGGGCTCAGTAGTCGTGCTCACAGGCTTTAGAGCTCAGGCTCAGTAGCTGCAGCACTCATGCTTAATTGCTCTGTGGCATGTGGGATATTCCCGATCCAGGGATGGAACCCGACCCCTTGCAGGTGGGTTCTCATTCACTGTCCCACCAGGGAAGTCCCTGATGTGGACCACTTTTAAAGTCTATTGAATTTGTTACAATCTTGCTTCTATTCCATGTTTCGTTTTGTTTTTTTTTATTTCGAGGGATGTAGGATCTTGGCTCCCCAACCAGGGATCGGACCTGTGACCCCTTGCATTGAAAGGTGACATCTTAACCTCTGAACCACCAAGGAAGTCCCAAGACCCTTCTTTTCTTAAGACTGAATAATATTCCCCGTGTGTCTGTGTTTTAACAATTTGTCTTTTGACAGGCTCTCCATGTATTCTGATCCAAGCTAATGTTGAAGAATCTCTGTCCTAACAATTTATGTCCTTTGGATCTGGGAATTTCTTTTTTATTTGCTTCAAATTTTTAAAATTCTTATTATTTGGTTACTCGGCAAGAGGTTATGATCAAAGAGGACTGATCCTCTACTTTTCTTATTATTTCTCTCTTACTGACTGTTTCTTCTGTATTCTGGGAGATGTTCTATCCCCAGTGTTCTCTCCCAATCCATTTACAAAGTATGTTGTTATGACTTTTTTTTCTTTCTTTTTTTAATTTTCAAGAGTGCTTTTGTGTTCCCTGTTTTTTCTTTTCCTTTCTTTTCAGAATGGTTTCATGTTCTTGCTCTTGGATGCAGTCAGCATCGCCTCTTGGAGGATATTCGTTTGAAGTGGTCTCCCTAGATCATCTCTGTTTCCTCTGATTTCATGTTTTCTGTTGTTTGTATCATATTAGAGACTTTCCTCATACATCCTGTCTTCCTTGGCTGTCCATTCATGTTTGAGAGGGAGGCACTGTGAGCCAATTGGGAGCACTCACTGAATGTACTTGAGGGGCTGGCTGAACTCTTTCTTTGGGGAGCTCCAGTTGTCATCATCCGGAGAAGGCAATGGCACCCCACTCCAGTACTCTTGCCTGGAAAATCCCATGAACGGAGGAGCCTGGTGGGCTGCAGTCCATGGGGTCGCAAAGAGTCGGACATGACTGAGTGACTTCACTTTCACTTTTCACTTTTTTGCCTTGGAGAAGGAAATGGCAACCCACTCCAGTGTTCTTGCCTAGAGAAACCCAGGGATGGGGTCGCACAGAGTCGGACACGACTGAAGTGACTTAGCAGCAGTTGTCAGCATCAATGGCACAGTTTGGTTTTCCCAGAAGACAATCCTGTAGTCTAGCCTTCTGCGTGGAGGTTATAAGCCCACCTGCTGGGGTTCTTCATGCTGGTGGAGTGTGGGGGGCGGGTAAAGAGAGGTGTGTGGCAAGCAAGCCGAGTAACACAATCCAGAATGCTGATTTTCCCTAAGCTTTTGATCCCACTCCTTCTCCACCCAACCCCTGCAAAGTCCATGATCTCTCTATTACAATATTATATCTCCAGAATTGATATCTCCTGCATGAGTGGCGAAGGGGTCACAGTAAGTCCTTGATAGTGCTGAGTACCGCTGAGTGTCCTATCAGATTGTTCTTTAAGTAGCTCTTCAAACAAGCCTCCCAGTTTTTAGGCCCCTGCCTTCTAATTTACTCACTCCTTCCAATTCCTAGCTTCCCTGCGGGAAGGGTCAGCTTGCTTCTTGTGGGCAGTTGCCTCTGGTTGTTTTGCCTTTCTTAGTCATTTGCCCCTCTCCCATCCACTTTCTGTTTCCGTATGACGTACTTCAGGATTCTTTTCTAAGATGCTATGTATGTGGACGCGTCAGGTCTGAGTTTCGCACGTGGGATCTTTAGCCGTAGCACTGGAACTCTGCGTGGCAGCATGTGGCATCTGGTTCTTTGACCAGTGATCCAGCCCAGGGCCCCTGCATTGGGAGCTCAGAAGCCTAGCCACTGGCCACCAGGGAAGCCCCTAGTTCAGACTCTTAATGTCTCTGGGTTTAGCAGGAGATGGAGCTTAGGTTTCTGTCGTGGATTCTCCTTGTTGTTTGCGGAGTGGTTTTTTTGAGAGAAAAGTGGAGACAGAAGGGGCGGTACCCCACTCTGTTGTGACCAGAAGCCTGAGATGTCCCCCTGAGGTGAACAGGAGAGGCTGACACCCCTGCTGACAGAGGGGGAGGCGGTTATCTGCAGGCGGAGTGGGCAGGGCAGGAGAGGAGGTTCAGAGCTCAGAGCTGCCGGGGGCCCTGGACGAGGAGCTCTCCAGAGATGACAAGGATTACTGGGCCCCAGCGAGGCCTCCTTGAGGTGAGATGGAGAATCAGTGGAGAGGGCAGCAGGAAACAGTCATGGAGGTAGTGAGAGGCAGGGAGGAACCCCCTCCCTACCCGCACCGCCCCCAAGATGGAGTGAGTGAGAAGGCTGCGGGGCATTCTAGAATAGGGGAGGGGATAGTAACGTGACTGACCCTGGGGCAGGCCATTCACCAGGAGGCAGGAGAGGATGAGATGATCTTGATAACCATTAATCATAGTCACTATGTGCCAGGGACTGAACCAAGTTCTTTAGGGCCGCGAGTGGGCGGCCGAGAGGAGGAGAGGAAGGACCGGAGTTTAAGGTCAGAGACAGCAGGTCTGAGGCTCAGGTGTGAGGGTGGGGCAGGTCTAAGAGACGGTGGAGTCTTGGGTCCAGAGGTGAGACAGTGGCTCGAGTGCTGAACACGAAGAGGCATCTCCTTGAGGAGGGCAAGACGGGAGGTGGAGGAAGTGGCGATGTGATTGCTCAAGTCTTCTTCGGGAAAAGCAGTGGCGGAAAAGGCCAGTCATCTACATGAACAGCCTCTTTGACACCAGGGAAGAACCGAATTTTTAAAAGGGAGGGCGGTCGCTTCAGTCAACTTCAATATTTACTGAACCTCCATGTAACCTTTCCCAGGTTACATAGCCCGGGGCTACAGTCACAGTAAAGTCACTCGAAAATATACAGCCTCTGGCTCTAAGACCTAATCACCCAGCTCCCCAAACCGCGCAGGCTGTTTCCGGGGTCTCAGGACGGTTTCAGGCCGGCTCCCTGTGTGGTCGTCCCATCCCCTCTCAGGGCCGTGTGCTGACATCACGCCTCCTGGCCATGAATGCCGCTCTGTCACTCCTCACCGTGCAACCCCCGGGCTGGATCAGCCAAAATTCTGTGGTTACAGGCCACAGAAACCAACTCTGGCTAACTGAAGCAGAAAAACAATTTATTGGATGGTTACTGGGCAGCTCATAGATTCAACAGCCACTCCCTACCTTTTTTCCTGGGCTGGTGAGCCTTGATTTTGTTCTAGAACTTACCTGCCCCGTACTTAGGGAAGGAATCCCCCCCACCCATCTCAGTCACAGGAGATGCATGTTGATCAGTCTAAGCAGCCAATCAGGGTGCTTCTGTCTCCTTGCCAGTGATTGGCTTAGGCCTCGGGCATGTGATGCAGCCCTGGCCAATGAGACAGAAGCGGAAGCCCGCTCCGCCAGGGGTCTCCACAGAATCCCGGAGACGCTGACTGGAGCCATCTTGATTTTATTGAAGGCGGAGTTAACCCTCTCTACCTCAGAGAAAGGACATACTTGTTCATTACTTGCGTCACTCCTAGTTGGTCTTCTGTTGCTTTCCACCAGAAGGTCGTGTCTGACATAGCGCATGCTTAGTCGCTCAGTCGTGTCTGACTCTTTTAGCGACCTCATGGACGATATCCTGCCCAGCTCCTCTGCTCAGGAAATTCTCCAAGCAAGAATACTGGAGTAGGTTGCCATTCCCTTCTCCAGGGGATCTTCCCGAACCAGGGATGGAACCTGGATCTCCTGCATCAGCATTCGGGCAGATTCTTCACTGTCTAAGACACCAGAGAAGGCCCAGCTGACACATAAGACAGTGCCAAGTATCTTTCCCTGGTAGCCTGGGGTGAAGGAGCGAGAAAATAAGTGGTGGCTACAGAGTAGGATTGATAGAGGCTGATGTATCTTTTGAAGAAACAAGAATTACCTCATAAATGCCAAGTCACTTCAGTCATCTCTGACTCTTTGTGACCCCATGGCTTCTCTGCCAGGCTTCTCTGTCCATGGGATTCTCCAGGCAAAGATACTGGAGGGAGTTGCCATTTCCTCCTCCAGGGGATCTTCCCGACCCAGGGATCAAACCCACGTCTTTTATGTCTTCTGCACTGGGAGACGGGTTCTTTACCACTAGAGCCACCTGCGAAGCCCACCTCATAAATAAGCACTGACTAAAAATGCTAGAGAGAAGAGGAATAACTCTGGGAGGAGACTGCTAGTTGTTAAGTAGACACTTACTGTATACCAGGCATTGTGAAACAGGCTAGGATGTGATGACCAGAAGACAGAGCCTGCTTTTCATGGAACTTTCGGTCTGAGTGGACCAGAGAAACAAAAAGCGTGCAAATAATAAAACAAACAGGATAGGGTAGTGGAAAGTAATCTTTGGGCAGTGGTTAGTTTTGATAGATGGTGATCAAGGAAGTCCACTCCGGAGAGGAAACCCAAAGGGTGAGAATGAGCCAGACACATGAGGAACCATATGGAGACGCTGAGAAGATGTCTCAGGGAGCAGCAGTTGGCTCTGTCCTGGCTGGGAGTCCAGTGCCCATTCCAGAAAGGGAAAGACATGGCGGCAAAGCTTGCCTGGGAGACTCACACAGACCAGGAGTAACGGAATAACTGAGGACGTGTTTCCCAGGTCTGCCATGGACATTCACACCCCTGTGACAGGATAGGCTGGGAACCCAGGTGTCATTGACTCTCTAGAGGCTGAAAAGGTTTGAGCAGAGAATTTTGAGAGAGAGCACCTGTGAGATGAAGGAAAGACACTTGGAGCCAACAGGTGCCCCTCGTCCTACCACCTGTCTCCCCTTGTCCCTCCAGCTTGGAGTCTCAACATATCAGACTGCTATAACATGATACCACAGACTAGAAGGCTTATAAAGGAGAGGAATTTATTTCTCACATTCCCATTTTCCAGATCAAGGTGTGGGAAGAGTCAGTGTCTGGTGAGAGCCTTCTTCCTGGGGGGGGCAGCAAAAGGGACAAGAGAGCTCCATGCGATCTGTTTTAAGAGGACATAAATTCCATTCATGAGGGTGCATGATCTAATCACCTTACAAAGGCCCGACCTCCTAATACCGTTACACTGGGAGTGAGGATCTCAAGATATGCATTTGGGGAAGGGGACACAAAACTTTAGTCTATGAGGAACAGCTCAACCAAATTACTAGGCACTTTGAGAGTTAACTTTTTGTGTAGCTTCTTCTGAGAGTTTGTGTGAAGTGGCTACCACAACAGAAAGATAAAAACCTGACCTCAAGGAGCTTGCTGGTAAAGGATTCAAGAACTCTGCATCTGAAACAATTAGGAAACAATTTACCAGCAGAAAATCAAGGACATCTCACAGAGCTATATGCCACAGCGACCATCGCAAGCCCCTCACTGTCTACTAGTCACAACCTCCCAGTGTAGTACCAAGGGTCCCCTCTCCTCACCCACTGTCCCCTTCTTTCCTGAGAGGTAAGGGTGGCGTATTTCTTACTGAGCCCCCCAACTCCACCCCATCCCTTTAGGGTGATTCATCAACTTGGAGCCTGATGCATGACTTTTCCTTATCCCAAGCTGCTTCCTCCAGTGTCCTGGGAATGAGAAGGAGGAGGAGGAGGAGGGACCACTTCGCTGGACTGAGATCGGTTTGTCCGGAGACAGTGCCCCAGTGGGGCTCTTCTTACCCAGCAAGGGGCCCTCGTTTGGGGGATCCTGAAGCTGAACAAATAAGAAACACATTAAAAATATCTATTTATTTGACTGTCGGGTCTTAGATGTGGCACGGGGGATCTGCACTGCATCACCGGTGTCTTCCATCGTGGCGCGCTGGCTCTCTAGTTGTGGTGTGTGGGCTCAGCTGTTGGGGCATGTGGGATCTTAGTTTCCCCACCAGGCATCGAACCTGTGTCTCCCGCATCACACCTGCATCTCCTGCATCGCACGGTGGATTCTTAACCACTGGACCTCCAGGGAAGTCCCATGGACAAATAAGAAAAATGCTGTTGAAGAGGCAGACTCTTTTGTCTGCCTTCACATTTTTCTTGTACTCTCTCATTAAATCCACACAACAAATCTGATGGGGGTGGTGGGGGTGGGGAGGGGACTTTATTCCATTTTACAGTGGAAGAAACTAAGGCACAGAGAGGCAAAGCCACTGTCCTAGTCAAACAACTAGCAGGTCGTGCAGCCAAGATTTGAACCCAAGCAGTCTGACTGCAAGCCTCCCCGTTTGACACCACAGTACACGCTGCCAAATTGGCTCATTCTAGGAATTTCCCTTCTTCTTGCCACAACATTAAGAACTGAGCTAGAGGCCATTCTGAGTGAGGACCAGGTCCACTCCTCCCTGTGTGAGGAGAGGGAGTTGGGATCCAAGAGAGGAATTCCAGAAAAGACAATGCCATTTTGGCTCTTTTTCCTTAATGTTCCCCAGGCAGGGAGCGCTGGATTTTGATTTGCCAGGTGTCTCTCTGTTCTAATTAACACCAGAATCCACCTTTAGCCAGAGCCCTGCCTGCAGCTGGAATCCGTGTCCCTGCAGCTCAGGGGCCGTCCCAGTGAGAGCCAGAGAGGACAGAGCCAGTCCTAACTCTGGGTGGAGTTTCCTGTGATGATGTTCCCTGCGCCTCATCTATAAAAAGCTCCAATCTGATCTCCCCCATTTATGGCGGAGGCCAGAGTGGCAGGGTGTGCGGGAGGAGGAAGAATCAGGCTGAGACAGCTCCTCTTTGCCTCCCTGGATTCTCTTCCAAAATGCTGTCAGCACTGCCAGTTGGAAAATATTTTTCTCCCTCCCTTTGTCTTCTTTCTTATTAAAAAAAAAAAAAAGCCATCTGGTGTCAAATTCACTCCTGGCACATCATAAAGGGTAGCACTAAAAATGTCCCTGAAAAACTAAAAGCAAAACCACAGCAGTACACATGGGATTTAGCCTCAGCATCCTAGGATTTCAGAGTTGCTAGGGGCCTCGGAGATCAAACCGTTTGTTGCACCCGAGAGGGAAACTGAGGCGGGGGCTGGGGGCGGGATTAGCTCACGCTTTCAAAACTGTTTATTAAGCGCCTACTGTGGTCGAGGCGCTTTGCAGGCGTGGGAGACTAATCGAGATCATGACAAAAACCTCTGCCTTCCCGGAGTTCTCGGTGGGAAGTTCTCGTCTCTGTCCTCTGCCTCTGCCACCGCTCTTCCCAAACGGCCCGGCCATCCTAGCCCCCCGCTGCGCCACGTGGTTGTCACCCCCGGGGTGCGCCCGCGGTTGACGTCGGGGCCAAGTGTGCCGCGCGCCGCCCCAGCGCGGTCCCCCGCCGGCCGTCGCTGTGATCTCCCGCCGCTTCCTCCCGCCGCCGCCGCGGCTCCGCATTCCTCAGGGTTGAGCAACAACTTTCCCTCCGAAGGCGGCTGGGCCGGAGCCAGGCGGGGAGGCTTGCGCCGGGCCCCTCGCGGGGCGCGGCCCAGCTCGCCGGCGTGGGCCTCCGAAGGGGTGCGGCCCGATCTCTGGTACCTGCCGCGGGTGCTCGCCCGGAGCCGGCGCCACCGCCCCCGCCCCTGGGAGCCGAGGCCGGCGCGGGCGGGGGCGCAGGCCGGGGACCGCTCCGCGCTTCCTGCCCGCAGCGCCGGGGCTGCCTGGGGACCCAGCGGCTGCGTGGGCCTGACCCTGGCCTTGATCCTCGAGCTGGTCCTCCAGGCTGACCGCCCAGTCTGGAGCCCTGCGCGCGCTGAGCATGCAGTGTTTGCCTCGAATTTTTACTCCACTTCCGAAAGTTCTTCGACGACGGAAGGAGGAGGGTTTGTAATAATTACAGAAGAGAGGTCCTAACCCACGTCTTAGTCTTAGTTTAAATAGTTGCAACGATCATATTAGTGCAAGTGCCTCCATCGCGCCCACTGAGCTTCACGTATCTCCGGCAGAAAGTTGGTTTCTTCCTGCTGCGCTCCTGTAACAGACGGGAAAAGGCAGGCACGTGGTTCCATCTCGAGTCAGAAGCCAAAAGTTAGGCCAACTCAGCGTCCAGTTTGGAGCCACCTCAGGCCTCCTGACCCTTGCTGGTCAAACAAAGCCCTTCCTACGACCCTGATGTCACTCCAGGAGGAATTGGGCCCAATTTTCAGTCCTAGGAACCGAGTGTTGGAGCCTGTAGGGTAGAGTGGGGCTAGGCAGAGTAAGCTCCAGATGCACTAAAAATGTAAGCTCCAGGATGGCAGGGATTCGCTCAGTTTTGTTCATTGCTGTATCCCCCACTCTGAAAACAATGCTTGGCACATAGCAGATGCTCAGTAAGGGTTTGTTGAGTGGGTAAATGTATACAGTCAGGGTCTTCAGATTTCTAACTAAGAGTTAAAGTAAGTCCCACTTTTTGCACCTTTGGTTGTTCTTTAGTTGATAAGTTGTGGCCGACTCTTTGAGACCCCATGGACTGTGGCCGGTAAGTCTCCTCTGTTAGTGGGATTTCCCAGGCAAGAATACTGGAGTGGGTTGCCCTTTCCTTCTCCAGGAGATTTTCCTGACCCAGGGATCAAACCCTGGGCCTCCTGCTGGGCAGATGGATTCTTTACCACTGGGCCACCTGGGAAGCCCTTTGGCATCTTCTGTGGTTGTTCAGTTGCTCAGTTGTGTCCGACTCTTTGTGACCCGTGGACTGCAGCACACCAGGCTTCCCTGTCCTTCACCATCTCCTGGGGCTTGCTCAACTCATGTCCATTGAGTCCTCTGTCATCCCCTTCTGCTGCTGCCTTCTATCTTCCCCAGCACGAGGGTCTTCAAGGAGTCAGTTCTTCACATCAAGTGGCCAAAGTATTAGAGCTTCAGTTTCAGCATCAGTCCTTCCAATGAATATTCAGTGTTGATTTCCTTTAAAATTGACTAGCTTGATCTACTTGCAGTCGAAGGGACTCTCAAGAGTCTTCTCCAACACCACAGTTCAAAAGCATCAATTCTTCGGCGCTTGGCTTTCTTTATAGTCCAACTCTCACATCCGCACATGACCGCTGGGAAAACCAGAGCCTTGTGTGTAAGGACCTTTGCTCCTTTACCTTCCGTTTAAACTTTTGCTTTCTCTTTTTGCCTCTTAAATTTTGAACTTACGTTTTAAAGATTTTTGGGGGTTTTATTTTAATATATTTGAAATAAGTTTAGAGTTACAGAAAAGTATTGCAAAGTATTATAGAGAGTTCCAAAATACTCTTTATTTTACCTAACTACCCCTAAAGTTAGCAATTTCCCTAACTGTGGTTCATTTGTCAAAATGAAGAAATGAATTCTGGCAGGATACTATTAAACAAAGTATCGACTTCTTTAGGATTTCACGTTTTCCACTCCTGTCCTTTTCTCTTGTTCTGAAATCCAGTCAGGGATATCACACTGCATTTAGGGTGTGAAGCTTTTTAATACATAAGCCAGATCTCATTGTGTAGGGTCTCCTTCCCAGGCAGTGAGGCAGGAGACTGTTGTTCCTGACACTGGACTTAGCTCCCTGTCCTGGGGGCCAAAGAAATACTTTGAGCCCTGGATTTCCTGAGAGCGCTATTTAAGGGATCCCTTCTGCGTCTGCCTGCTGCCTCCAGTAGCATCTGCTTCAAATCCAGACCTCACTGGGTCTCCGCTTCCTGTCTCCTTCCCTCCACCATGCTCGTACCTGCCAAAGAATGACCACGCTGCTCCAGGTCTGCATTTCCTCTGAGACCTGACTCTTCTCTATGCCCCTCATTACTTAGCTGCACTCCTAGTTTTCATGAGGGGCAATCCCCCCTCCACCTCTCCCCAGCCTCACTGTTCCTCTTTCTCCATCCTGGAGTTGTCTTCCAGCCTGAAACTCTCAGGGAGACCTGTCTCTCTAGAACTGTGTTGCTTGGCCACAGCCCATCATTGAGCAAGCCTTGGATTTGAGATGAGTGAAATGAGCGTTGTTGTTGTTTAGTTACTAAACTGACTCTTTTGCGACCCCCGTGGACTGTAGCCCATCAGGTTCCTCTGCTCATGGGATTTCCCAGGAAAGAATACTGTAGTGGGTTACCGTTTCCTTCTCTAGGGGATCTTCTTGACCCAGGGATTGAACCTACATCTCCTGCATTGGCAGGTGGGTTCTTTACCACCAGAGAAGCTCTGAAGTGAGGGACAATCTATTTCTTTGGTCAGCCAGGATTTATTGAGCATGACTGGGTCACAAAGACAACAATTCTCGTCCATTCTCTCCAGGATCTTACTATCTGGGGAAGGGAAAATGTGCGGAGATAACTGCATAGGTGGGGAGCATGGAGACGGTGTGTGCGCTGTTGTCTGGCGGCACAAGGGGAAGAGCCCAGCTGCTGGGTTTGTGGAGGAGCATAGGGCCAGCTCCTCAAATGAAGTCATGCTGGGGCTGGGTCTTGAAAGATGGACGGGAAGTGGTGGGTGCCCAGGAAGTGGGCAGCGAGAGGAGAGAAGGGCATTCCCAGGAGAATTGAGAGGTGTGACTTTCCTGGGGTGTTTGAGAACAGGGCGTTTGGGGGAGCTGCAGGGTAGCCCGGTGTGGCTTGCCATCGGGTGGTTTAGGAGAGGGTGGTCGGAAAGGCAACTGGGATGGGTGGAACAGTCAGGACTCAGGTGCCATGGTAAGGCATTTGAAACTTGTTCAGCGGGAGTGAGGCTGTGAATCAGTTTACTTCTTAGAATGGTCACTTGGGCACTCTGTGGATCCTGGACTGGAGGTTGAGGGCACCTGGTAGGCGGCTGCGATGACAGATAAGAAGCAATGGGGTTTAGGGCAGAGGGAACAGATGCCAGAGAAACTTAAGAGGCAGGGCTTCGTGATCGGACGGTGGGGCAGCAGCGAGAGGTGAGAGGGGTTAAGGGTGACTTCAGACCCCCGCTTGCAGGAGGAAGGGCAGGGAAGCTGAGGGGCCTGTTCATTAGACAGATGTAGGGGCTGGGGATGGGGTGTTGCACAGATGGGCCGGCTGGACCCCCAGCTTCACTGCCCAGAGGAGAACTGTCTTAGGGCAGGGAGACGGCAGCAGAACAGGCCGACTGAGTATTGTAGCTCCCTCGGGTAGGTTGGGGGCCCTGACCTGGGAGACCCTGGTGGGAGGGTGGGGTAGCGGGGAGGAGGGGCTCTGGAGGAAATGGGGTGAAGGGTGGAGAAGGAGGCAGTTTGGTTCAGGGAACTGAGGGAAGGTCATCAAGTCATTCCAGATGGAAAGGCCAGAGCAGCATCCAGCGTCCTCCTGGCATCTGAGAACAGACCACGCGGGGACAAGGCGGTCCATGGGGCCCTCAGAGAACTCTCGGGGGGAGCACGTGTTTCAGCGCCTCTGACTTTGGACATTTTGGAACCTGCTTGAATTCTGGAAGTGGCTGGAATTTCACCTGAAGGCTACTCTCTCTGTTTGATTGTGGGAGGGGCAGAGATACCGGGAAACACCCGTGTGGACAGTTTTTGCTCAGCCCCACAGAATCCCTGATTCTTAGCCGAACACTGTCAAGAACTGTGAGGATCTGAGATTTTATTCTATTTACAAGCTAGCGAATTAGTCCCTGTGATAGCTGCTGGGCACCTGAGACTCCTAGGTCAGAGATGAAGGACAGTTTATTACAGCAGTAGTCACAGAGGAGTATCGGCCTTAGTTCCCATAGGGCTTCACAAAGATAGCCAGGTGATGATGCCTGGACACACAGTGGCTTGCATTTCACGACAGGAATCCGAACTTGGGGAACCCAAGTCTTTTATAACAGGCACTCTGCCTGCCTTTCCCTCTGGAGGAAGGCATCTTATATCTTCCATGGATGTTCACTATATCCTGGAAATGATAATCTGAAATGGACAATTAGTGTTTCACTTGCAAGATATGCAGAAATGGAATAGAACCATGAATTATCTGCCAGGAAACACATAGCCAAATAAAACAAAGAACACATTTCTAAGCCTCTCTTGCAAGGTATAAACATCTAACTAAGTTTTGGTGCAGTAAGTGTAAGCTTTTGTGTGGCAGCTTCTGGGAAACTGCACAAAAAAAAAGAAAAGAAAAGACTGGCATATGCCCTGGGCCCCCTTCTCATCTTTTCTCCTGATGGCTGGAATGTGGACGTGATGTTGGAGTATGAGCAACCGTGTTGGGCCAGGAGTGGTATGTTAGGACTAAGGACGGCAGAGCAGCAGATGCAAGGGGCCTAGATCTCTGATTATCTTCGGACTTCTTTACATGATAGAAAAAGAAACTTTCATCCTAACTTTTTGTGTGTGTCTGCAACTGAACTTGTTTCAGCAGCTGTTACAGGGCCAGCACAGAGGAGGGCTGACAGAGGGTTGAACTTGTCAGCAGACAGAAGGGTTGGGGTGCTTCTCCCCCTTCCTCCTGCCTCAGCCTCATCAGGGCCGGGGGAGGGAACGGGGAGTCACCTCTGGCTTGTTCACCACCCACCGGTGATGCCCCATTCATAAGGGGGCCCGGGTTGGCCACGCGACCCAGCAGCGTCCATTTGAAGGCAGCAAGCAACAAGCTGGCTCCATTCACAAAGCCTGTTCTCCTTTGAAAACCAATCACCGTGCAAAGCGTGACTGGGTGGTGGCCAGCGCTGGCCCATCTGTCATGCCCTTTCAGAAAGCCATGCGTCGGCAGCCGGCCTGGGCCTATCCATCCCCTCTCTCTTTGTACCCCAGGGACACGCACGGTAACGAGATCACGAGATCACGGCGCCTACTGAATTATTCAGAGCCACCCTGAGTGTCAGTATTATGATAAACATGCAGATTTCTCCCAGCTCCAAACTTCCACTTCTCCAGCAGCCATCTCCCTCCGGGATTTGTCACTGGCTGCTTTGCGCCTGTGCTTTCAGATTCCCCCGGCCTTGATGGCCTCGTCTGCCTTTGGCTTGTCCCTACCTGCCACCAGGCGCGAAGGCCTGGGTCGGTGCCCTTGACCCTCCACTTCGGGCCCCACTATTGGCCCAAGAGCCGCCCCAGCGGCCTGCCTCTTCCCTTCTCCTCCCAGCTTCACCGCCCAGCTTGGTGACGTCACACTCTCCCAAGTGCCTGCCTGATGGGGCCACGGTAATAACAGCAGCCTCCACTTCTGTGGTGTGTTCACAGAAGTGAACACACTGATCTGATCTGTGTTCTCGTGAGGCTTTAAGCCTCTGGATCTCCCCTCCCATCCCCATGTCCTAGCTCCAACTCAATCTTCCCCTTCCCCACAAGTCCCAGATTCCCAGCTCTCTCTGGAGTTGGTCTGGAGAATACCCCCCAGCTGGTAATGAGACAGAGATGGTAATGCACATTTAAGAGTAATGAAATGCAGTGATATTTCAGGCCTGACAGACCTATTTCTGGCAGCCTTAGAATTAAAGTGTGAGGCTTTGTACTGCAGCTGCTACTAGGAGCCTTCAGAGTTTTTCTAAAGATGTGAATAAAGCTTGCAGGGTTTCAGCTCAGATCACTGTGGCTATTTATCCTGCTGCTGCTTTCATTGTACCTTTTTATTTGAAATTTTAGAGCTTTTAGATGAAGGAAACGCAGCAGCAAGTGCAAAGCATACAAAATACCCTGGTGGGGAGAATGTCCCGGTTTTTCTCTCAATTGTCCGCAACAGCTCTGGGGAGGAAGAGGGCTCTCAGGGCTTCTCGGCGTGGCCTCCAGCTCTCCGTTGAACGGGCTCCTCCTGGATCCTTGCTCCACCACAGCAGGGAGTGGGGCCTCGCGAGAAAGCTCTAGGAGGGAATCCATGCCACCAAGATTGATGGGGCTGGCACGGCCAGCCCTCGCTCACTGCCTCACTGCTGTGAGCTGAGCCTATGCCATCCCTGGTGGGGGCATGTGACAGAAAGGAGTAGCTCCTCTCTAGGCCAACAGTGAGAGCTCACTCTCCAGGCTCTGGACAGGAAAGGCGGCCTGCTGATCCCGGCCTCGGCATGCAGCTCCATCCTGCCATGGCCACCAGGAAGGCTGGAGGTGTTCCCACGGGGGAGCAGCCATGGGAAGCGTGGGCTCTGCTGTCAGACCAACCTAGCAGTGGATCCTGACTTTGCTCACCAACTTCAGTGTCCGGGGCAAGCCGCCTATGCTTTCTGGACCTCGGTTTCCCCACCAGTAAAATGAGAATAATGATGCATTCTGCTCACCAACTTCAGTGCCCAGGGCAGGTCACCTACCCTTTCTGGACCTCAGTTTCCCCACCTGTAAAATGGGGATAATGATGCATCCATCATTTAGGTACTTTGATGTACGTAAGGCACCTGGCATGTCACAAGTCACGATGTCTATGACTAAAATGGAAATTCTCTTGGAAGTCAGGATAGCTAGGTTTCCTTCCTGACGGCCACTTGTGGGCCAAGCCCCTTCCCCACCCTGGGGCGGTGGAAAGAGAAGGGGCTTTGGAGTCAAACAGAACCAGGTTCCAACCCACCTCCTCCATTTTCTGGCTCTGTGAAATGAGTAGGTTGCTTAACATCTCTGAGTTCCAGTTTCTTCACCTGTCAAAGCAGTGATCATGCGTACTCATCTCAAAGGGTTGAGGTGGGGATGCAATGAGATCATCTTCATAATCGAATAGATCATCTGTACAGAACCCACTCAGTGCCTGGCATACAGTGGGTGTTGTGTAAATAATGACCCACTTCTCCTTCCCTTCTCCTCCCTCTACTTCTGTTGGAAGACGTTGGAGACGTTTTAGACCCAGCCACCAGTTCACAGGCAATGCAGCAGGCAAACAAGGATGCTGATGACGGCAGGACAAAACCCAGTGTTTCACAAACTCTGTAGGACGCAAATGACCTGGAATCCTCCGCGGGTAAATGACAAGAGAGAGAAATAGAACAGAATGGAGTGTGTGGGCCTTATTTGGATCCGGGTTCAGATAAACCAACTGGAAGAAAAAAAGACACCATCAAGAAAATTCTGCTACTGGCTGGATATTTGATAACGTTAAGTAATTATTGCCAATGTTTTAGGTGTGATAACGGTATTGTAGCTACTCTTTAAAAGACTGTTTATCTTTTAGGGCACATAGTGAAGAAATTACAGGTGAAATAATATGGTAATTGGGATTTGCTTTAAAATAATTGAGTAGATTGAAGCAGGGAGGTTGGGGCGTAGATGAAGCAAAATTGGCCGTGTGTGGAGAACAGTTGAAGCTGGGTGACGGTATATGGGGGACTGCTAAGCTATTTTCTCTACCCTTGTATAAAAAAGGCAGTCATCCTTTCTAGCTGGGCAGTGCCTCTTCCTGCGCATCTTCTCAGCACTGCCTTGCTTCAGCCTCACCTTCTCCCTCTGGACTGATGCTGCAGCCTCCTATAGTCGCCCAGGCTTTGGTTTCTCTCCCTTCCAAGCTCCTTCCAGTTTTTCTACCAAGGTTATCCTCCTAGAACACAAATAAGATCATGTTAGTTACCTGATTAAACATCTTTGGGTAGCTCCTCATTGCCAATAATCTACAGGAGTATAAAACCCATATTCTGATACTCAAAGACCTTCAGAGCCTAAACCCAGCCTTCCTGTTAGTCCCAGCCCCAGCTTCATTCTCTTTCCTCATGAAGCCTCACTTTGCTCACATTTGCTAGGCACTTTGAGACCTCCGTAAAAGAAAGAGAGTGAAGTCGCTCAGTCGTGTCCGACTCTTTGCGGCCCCATGGACTGTAGCCTACCATGCTTCCCCGTTCATGAGCCTCCATGCCTTCTCCCACACAGCTCTCCCCACTCCCCTTCATCTATTTAAGACTAAATTATTTTTCAAAGCTCAGTTCAAGTGCCATTCTGCCTTCATGCTTTCTGGAAGTCTTTGTACTGTTCACCAAATATCTCTGCCTCTCTGCCTTCTGGCATATGGTAGGCTCTCACTTTCCTGGCTCTCTGAGGCTGGATGGGGCCATGTGACCAGTTTTAGCCAATGGGTTGTGAGTGGAAGTCAAACATTTCACTTCTGGGCCAAGAATTCAACTGCAAATTCAAAACCCTCTCGAGCTCTCTTTCCCTCTGGTTCAGCAATATCCATGTATCGGCTGCTTCATCAGGCTGGGTTTTGGTGTGAGCACGATGCCATGGAGCAGAACCTTCTGTCCACTGTGAGGGCTGGCTATTGCAGGACAAATAAATCAGAGGGGGTGTTTGTTTCTTCAGCATAACCTAATCTATTCTGATAACTCTTCCCCCTGTGGTTTAGACTCAACTGTGCTGATGTCTATATTTCTGCTTCATCGTGCTGTGTGTGTGATGTGTCCGGATGATACAGCCCTTCATGTCAGAAATTCTATTTCCTGGAGCTTGTATTCAGGCCCCAAGCAGTTAGCGTGGTTCCCCCCTGCAGAACACAGGTGTGAACGGAATGCCCAACAGAGCCTAGCTATGGGTAGCTATGGTCGGTGCAGGTTGGCGAAGGGTGGAATGTGTGGGGGTTAAGATGTGCCATCCTTGTGAGGGGCCTCGCACTCATTAGTCGTGGGAATCATGATGGTTTGGAGATGGAGCTGGGTTGTAGCTTGATGCTTTCCATGGATGTTGTGCCCAGCCCCCGGGAATGGGTCATGATTGGTCTAAACCAATCACAGTCATCCCCTTTCCTTGGGCTCATGATGAGTTTATGCATGGGTACATACATGGTCCAGTTCTGAACCACGAGATGTAAGGGAAAGTCTTGTTCTCTTCCTGAAAAACTGAAAGAGAAATGAGAAATGGATGTCAATTTCGCTGAAAGCAGAGCCTGAGAAAGGATTCAAATGCTAATGGTTTACATGGCAGGGGTTCCCAGGGAGCAGAAGAGAGGGTAGTGGAAAGGTTTGAAGACAAACCAATAAAGGGCATACTTATTTTCGAGTTTGTCACCCCGGGGCTCAGTGCTGCTTGGGACCCTCTGAGGGACATTGGAATTGTCCCTCCATATTGCAGGAGATAGGGCATTTATTCAACGACGTCCATGGGTTGTCAGTTGCCCCTCCTTTTCCGGGAACTGGATGTTCACCAGTAACTTCCGGTGGCCAGAATCCACCGGGCACCTCGCTACTCAATTGCTTCTTTGCTCTGCGTGTCCCCCACTTCCTGCTCCAGAACTCTTTTCTGTCGGGGTTTCTAGGCCGAGTCTTCCTCCAGTGCTGCTTTGCAGCCTCTGTGGTCACTTCTTGTTTTCCCTCCCAGGCATCTTTCCCTTTTTCCCACTCGGTAGACATCTCCTAGGTTCTATTCTGGTCATCCTCACGTCTGCCCACCCTCACTGGGCACACCGATTCATGGAATGGTTTCAGCTGTTACTGTTGTGATGCCAGCTCCAAAATCCACACACCCAGCCCTCTCTCCTGAGTTCCGCAGGCATAAATCTATTCATTCAACCAACAAATATTTATCAAGAAGGTTTTTCTTTTCCCCTTTGGCCACACGGAGAGGTTTGTGGGATCTTTGTTCCCTGACTAGGGATTGAACATGGGCCCGGACGGTAAAAGCAGCGAGTCCTAACCGCTGGACCACGGGGAATTCCCTTTATCAAGGGGTTTGAATCTGCCAGAAGTTGGGATAAAGCAGTAAAGTGAAAGTGAAAGTGAAGCTGCTCAGTCGTGTCCGGCTCTTTGGGACCCCGTGGACTGTAGCCTACCAGGCTCCTCCGTCCATGGGATTCTCCAGGCAAGAATACTGGAGTGGGTTGCCATTTCCTTCTCCAGGGGAATCTTCCTGATCCAGGGATCGAACCCAGATCTCCTGCATTGCAGGCAGATGCTTTAACCTCTGAGCCACCAGGGAAGCCCCTAAAGCAATAAATAGGAACTCAGCTTCTAGGAGGGCTTCGACAATAGGAAACAAGTGGACCAAAATCCAAGAAGACCAGATAATTTTGGCTAGTAAACACTAAATGCTGTGCAGACAATAAAACAGGCCCGTGTGATTGAACATGTGCGTGTGTGCACACTCTTTCAGAGTGACTGCTCTGAGGATATGGTATCTGAGCGGGGATCCTGCTTTCTGTGACCGTGCAAGTACAAAGGTCATAGAGAGCTTCCCTGTGTGTTTGAGGATGGATGGGAAGGCTGGAGTGGCTGGACTGATGTCAGCATAAGGCCACAGTGTGGGTAGAGATAAAGTCAGAGATGAGGTCACGAAGATCGCAGGGCTGGGGGCAAGCAGGGCCAGGAGAGCAAGGGTCTAGCAAGGTTCCCAGGCAATGCTTATGTGCGCTTTTGCACTCATTCGAGAACAACTGGGGCAAATGGAGAAGGGAAGGGATGAGAAGACAAACTTCATTTAAAAATTATTTTGGGGGTGGGATGAATTGGGAGGTTGGGATTGACAGTCAGTCAGTCAGTCAGTTCTGTCGCTCAGTCGTGTCTGACTCTTTGCAACCCCATGGCTGCAGCATGCAAGGCCTCCCCGTCCATCACCAACTCCTGGAGTTTACCCAAACTCATGTCCATTGAGTCGGTGATGCCATCCAGCCATCTCATCCTCTGTCGTCCCCTTCTCCTCCTGCCCCCAATCCCTCCTAGCATCAGGGTCTTTTCAAATGAGTCAGCTCTTCGCATGAGGTGGCCAAAGTATTGGAGTTTCAGCTTCAACATCAGTCCTTCCAATGAACACCCAGGACTGATCTCCTTCAGGATGGACTGGTTAGATCTCCTAACCTGGTTGGATCTCCTTGGGGTTGACATATACACACATTTTTTTTTAAAAAAGTGTTTATTGAATTTGTTACAGTATTGCTTCTGACTTACATTTTGATTTTTTTTTTTAGCTGAGGCATGTGGGATCTCAGCTCTGCAATTGGGGATCCAACCCACACCCCTTGCATTGGAAGGCAAAGTCTTAACCACTGGACCCCCAGGGAAGTCACTGACATGTATACACTATTGATACAATGTAGAAAATGGGTAATTAGGATAAGGAGTGAGTACCTACTGTGTAGAACAGAGAACTCAAGGCCCTGTGGTGACCGAAATGGGAAGGAAGTCCAAGAAAGAGGAGATTCATGGATACAGAAAACTGATTCACTTTGCTGTAGAGCAGAAGCCCAACACAACACTGTAAAACGGCTCTCCTCCAAGGGAAATTAATTTTCATTAATTACATACACATTTATGTATCTATATATTATATATTGTATATTAATATATATATAAGGCTTCCCTGGTGGCTCAGATGGTAAAGCATCTGCCTGAAATGTGGGAGACCCAGGTTCGACTCCTGGGTTGGGAAGATGCCCTGGAGAAGGAAATGGCAACCCTCTCCCGTACTCTTGCCTGGAAAATCCCATGGACTGAGGAGCCTGGTAGGCTACAGTCCATGGGGTCGAAAAGAGTCGGACACGACTGAGCAACTTCACTGTAATAAATATATCTATTATAATCAATAGATTATATAATCAAATTTTCTGTATAATGTATAATAGATATACATTAATGGTTGATTATAATCAATAAAAATTTTCTATTCCCTTCATAGGATAAAAATAAAAGTTATTCTTCCGGGACATTCCTTGGCTGTCTATTGGTTAGGAGTCGGTGTTTTCACTGCTGGGCCTGGGTTCCACCCCTGGTCAGGGACCTGAGATTTCAGTCAGTCCCAAGATTAGGCCAAATAAAAAGTCCTTCAAAAGTTTTTTGGGGGAGTGTAGCACCCAGAGAGGTATAAAATACTACCACACTCTCCTATGAGCTCATTGCCAGTTTCAACACCATTAACTTAATTTAACAAAGGAGACAAATTGGCAGCCAGGAAGTAGGAGGAAAACCAAGGAAGTATTGTGTCCATGAAACCTGTCAAAGAGAGAGGCCGACAGTGACAAATACAGGCAAGGAGGTCTTGTAGGTTTAAGTTTAATCTTTTCACTGAAGAATAGTTGATTTTCAATACTGTGTTAGTTCCATGTGTTCACCATAGTGATTCAGTATTTTTGAAGATTATGTTCCATTACAGGTTATTACAAGATAATGAGGGTAATTACCTGTGCTGTACAGGATAGCCTCGTTGTTTATCTATTTTATATATAATAATTCATATCTATCTAATAGTTAATGCCATACTCCTAATTTATATCCCCCCTCTGCCTTCTCCCCTTTTCACTGTCAGTTTGTTTTCTATGCCTAGGAGTCTATTTCTGCCTTGCACAAACATTTATTTGTATTTTTTTTTAGATTTCACTTACAAGTGATATCCTACAATCTTTTTTTGTCTGACATTTCACTAATCATAATATTCTCTAGGTCCATCTATGTTGCAACAAGTGGTAATATTTTGTTCTTTTTTATGGCTGAGTAATACTCCATTGTATAATTTATACCACATCTTCTTAAGCCACTTGCCTGTTGGTGGGCACTTGGGTTCCTTCCATGTCTTAACTATTGTAGATACTGCTTCTATGAACATTGGGATGCATGTATCCTTTTGAATCACTGTTTTTACTTTTGTCTGGATATATGCCCAGGAGTGGGGTTGCTGGATCATATGATAGTTCTATTTTTAGTTTTTTAGAGAACCTTCTTACTGTTTTCCATAATGACTGCACCTTTTTTTCCCACATCCTTGCTAACATTTGAGAAGTCTTTCTAAATTTCTCTAGGCAGAGGTAGGTGCACCTTCTTTTATTCCCCCTGGTTCATGTTACAGTCCTAACCTCATTTTGGTAATACCATTCAGAGGTCTGCTGCCCTCTGCATTTGGCTGTAAACTCCTTCACAGTACCTGGCTCCCTTTTAGAGGGTTTCGTCCATTCTCGGCCCTGGGATTTGGGCGGGGTGGGCTCTTATCCCGTTATCCCTCAGCTACTCTGCACACCGGCCGCAGCGGCTGGTTCAGGCACGCCTTGCTGTTGCTGCTCAGTCGCTAAGTCGTGTCCGACTCTTTGTGACCCCAAGGACTGTAGCATGCCAGGCTCCTTCATCCTCTACTATCTCCCAGAGTTTGTTCAAATGCATGTCCACTGAGTTGGTGACGCTCTCTAACCATCTCATCCTCTGCGGCCCTCTCCTTTTGTCTTCAATCTTTCCCGGCATCAAGCTCTTTTCCAATGAGTCAGCTCTTTGCACCAGGTGGCCAAAGTTTTGGAGCTTTAGCTTCAGCATCAGTCCTTCCAATGAATATCCAGGGTTGATCTCCTTTAGGATGGACTGGTTTGATCTCCTTGCAGTCCAAGGGACTCTCAAGGATCTTCTCCAACACCACAATTTGAAAGCATCAATTCTTCTGCGCTCAGCCTTGTTTATGATCCAAACCCCAGTTCTGCACATGACTACTGGAAAAACCAGTACAGTCCGTAGAGTCACAAACATCGGACACGACTGAGCAGCTGAGCAGACAGGAGGCACTCAGGGATGGGATGGGCATTTGATCCATTTCCAGCGAATGAGAGTGTGAGTCTCAGGACTGGTAAAGCAGTCACTAGCGTGAGGATGTGCGTCTGGAATTGCTGTGACCACTTTATAACTCTGAGCCTGAAGCTGATGGAAGGCCACTGTATGAAACATGGTGATGAAGCCACCATGAAAGGCTTGAGTGACAGAGTCGGGAAGCGAAGTCTTTGGTGACGCGGTGTGAACCCTTGCGTCAAGCCTTGCTCAGAGCCAGCTCTTCCTCTGGACTTTAGAGTAAGGTGAGCCAGTAAATTGTCTTTATTGTTTAAGCCAGTTGAGTTGGATTTTTGTTTATTCCAACTTGAAGAGTTCTAACTAGTACAGCAATTAGTGCCATGAGTAATGCGTGTTAGTTGCTTAGTCGTGTCCAACTCTTTGTGACCCCATGGAGTGTAGCCTGCCAGGCTCCTCTGTCCACGGAATTCTCCAGGCAAGAATACTGCAGTGGGTTGCCATTTCGTTCTCCAGGGATCTTCCTGACCCAGGGATCGAAGGGTCTCCTGATTACAGGCAGATCCTTTATCATCTGAATTACCAGGGAAGCCATGAGTAAGAGGCCACACAAATGGTTCAGTCCCAAAGTGATTCAACCAAAGAGGAAAGATGAAGGGCAGTAATAACCCCTCTATCTTGGGTTGAGAAATTAGCAATCTGATCCAGCTAGTTACATAGTTTCCTGTTGTGCCTTGGAATGCAGCTCACATGCGTGCTGTGGTTATAGCAGCACATTACTTAGGAGAGAAATTCAGCGTGTTGGATGGGGTTGGCTCCTTCTCGTTGCTATTAGTAAAGTCCTATAAAAAGGTAAACTTATGTTCAAACTAGCCTACCCAAAAAGAGAAAAGGAAGAAAATAGAGCTTTGCTAAGAGAAGCTCTTTCTGCCTATGGTAGAAAATGGCTAAGATTCTGGAAACTGGCAGAATTGTAAAATCCCCAAAGCTTTGCCCCAGAGTCTCTGAGTATAAGCAGAAGCAGGGATGAGGCGTACATCACAGGAGATAAGACTGGGACATGTCCTTTCCTGAGTACTTCCTGGTTTTCACTCCCTTGATATGTACACAGGATATAGCCTACAGGCAAGGACCAGACTTGGGGTGCCTCTGCTGTTGTCCTAAGGTATAGGTATCCCGAGGTAAGGCCGAGAGTCTGCAAGAGCACTGAGGTTTGTTGCTTAAAGAAATACCTGCACTAGACGTCAGACCCAGAGACTAGCTCACAGAATCCATCAGAAACAAGTAGATTGGAAGCCTATAGAGTGCCAAAGAAACTCTGAGCCCAGACGCCAATGGCCAGAGACTTCAACTCTAACGGAATTTCTTAGGTGTCCAAATACAGTGAATGAAACTTCGTAGGGATAAAACATTACAGCAGTATTTCTTACACTTTTATGTATACAAGAAATTTATTAAAAGTGTCAGTTCTTGGGAATTCCTTGGTGGTCCAGTGGTTAGGAGTCTGTGCTTCTACTGTGGGGGACTCCGGTTCCATCTGTGGGATCTCTGATTTGAAACTGAGACCCCCACAAGCCTCATGGTATGGCTCCCTCCCCCACTCCCCAAAAAAGTATTAATTCTTGGGCTTCGTTCCTAAAGCATATGATCCCTTCTGTCGGAGACTGAGCTCAGGCATCTTCACTGTTAACAAATGTCCCTGATAGTTCACATGCAGGTGACCGGGAAACCTCACTTTGGGAGAAATTGCATTTAGGGAAATGATGCAATCCCTTAGTGACAGCAGGACTCCTTTTCTCCTTATGGTGTCTAGCACTGTGTAGGGCATGGAAGGGGAGCTTGGCAGAGATGTGCCCCCTCGGCCGGAAAAGCACAGGTATCCAGAGCCAGCGTGGATTTGGGAAGTATGCAGGCCCTGATCCAGAGACT
The DNA here is from genome assembly GCF_963930625.1 of Muntiacus reevesi. Classification (NCBI taxonomy): domain Eukaryota; kingdom Metazoa; phylum Chordata; class Mammalia; order Artiodactyla; family Cervidae; genus Muntiacus; species Muntiacus reevesi. The sequence continues at coordinate 169,499,683 of NC_089252.1, read as the reverse complement.
GGTGGGCCCTGTGTCCCTGCTGCCCTGGCCCTTGACTCTGCTTGCTCCCGCTTTGCACCTATTGGGGTGGCCTTATCCAGACACTGAGCTGCCAGCGAGTATGCCTGAGGTCCTCTGCAGTGTCCCTCGTTCAGGCAGAGAGTTCTGGACACATCTGTGGGAAGGAGCAATGTGTCGAATGTCGGGGAGTGTTTACTAGGCTGCTCCATGTTTATTTTCTTCCTTCCACCACACCTCAGGACAAGGAGCATTCTGAGAGCCTCAGTGGAGCAGTCACACTTCTGTGGCACCTTGAGTGACTCATGTGTCTCAACTCTACACACCCTCCATCAAAGGCCTTGGAATTGTCAAGGTCAGGATATTTAAAGCCACATTCTTGGGAGTGCTCTGGACACTGCCAGCTCAGCTCAGGAAGAGGGAGTGCCCAGAGGACAGCTGTCACAGTTGGTGCCCACTGTCTGTGACAAGTCTGAAGCACGTACCAGTCACGAGTATGGCCATGTGGGCCCGGTTGGTCACGGCCAAGTGATCATAGATTTCTCTTTATTCATTTTCCTAAAATTTTAATTTAGCACCTACTGTATGCCAGACACCAGGAACGATGCAAAGGTGTATAGACACAACCCCAAATGAGCTCACAGACTTCTTCTAAAAACAATGAAAGCCAGAAGTCAGTGGAGCAACATCATCAAACTACTGAAAGAAGAAACTGTCACCCTTGAATTCTATACCCAGCAAAAATATTTTTAAAAAATTATGGCGAAATGAGAACATTTTCAGGCAAAATATGAAAAGATTCATCACCAGCAGAACTGCACTGTGAGAAATATTGACATAAGTCCCTCAAGCAGAAGGAGAATTATACTATGTAGGAGTGTGGATCTATACAAGGCAATTAGGAGTGGTAGAAATGAGATGTTCCAACTACCAAATGAAGAAGGAATGTTATAACTGCTACTGCTGCTAAGTCACTTCAGTCGTGTCCAACTCTGTGCGACCCCACAGATGGCAGCCCCCCAGGCTCCCCTGTCCCTGGGATTCTCCAGGCAAGAACACTGGAGTGGGTTGCCATTTCCTTCTCCAATGCATGAAAGTGAAAAGTGAAAGTGAAGCCACTCAGTCGTGTCAGACTCTTCATGACCCCATGGACTGCAGCCCACCAGGCTCCTCTGTCCATGGGATTTTCCAGGCAAGAGTACTGGAGTGGGGTGCCATTGCCTTCTCCAAATGTTATAACTAGAGTATCACAACTTTGAAAGCCCTACTGCAATAATGGACCTAGGCAATGAAGAACAATGGGTGACAATATGACATGCTGCATGCTAAGGCAGTTCACTTGTGTCTGACTCTTTGCGACCCTACTGGACTATAACCCTCCAGGCTCATCTGTCCATGGGATTCTCCAGGCAAGAATATTGGAGAGGGTTGCCATTGTCTTCTCCAGGGGATCTTCCAGACACAGGGATCGAACCTGCATCTCTTACATCTCCTGCATTGCAGGTGGATTCTTTACCACTAGTGCCGCCTGGGAAGTCCCACAAAGAGACACAACCAGACATTATACATGTTGACAGGGGCACACTTCACCACCTATGTGAAATAACCCTGTGAAACAACAGAAACAAAAAGAGATAATGATAATCAGACCTGAATCTGGCCTGGGGGTCCAATGGCCGAGACGCCCATGCTCTCAGTGCAGAGGACCTAGGATCAACCCCTGGTCGGGGAACGAGAGCCCACAGCCACAACCAAGACCTGGTGCAGCCAGATAAATAAATAACAAAACAATAAAAAATCTATCTATCAACTTAACTTATAGGATAATATAAGGGAAAGAGGAACAAGTTCAATGACACCACTGTGTTTGTCTGTTTTTTTTTTTTAATAAAATATTTATTTGGCTACACCAGGTGTTAGTTGCATAACGCGGGATCTTCAGTCTTCATGGTGGCAATCGGAATCTTGGGTTGTGGCGTGTGAACCCTTAGTTGCAGCATGTGGGATCTGGTTCCCTGACAAGGGATTTTACCCGGCCATGTGCACTGGGTGTGTGGAGTCTTAGGCACTGGGCCAGCAGGGAAGTCCCCTGTGTGGGTCTTTAGATCCCTAATTCAAACTAACTAGAAAGGGGGAAAAAAAAAAAGATAATACACTTAGGGAAATGTGAACACTGACATATACACTAGGGAATGACTGGGGGGAAAACAGTTATCCAGGCAAGAGCGAGAAGGTGGGCACAGCAGTGGGAAAGACACGTCCTCTCGGGAAGAGGGGGAGAGCTGGCAGGTACAGGGGGAAAGACTCTTGCTGCACCCATGTCCTCTGACCTTCACCCCAGGCTAGGGCTGGCGGGGGTGCTCTGGTTTCTCAGAAAGAAACATGCAGAATACTGACATGGAGACGATTTCTCTTGGCCTCCTCTGGTCACCCTGGGTGTGAGGGGCCGCCTCAGGGGAAGACGTCTGGTTGAGGGCTTTCAAGGTCCGAGCGCCAGAAGTGTTGGGGAGACAGACGCTTTGAGCACTTCAGCCCCCTTCCCCGCTCTCGGCTCTGCCTAGGGGTGGAAGAGTAGGAAGGCTGAGAGAGCTGGCGTGAAGAGGAGGTAAGCAAAGAGGGAAGGGGAGACGGAGGGGAAAAGAGGAGACAGGGAAGAGGACAGGAGAGAGAGCGCAGCACGCCTCAGACGCTCCCCTCCCAGGTAAAAGCCGGCTTCAGCCTCTGGATGCTAGGACAGAGTCCTCCCCTCCTCTCCTCACACTCCCTGCAGTCCAGTCCAGGGACGAAGCTGCTCGTGAGGAGGGGCGAGGGGGTGCTCCGGCCACAGAGACTGGTGAGTTTGCTCAGGTCAACGGGCAAGCTGAGATGATGAAATGGCTGAAGGCCGTGCCCTGGGCTCCGACCCTGGTTTACCCACCGCCACCCAGGGGCGATCCTGTACGCCTGGGGCCTCTCTCCTGGGGCCCCTGCGGCACAGCGTGCCCGGTGAGAACCGATAACCAGGGTCTTAGCTGGCGTTACTGAGGGCTCACGCTGCCAGGTTCTCTTCTGAGTGCTTTACACAGTCATTCATTTCATTTTCTCAACAACCCTTTGAGGAAGGTACTGTTATTAATCCCGTGTAATAGATGAAGTAGGGATACCCTCATATGCCTGCAATGCAGGAGACCCAGCTTCTGTTCCTGGGTCGGGAAGATCCTCCCTGGAGAAGGAATGGCAACCCACTCCAGTAGTCTCGCCTGGGAAATCCCGTGGACAGAGGAACTGGTGGGCTGAGTCCATGGGGCCACAAGAGTCGGGCACGACGGAGTGACTGAACCAGCAGATGAAGTGACTGCGCTCAGAGAGGTTAAGTCATTACTTCAGGTCACACAGAGAATAAGGTGTCCCCCGTAACCAGAACTGGCAGTGGTGACCTCTCTACACTCCCCCAGACAGAGGCTTGTTCAGGGTTGTCCCCCTCTCCCCCCATGAGCAGCTGGGGCCCAGGGCTGGAGTTACGGCTTCGCAGAGCTCTGGAGGGGACCTGGGGGCCGCACTGGAAAAGCCACCCTGTGCTCACAAGGCTGAGGGCCCCCAAGGCTGGGGAACGCGTCGCCAAGAACAGCGTGGCTGCCCTAAGCTGTTCTCAGCTGAACAGCCTGGATGCAAGGCTTATGATCCTTATCAGCTCTCCGAGAGAGACCCCTGCATCACGACATTCTGATCCCAGGATATGGAAAGGGAACTGGGGCAGGGGGTGTCCAAGGCCGCGCGGCGTCAGAAGGGCTGGGGCCTGGAGGGCAGCCCAGCTCTCGGGGGGCAGCTGGGTCCCCGCCCCAGGTTCTGGCAGAACACCCTTGAACGATTTAGCCTGAAATAGCATAAGAACTTCTCTCCCATTTTTTCCAGGCTTTTGGATGAAATTATATTTTACAAATGACTCATTATTATATTTATAGCTTCTCTCCAAGTGATTCAAATTGTGGTTTGTCGCCTCCCTGTCTCTCGGCTCCCCCCTGGCTTGACAGGAAGAAGCGCTGTTTTCCGCGCGGCCAGGTGTGGCCCCAGCGGCTCTGCCCCCTGTAATTACGCTCCGGGCCTGACAGGCCCCGGTGGAGTCCCGAGCAGCCTTTGTTCCAGCACGTCTCGGGGAACTCGGCTGGGACCCGCCGCTGTAGGAAGTGCCTGTGTGTGGGGGGGTGGGCAGCGGGAGGGGTGGGCGGCCTGTCCCCGGCGGCTGGGACAGAGGGGGCCTTTGTGACGGCACAGGCTGGAGAAGCCAGGGCTGCGGGTCCTCAAAGCACCCTGTGAGGAGGCTGCGGAGGGGTGGGTCTGGGCCCAGGCCGCGAGGACCCTCCTCTCCCTCCCCAGCCCGCCCCCTCCCCCAGCCTTCCTCGGGAAGTTGAGAGGGCGGCTGGTGGAGGCGGTGGCGGCTCAGACATTTCAGGCTGTGCGAGGGTCTGCTTACTGACACTTCACGGTTTCTTGCGAGGAAGCGCTCTGGCTCTATCAGGCATGGGAGCGGGTGGTTCTTGAATTCCCTCCCTCTTCCAGGCTCAGCTTCCCCACCCCTAGCTTCCCACTCAGGCACCCTGCAGCTCCCGGGTCGGTGTGGTCAGACGAGCCTGAGAATGGTTTGCTCTTAACCAGGCCGTCTTTGAGGGGAAAGGTGGCCTGGAGGCCCCATTTGCAATGATAGTTTATTCCAGCAGAGGCCCATGGGATCAAAGTCCCCTTGGTCTGCCCTCCTGGGTACTAAGAAAAGCTTAAAGTCCACGGAATGGGACAGAGGACATTCTGGAAGTCACAGTCTCACAACAACGCCCCTGTCCCTCAGAGTGCTTGGACCTCAGGCATGGTGACCCCGAGATGCCTGTGGCTGGCTGCGGGGTGAGGGTCCTGGGGCCACAGCAAGGACAGGCCTCCTGGGGTGCCCAGGAGGCCCAGAGAGAGCTGGCCTCTCAGGCGGGACCTGTCTGCAGACCTCTCCCTGGGCCTCAGGGGGAGAATTGGCTCCTTGATGTTACAGTTCTGCGCTGAGGGAGGCTGCGCCCCTTGAGGATCAGAGCGTGGAGCTGCACGCGGGCCAAGCCTGAGGCTCTGGTTGTGTCCCCAGCTCGCCCGCCCGGGGTTCCTTCAGGCCTGCTTGCATTTTCCCTTCTTGGCACTGCCTGCGTGAGTGTGGAGGGGGCGCGGGTGGGGGCGGAGGTGCTGTGGAAACGGGTGTGGACAGGCATAACGTAATTATCGGTGAAATCAGGGTGAAACCCGGATAGAGATGACTTCCATCTGGGCTGAGCTGGGTCCCTGTGAGCGGTGGGAGGCGGTCCTGAGGAGTGGGGCCCAAGCGGGGACCCTAGCCGAGAGGCCTGGGACCCCCCTCCCTCGGGGGTTCCATGGAAGGAAGCGGAGAAGCCTTGACAAGTCCCTCCTCAGAGAGAAGGGGGGTCTGTGAAAAGAACCAGAAGGGGTCCTGGTGAGGTCGCGGTGGCCAAAGGGAGGGAGGGGCAGGGCCAGGTGTGCGCTGACCTGGGTGTGGGTGACCCGAACGAACGTACTGCTTGGGCCTGAGGGACAGAGAGGCTCTTTGTCGGAGAGAAATGCTGCCTCCTGCCTCTGGGGTAGAGCCGGGGCTGGCGGCCTTCCGACAGCAGCCAACCCGGCTGGTGGTCAGACTGAGGGGCAGCCAACTCCGCCAGCTGGAGCCACCTTTGGACCACCTTCTTCACGGGGTTTGCGGCCCCGGAGCCACCCTGCGTGTGCTGGCACCTTTTCACCAGGCTGTCGACCGTCACGTCAACGTGTGAGTGCCATGAACGTGGCTGCTGTTTAATCGCTACGTTCTGTCCATGTCCAGCTCTTTGCCATCTCCTGGGCTATAGCCCGCCAGGCTCCTCTGTCGGGGGGAGTTCCCAGGCAAGAAGACTGGAGTGGGTTGCCATTTCCTTCTCCAGGGGATCTGCCCAACTCAGGGATCGAACCCATGTCTTCTGCGTTGGCAGATGGATTATTTACCACTCAGTCACCAGGGAGACTTGAACATGGTTAGGTGTCATCTTTGAATATGTGTTCAAGGGATTCCGCTCTGCCTGGCCTCTCCCATATATCCCTCCCAACTCTGCTCCTGCTTGGAACCCCACTGCACGCCTCACGCAGGCAAGGCCATGGGCAGCCTGCGGGCAAAACTGGATCCTACCTCTGAATTAAGAGCAAATCATGGAGAAAAATGTGTCTTAACAAAATGGATTTTCACAGCAGAGAGAGATCAGGCTGGGAAGGACTTGGCTTCATTCCACCCTCAATGAGGATGATGATTTAGGGATGATGATGGAGGATCAAAGTATTATCTTTAGGTTGTATTTATGGAGCGATTCACTGTCTACCTCCTTATTTTCAGGTAGAAACTTACTTCTAACGTTTGAGATGTTTTTAATTTGACAAAGTGAAATTAGAGATGATGAAATCAGCTTGCACACACTTCTCAAACTGTGTTCATATCCATTATCTCTCGAGGGGCAGCCTGTTCCCTTCTCTGTTTTCTTTATAAGGATATTGAGATCCAGAGATTAGACAACTTGCCCGAGGATGCACAACTAGTTACTGACTAGGTTTAGAATCAAGGTCCTCTTCCTTGGGCTCCCCAGGTGGCCCTAGTGCTAAAGAACCTGCTTGCGAATGCAAGAGACCTGAGAGAAGTGGATTCGATCCCTGGGCCGGGCAGATGCCCTGGAGAAGGGCTCGGTAACCCACTCCAGTGTTCTTGTCTGGAGAATCCCATGGACAGAGGAGCCTGGCAGGCTACAGTCCACGGCGTCGCTAAGAGTCGGACACAACGAATGATTTAGCACCCATGCACGCCTACATGGATGGTGCCTCCTCTGCGGTTCTTCTGCTTTCTGTCAGCTTGGAAGCGGAACTGAAGCCTAGAGCCATGTAGGTGGGGTCAGCAGACAGATGGCTGAGAGCAGGTGAAGATACCCTCCTTCGCTCAGGGCCCCCTGAAGGTGTTCGCAGAGCTGTTGAAATGTAGGCTGGCAGGAGGAAAAGCCTCCCTTTTTTCAATTGACGGCAAGTCTCTCTTGGGGTCAGAGTGGATGGGTTTTGTTGCTGTTAAATCTATTTATTTGGCTGTGCTGGGTCTTAATTGTGGTATGCAGGATCTTTAATTGTGGTGTGCAAACTCTTAGTTGTGGCATGTGGGATCTCGTTCCCTGACCAGGGATCGAACCTGGGTTCCCTGCATGGGGAGCACAGAGTCTTCGCCACTGGACCACCAGGGAAGTCCTGAAGTCAGAGTGAATGTTGCTGACAGTACTTATTCATTGTGGTGAAGTATGCATTATATATTAAAGTCACCATTTTTGCCACTTTTAAGTGTACAGTTCAGGGGCATTAAGTATATTTACATCATTGTGCAACCATCCCCACCATCCATCTTCAAAACCTTTTTCGTCTTCCCAGACTGAAACCTCATACCCACTGAAAAATAACTCCCCATTCTCCCCTCTCTCCAGCCCCTGGCAGCCAGTGTTCCACTTCGTGTCTCTAGGAATTTAACTACTCTAGGGACCTCATGTAAGTGGAATCGTATAGTATCTGTCCTTTTGTGTCTGTTTTGTATTGACTTATTTTTTATTGGATCATCATTTTTAACTATAACAGGGATAGTAATTAGCAGTGCTCCATGCCCATAAAGGGGTGAAAAAAAGAGAACAAGAGTGATTTGGGGTGGATTTCTCAACTGTGAGGGGTACCAGATGTAAGGGGGTGGTGGTGGAGGGTGGATAGGAAGAAAGTGTTACATAGAGAAGAAATGCTGTACTGTATCATTCTACGGGAGGGGTGCACCATTTCCCCCCACCCCAGCCCCCGGAGGTAGATGCCTCTTTTTTGAGGATTGTGAACCCTGATGGAGAAGCCCCCCTGTCTGGTGAGAACAGAGTGACCCTCTGGGCAGGCTGGAGGCAAGACAAATTGTTGTGTGAGAGAAATCTGCAGGAACTTAGAGTTTGGATAGAAGGGTCTGGAGGAGAAGTGAGAGGCTGGAGAAGATAGTATAAGCTGGGACTTAGGAAACATGAGAAATTTTTTCAGGTGGGGGGATGGCTGACAAATTTTTAGGAGAGTGATGTCTTGTTAGATTCAAATGTGTTTACTGTGATTCTCTATTCCCCTGAGGTTTAAGTAAATGTCTGGGCTTCCCTTGTGGCTCAGCTGGTAAAGAATCACCTGCAATGCAAGAGACCTGGGTTCGACCCCTGGGTTGGGAAGAGTCCTCTGGAGAAGGGAAAGGCTACTACTGTGCCCGTTAGCCTGGTGTGAGCTGGCGGGGTGGCTGGGGGGACGCGGGACCTGGGCAGTGCCTGGGTGATATGGAGAAGTCAAGCAGGAGACCGAGCCAGAGGTCTTCAGAGGAAGCATAAACCCTCTAGCTGGGAGCACGGTCGGTTGTGGGGCAAGAGCCGAGGGGGACTGGGAGGTTGGGGGTGGGAAACAGTGATGAGGTCGCCGCAGTCGGGAGGGAGTCGTCAGTCTTCTCTTGGGGCCAGCGTGTCAGTTAGAGGGCCTGAGGGAATGAGTGGATGTGGGTTTCGCTTCTTGGAGTCCTTCTGGTAAAATCTAGACCGGGCACAGCCTGGGTCATCAGGAAGCAGAGGCTCCCTGCCGTCCTGTCAGCTCAGCTCCTTGCCTCCAGGACGGCCAGATTCACGGGGGATAGAACTGGTGTTTTGAGAGACGGAGACGGAGCTAGAACCAAAGTCAATCCCGGAACATGTCTTGAACTTTCAAAACACCATTCTCTTTAAAAACTGTCTGAAAGCAGAGATCTGGAGCTGTGACTGTCGCTGATGGAGACAGATGCTTTTTGGACCCCCCAGATCTAGCAGGAGCCCAGCGAGAGGGTCTGGCTACTTCCACCCAGAGACCCCAGAGGAATCCGGCATGGAAGGCGAGCTTTGTTACTGGGAATGCTGGAGATTCCCTGACCAGGTCCTGGACTGAGTGTGGATTGAAGATGGAGCCCTGCCTGGAATTACTGATGCATCCTAAGATCTCGGAAGCAGCCCGCGTGGTGGCGGTGGGGCCGGCCGAGGACACTTCCCTCTGGTCCTCTCTAGCCTTGGCCCAGAGAACCAAGGCTCAGGGCTTGTCTGGCTGGACCCCATTTTGGTCCCAGCCCAGCATCCCTTCATCAGCTGGGTCCTGGGGAAAAGGGCCCAGCCTGGCCCACATTTGAGGAGGTTTGTCAAAATGTTAGCTGCCACTAAAAGCTTGTAAACCGAGGTGCGGGATACTGAGAGGCCTGGGCTGGCCCAAGGATGTGCTGTTGGAAAGTTCCAGAAGTGGCCTGCAGGCTGGGAGGGAGGAATGTCCCTGCAGAATCGCAGGCGAGCCTGTCCTGGGGCCGGGCCAGCTTTCCCTTCGATGGGCCCCTCTGCTCTGGGGGAGCTGCGTGTTCCCTTCTACTCTGGCAGCTTGGGAAAGACCAGAGGCCCTTTCAGGGAAATGAGAAAGAGGGAAAACAGGCCTGAAAACAGTGCAGTGAAAGGCCTGATTCTGAGCTCCAGCTGCGGACCCAGGCCCAGAGCACAGATGCATCCGCTATTCTGTGATGAGGACGTGGAGGGTTCTGAAATAGGTTGTTTAGGGGAGCTGCAGAGCCTCGGTGCTAGAAGGACTTGGAAGAGCAGCTAGTACAGCCCCCTCATTTTGCTGGGAGGCTAATCTGAAACAGAGTGGAATTTGGCAGGGGCTAGGATGCCTTTTTTCTTTGGAGGCCCCTGTTTCCTGAAAGAGACAGTGTCCGAGATGAGCTGATTTCACTCATTGCCCTCCTGGGTGCATTTAAAAAAAAAAAAGAAAGAAAGAAAGCCCTCAGAGGTCCTGATCTGGCTTCTTTAAAAGTCACTGAGTTTGTGGCTTCCAGGGTGTTTTCAGTTTGGAGCCATCGTTTCTGTTTCTTCATTAAAATGTTTGTTCACCACAGGCTTCTCGCCAGATCTCCCTTTGCACGTTATCGGGCCACGCTGCTGAATGGCTGAGCGAAGCCAGAAATGGAACTCAGGAAAAGAGTGGAATAAGGCAGGGGCTGGTGTGGCCTGGGAGTGGGCTGGGGTTAGAAGGTGGAGGTTGGCAGGCCTGCGGTTAAGGGTGAAGGTCTGAGTACCCTCAACAAGCCTGAAGGCAACAGAAGAGACGTTGGCTCGGCGTCTGTGCAGGGCTGGGCGCTCGGGCTCCTGTGAAAGCGGAGAGGCTACCTTGAGAATATGGTACTCAGAGCATCAGGGAGGTCTGAAGATGGGCAGACCCCTGGCATATGAACCTTAGGAAAGAGGAGCCCTGGATGGCGGGCAGCCGGGTCTCAGAAAAAAGAGCAAAGAAAGAAAGGGGCCCGGGGTGAAGTGGGGCTGAATGGTGAGTTTTGGGAGGGGCCCAGGAGGCTGCTAACTCTGATCTCACTTTCTGGATAGGCCTTTGGGTTCCTTCTTACACCCACCCCCAATCGCCAGAGAGGGGTGTCGCCTTCTGATAGAAGCGGCTCTTGGCAGACAAATGAGACTCATGCAGCTGGAGTTGGGGGCAGCACAGCTGGGTGTGGGCTGGGGAGGGGGCTGGAGGGGGAGAGGAAAGTCCTTCCCAGGCTCCTGTCTGGGGTGACAGAGCGGGGGAGCAGAGAGTAAGGTTCAGGGCAGGCGCTGTGGTCCCGGAGCACAGGGGCCCCTGGTGCTCAGCTCAGGGCCAGGCGCCGGGAGGTGCTCACTGACAGCGGAATGAATGAAGTTGGTATCTGTCTGAACGCATGGAGTGCTATTCCCTTGAACCGCTATGTTAACTTTCTATTTTTCATCTTCAGGATTTAAAGAGTAATCGAGAAGATTTGCTTAACTTGAGCTCCTTCAGGAAGGAGCTTGCTGTCGGTGTGACAGAGCATTAGGCGCTGTCCCTCCCCGGAAACCATCTCAGCATACAGGCCCTCCATCTGTGGGGGAGGGGAGACGGGAGGAGGGTCAGGATGACCTTTCAGGGTCCAGTTGGCTCTGTGGGATGTAGAGGGTGGACTGGAGTTGGCCCGGCCGTGCTGGCGATGGCGGAGGTCACCGCAAGATGATGCTTTAGCAACTTCATTAACTGCATCATGTTTTTCTCCATGTGACAGCACTGGGCTTATGCCTCATCCCTAGCAGATAACCAAGGGAGGAAAATAAAATGGAATTCCAACCTTCTCTCTGGCAAGGTTTAACTCCTGGAATTGGTAACTCAGAGAAGGGTCTCCTTCCTTGGACAGTACCAGGGCCCATCACTGAGGTTTATAGAAAAGAGGGATATTATGGTTTATGGCATTGAGAGATATTTCCTCCCCTCCTAGCCCTTTGCCCTGAGGGAGGTCCCCCAACTAATCTTGGGCTTGGTTTCGGAAGTGATGGTTAACCCTCTCCCAGCTGGAAGCACTGCCTGCAAGGCCCTAGTGTAGTATTCCTCCAGAGACAGGGGGATGGCTGAGATGACCTCTTCAAGTCTTGCCCACTCTACAGTTTCTGCAGCTCAGGAGGATCTAAGCATTTCCTTTCCTTCAGAAAGTTAACTTTGTGTCAGAGTTAACTCCGCGTGGGCGTGGGCCCCTTGTAGCTACACTATCCTTCCTCTAATATTTAAAAGATCTGTGCGGGTTCTTAGGGCCTCCGAATCATGTATTTGTTTTCCTTGGCTCTGGCTGAAAAGGCCACATCGGTTTTTTTTTCCCCCCTGAAAGCTAGGTCCTTTGGGCTAAAAGCACAAACCGCCTTTCAGCTCTAGAAATGGCTGATTTTCATGATGCCCTTTCCCGATCAAATGGTTTCTTAAAGCGCTCTCCCCCCGCCCCGCGCTGGGTGCAGGGGACGCAGAAGTCGGCTGTTGGGTCCGCGGGCGATTCTTTCTCCCGGGGGACCTGGGCCGGGGAGGAGCCTCCGCTTCCCCGTCGCACCCTTCGGTCGGAATCGGGCAAGGGGCCCCGGGAGGGGATGCTCGGCGCGCCGGCAGCTGCGGCCCGAACCGCTGCGCCCCGAGGCCGCGCGCCGCCTCCGCCGGCGTCTGGGGCCACCGGGCAGCGCCGGAGTGGGGCGCGGGGCACCCAGGCCCTCTCGGTCACGGGCGCGCCCCGGCGCGGGGCCCCGCCTCGGAGAAGGAGGCTCGGGGCGCCCCCAGCCCGCCCGCCCGGCCCCTCCCCTCCAGCCCTGCCGGCCGCCGGGCCGGGGCTCCTCTGGGAAGAGCCGGAGGCGACCCGACGCGGGGAGGGGGCCGGCGGAGGAGGGAGCCTTCCTGCAAATCACATGATTTTCCCGCTTATATAAATCACAGCTTGTTTTTCTCAGCTGGCTGCAGACTTAAAGGCGCAGTCTCTTCTTTCTCTCCCCAGGGCAGGGGTGCTCCGGGGTGCTTCTGACCGGCCAGCAGCCGGCTGGAGGTTGCGTCCCCAGTGAGAGGGTCGGGGCTTGGGGTTTAGGCAGCCTCCCGCCCCAACTCCATTCTCTGGGCTGTTTCCTTCTAGCTGGAGAGCAGGGAAGGACATGAAAATGTGATCACTAAAGTAGCAGACAGATCCAAGCCGGGTTGGCGGTGTGGGTCAGAGACCTCTCTGGCAGTCCAGACCCCTGTGAGAGCAGTTGATGCCCTCGATGCCCCAGGGGTGGGGGAACCCTGAGGAACCCTGATCTGAGAGGTCAAGATGAAATTGTCCTGCTGGAGATCTGGCCAAAAGCAGGCTTCCAAGGCTGATGCTTACTATTCTGGCCAGCCCTGGTTGGTTGAGGCCAACACAAGTTCATAGAAAAAGGAAATCAACACATGTGTTAAGCACCCACTGTCTAAGTATTAGGTGCTGCAGGGAGAAGCTTGGACCCCTGAGACAGTCCCCTTCCAGTGGTGTATACTGCCTGGGGTGATAAGATAGAGACCTGGGAGAGATTGCATGCACTAGCGTATTTCAAAGCCTGTTCCAGGCTAAATAGAAGAGTTACAAGGCAGTACATAATTACTGCCTGATAAACAGTACGGATAATGAGTCTTGCAGGCTTGGAGGGGAGGTCTGGCAGGCCTCAGCTAAGAGGTGGCAGGAGGGCAAAATGGACAGCCTCCTGGGGGCACTGGGGCCACAGGTGGGGAGGAGACGGGAGGAACGTGAGGGGTGTGTGCAGCCAGCAATCCTTTGCTAAACTGAGGAACTGAGGAGTGGATGGGGATGGAGGCTGGAAAGCCCCAGGGCCAGATGCAGGCAGCCTTAGGGAGCAGGGCTGAGTGCGTACTTGATTTGACCAAGGCAGCCTGCCATCCAGTCAAGGTGCGGGGCAGGTATGCGGTGTGATGTTTATGGAATGGTGTACAGGTGAACTGCAAACCTTTAGGAAACCTGCTGGAGGCTTCTGTAGGGGCCAGGCAGATAGAAGCTTCACAGTGCTAGGCTGCAAAGAGAAAAAGGAGAAATGAAAAGTGAAGGGTAAGAGATTTTGAAGAAAGAATTGAGATCATTGAGTGATTGTGTATATGGGGAAGGGGGAGAAAGGACCAGAAGTGATGGTGATTTTGAGCTTGGGAGGCTGGGAGGATGGGGTGTGAGAGTGGGGAGGTGAAGAACTCCTTTTAGAGACTGTTGTGTTGTGAGGGCAGTGGGATCTTAACTGGGAACTGTCCAGGGGGTTGGAAATCAGAACAGAGGGTGTGCATGGAGGAGATGACCCAAGGGGTGAAATGACCCAAGATTTTAAAGGGAGATAACAGAAAGGGGGGGGGGCAGGAACACCCACATTTAGGAGGAGGAGCCAGTGGAGAAGCTGTGGAGGGAACTGCAGTCTGGGTGGGTAGTGTCTCTGTCTGAACTTGGCTAAGTTGTTCACTCCCCTGATCTGTAAATGGAATCAGCACACTTGCAGTGTATTCTGTGGGGCTTCCTGGATAACTCAGTGGTAAATAATCCACCTGCCAACGCAGGAGATGCAGGTTCGGTCCCCGAGTTGGGAAGATCCCCTGGAGAAGGAAAAGGGGCAACCCACTCCAGTATTCTCGCCTGGAGAATCCAATGGACAGAGGAGCCTGGTCGGCTATAGTCTGTGGGATGGCAAAGAGTCAGACGTAACTGAGCGACTAAGCAACAGCAGTCACATTCTATGCAGATTTAAGGAAACGCACGCGGCCTCTTGCACACTGCGTGGTGTTTCATACATGGCACCGACTCCCCGGTGGCTCTGTGGTAAAGAATCTGCCTGCAATGTGGGAGTCCCAGGTTCGATCCCTGGGTCGGGAAGATCCCCTGGAGAAGGGAACGGTAGCCCCCTCCAGTATGCGTGCCTGGAGAATCCCATGGACAGAGGAGCCTGGTGGGCTACAGTCCATGGGGTCGCAAAGAGTAGGACACGCCTCTCTCTCTCTCTGTCTCTCTCACACACACACGCACACACACACACGCTTAAGCCAGATGTCCTCCCCCTCCACACTGCCCTTCCCAGCTCTCTCACCCCCAACCCCAAGTTCATTTATGTGACAGGCACTCAATCACAGTCTCTCCCTTCTTAAATTGTAACTGAGCTGTTGCCGTTTTTCTTTTTTTTTTTTTAATTCTTCTTACCACCACCCCCCCCCCCCCTTCATCTTCTTCTGGAAGAAAACAGTCTTGTTTGTGTGACGAATTATTTGAACCGGATATATCCTCCATTATAAAGGAAGGAAATAATAAATTTGTTTCCTAAGGGCCTCTTAGCTGAAGATGGTTATTACCTCGTTTGATCCTTCCAGCCGCCCTGCAAGGTTTGGGAGGGAGGTATTGTCAGGCCCCCTTTTTTCCCCTACAGTTGAAGAAACAGAAGAAAGCTTGTAAAAAGTGTGATTATTATGTTTGAGAACCACAGGTCTGGCGGTACCCGCTAGTTTAAAGATTTCCAAACTTTTATTTTTGGCAGTAAATTCTCCCGAGAGTCCAAACAGATACAGGTTACAGAGTTCTGGTTTCAGTGGAATCAGGAGGCTCTGAGTCTCCATGGTTGGACTCCACTCCTCACGCCTGTCCCTAGGTCAGGCTGGGAAGTGGGGTTCTGCACCCACAGCCTCCGTCTCTACACTCAGCTTCTTTCCGCCACCTTTTCAGCCACAAGCTTCCTGACTTTGGAGGTCTGGCCGGAGCCCACGAAGGCTTCGCAGACCCCTGAGTGTGCCCGTGGGAAGGCTCAGTGCTGTCTCTGGTGAGGCTGCTGCCCTGGGTGCGAACCAGCTAAGAGGAGCCAGCGGGGCCTGGAGGCAGAAGGCCCAGGGCGGTGTGTCTGGCCTGACACGGTAGACAGTAATGCCTGGTGTCCCCGGGGCCAGGAAACTATGCTGGCTGGTATGCTGGCCGGCGCTGCTAATGTGCTTTGGGTCCTTATTTCCTCTTTGAATGTATTTCTTGGTAAACAAACCCTCTGAGGTCAGAAAACGTTTATGGTTTTCAGAATGGTGATTTGAAGTAAAACAGATAGTGTAGCATATCCTACAGATGGTTATATAAAGCTGCGAAAGAGTCACAAATAATGGACTCTAGCAGCGGTACTGCTTATCATCCTGTTCAAAGCAGTCACCTTTAGGATTCGTTTTTTTGAGTACTCTCAATTCCCCGAAGAGATAAGCATAAAAAATGATTGAAAGAGTTTCATGTGACTTTTGCTTTTAAAATAAAATCTTGGTAAACTAACATCCTAATCTTATAGCTGTTATTTGTTTTTCCCACTGATTTATCTATTTATTTATTTGCCTTAGAAAGGTAATATATACTAATGGTGAAAACAGAAATGCAAATCATTCTGAAGAGTGTAAAATGAAAAGTAGAAGTCACCTCTCATTACCCAGTCTTACTCCCCTGAGATGATCAAAGTTAATGGTTTCTTATGATCCAGAAAGTTTTTATGTTTGTGTGTCTGTGTATACATCTAATCTAATATTTTTCCACAAATGGTATAGTCCTGTGATTATTTTTTCCCACTTAAATATTTATCTTGGTATACAGGTCTAGCTCAGGCTTTTAAATGATTGTCTAGCTCTGGCATTTTATTGAATATTTTATATAATATTCCCATATTTAGGTTATTTTCAGTTTTTTCTTCTTACAAACTGTTATAATAAGCGTCTTTGTATATATTGTTGCATTATTGTGTATATGCAAATGTGTATGTAAGATAAATTCCTAGCAGTGGAATTAGGTGAAAGTATATGTACATAAATTTAAAAAACTTTATTCTGCTCCCCTTAAGACATATGAAAAGACATAAAGATCTTCTGACACTTGCATCTTTTCCTCAGCATTATATTTCTGAGATTCTTCCAAGCTGATACCATTTTTTGAGCTAATTTCTTTTCAGTACTGAATAACTTCAAATTATATGAATGGGTCACAATTTATATATCCATTTCCTGGTTAATGGACATTGAAGTTGTACTAGTTTTATTTTGTTATAAATAATGCTGCAGCGAACGTTTGTGTTCTTGGTTGCATCTCCTGAGGGGGTTTCTCTAGGGTGCTTGCCTAGGAGGGAGTTTCTAGTTCACGAACTGTGAGCACCTTCAGTGATGTTAGAGATGGTTCTCCAGAGTGGCTTTGCACTCTCACTCCGGTCAGTTACTCCACATCTTCACCAACACTTGGTATTGTTCGATCTTTTGATTTTTCCAGTTTGATTGATGTGAAATGCTTCTTGTGGTTTTCACTCGCATTTCTTGGGCTACTCAGGAGGCTGGGCGTCTTTTCTTGTACTTTGTGGCCATGCATGTTTCCTCTTGTATGAATTGCCTTTGACCATTATTTTTTCCTGTTGGAGTATTTGTCCTTTCTGATCTTGGGTGGCCTCAGGCTGCAGTGGCTTCAAGCAGGATTTCGGTTCCCCGGCCAGAGACTGAAGTCAGGCTGAGGTAGTGAGACTGCTGAGTTCTGGCCACTAGACCAGTGGCCAGTGACAACGCCCTGTCCCACTGGCTTTGTAGACATGAATTTCCACAAAGAGACGGAAAGTAGTGAAACAAGTGTTTATTAGGAGGGAGAGTGTACTGTGGATAGACACATGGGCAGGCTCAGAGAGTCAACCCTGCTGGTAGTTGAATCACTTACGTGGGGCATTTCTTCGAGGTTTCCTCTGGCCAGTCATCTTGCTTTGCCTGGTTCTTAGTCTGTATTTGGTTTATTTCCCCTGTGCGAGGGCCCGTTGCTTAGCCAAGATGGGTTCTAGCGAAGAGGCCTCTGGGTAGGTTGACATCACCTACTATGGGCTGACAGCCCCTCCCTTTTTGACCCCCGAGGAGCCTTTCTGCTCATGTGCAGTCAGGAAGGTGTCCTTGACCTTGAGAATGAGAAATCTGTGGTCTCTTTATCTTTTATCTGGGCAGAATTCAGCTCCTTTTTGCCCCTGTCATTACTGTTATCTTCAAGCGTCCACTGGGGACAAAGTCCAGCTATTTACCCTTTTCCTGTCGTTGCTGTTATTTCTCTTTTCAGTTGCTCAGCTTTTACTTTGATTAGTGTCAGTAAGGTTTTTCTGTCCTTTGTTTATCTGGCTGTGTCGGGTCTTAGCTGAGTCACGTGGATCTTGCGTGGTGGTGTGCGGACTCTAGCTCTGGCCTGTGGGCTCAGGGGCGTGTGAGCTCAGCAGCTGTGGCGTGGGAGCTTAGCTGCTCCGAGGCATGTGGGATCTTATGAATAGTTCCCCAAGACCGGGGATTGAACCCGTGTCCCCTGCATTGCAAGGCAGACTCTTAACCGCTGGACCATAAGGGAAGTCCCCCACGTTATTTCTATTTGGACGTGTAAACAGGAATGGATGCTGGCTGTAAATGTCTAATCTGGAGCCCATCTATCTCCTGTTTCACTTGCTTTATTCATTTGTAGAATTTCATTATATTTTGTGCTTACTGGTCTGTTATGGTATCTTTTCTCAACCTGTTGATTCTCTTTTCACTTTTATTTATTTTTATTTTTTAATAATTAATTTTTATTCAAGTTTAGTTGATTTATAGTGTTGGGTTAGTCCTGCTTGTACAGCAAAGTGAACCGGTTACAAATAGGCACAGATCCACTCTTTTTAAGTTTTTTGTTACCCCACTCTTGTTTAGATTATGTTCCCATATAGGTCATTATAGAGAATTGAGTAGAGTTCCCTGTGCTTATAGCAGGCTCCTATTAGATATCTGTTTTATACACAGCAGTGTGAATGTGTTAGTCCCAACCTCCCAATTTATATTCCTCTTGTCCCCCTCCTCTCTTGGTAACTGTAAATTTGTTTTCTACATCTGTGACTCTATTGCTATTTTAAAAATAGAATAATTTGTCCTATTTTTTAAGATTTCACATATAAACAGTATCATGTAATATTTGTCTTTCTCTGACTTACTTGACTCCGTATGGACTATCTCTACACCCTTCCGTGTTGCTGCAAGTGATGTTATTCCATCCTTTTTATGGCAGAGTAAGATTCCAGTTTTGTATGTATGTATGTGTATATAAGCATCCTCTTTATCTGCTCCTCCACTGATGAACGTTTAGGTTGCCTTCACGTCCAGCTATTGTAAACAGTGCCGCAGTAAACGTTAGGGAGCAAGTGTCTCTTCAAATTCCGGTTTTCTCTGGATGTTTGCCCGGGAGTGGGATTGCTGGGTCACACGGCATCTCTATTTTCAGTTTTTCGAGGAAGCTCCATACTTATTTCCCTAGTAGCTGCACAATATACATTCCCACCAACAGTGCGGGAGGGTTCCCTTTTCTCGCCACCCTCTCCAGCATTTATTGTTTGTGGATTTTCTGATCACGGCCATTCTGACTGCGGAGAAGTGATGGCTCAGGGCAGTTCTGAGTCGCGTTTTCTGATAATTAGTCATGCTGCGCGTCTTTTCACGTGCCTCTCGGGCCTCTGAGTGTCTTCTTTTGAGAAAAATCTATTTCTTTTCACTTCTTAGGTGGGTGAGTTTGGATGAACAAAACCTGAACTAATGTTATTGTTTTGATTTAAATTTTTTGTTAGTGTTAATTGCCCAGCCTATAGTTCAGTTAATAGTGTATAAGAATGCCCGTTTCTCCACACTGCTGCCAACATTGGGCATTATTGGTTTTATTTTTTTATTATTTTTTTTGCATTATCGGTTTTAATTTTTATTAATCTGATAAGTGAAAAATGATGCCTCACGGTTTTGATTTGTCTTAATTATGAGTAAGTCTGAGAATATTTTCACAGCATTACTAACCTTTTGCATTCTCTTCCTGTTCTTAGTCTTCATTTTTCTTTTTTTTCTGTTGGGTAGTTTGCTTTTTCTTAATTGATTTTCCTAATTGGTGTTTAAAGGTTTCTTACTGTTAAAGAAATTTGCCCTGTTCGGCCCTGTGCGTGTCTGTATATTGTACACACAGGCCTCCTTGGCCCTTGGACACTTGGCCACTTTGAACCTAAAGTAAAAGGCTGCGGTCGGAGGCACAGGGGCAGCGTGGCTCTGTGTGAGTGGGGTGACTGAGGCGGGGAGCGTGTGGCTGCGGGTGTCCATCTGATATTAGGTGGATGTAAACATGGGGGCTGGGGAGGAGTTTGAGCTGGGGCAACAGTGATGTAACATGCCTTCTTATTTCTCGCGTCGAATGTCACTGAGGCCTGGGTAACTCTGAGGTGTCTTGGGTAGCTTGCCTCTCTCGGCCGGCAGTGAGCGCGGGGCACCGAATAGTTATGAAGATCCAGGTTTGCCGGGCACACAGCCCGAGGGCAGGCATCACTGGGTGGGGATGTGGAAGCTTGAGAAAGCCGATTTGCTCCAGGTCACCAGGCTGTGATGGCCAAGCTGGGTCTCATCTCAGGACTAGCTCACTCTCCAGGCCAGCTCTTTGCCATAATGCTAATGATTCTACCATGATTAGGCTCAATTAGGGGAGGACTCAGCTTTGTAAAGAGGTTTGTCAGGAGAACCTTCTAACAAGAGAGTAAAATTAGGACGTATTTTAAATAGATTGCCATCTCAACAGTGAAATTTCACATTTCTATGTTTTAATGTTAGTAATTGGCTTAACTAGTCCTTCCAGGAGAACACAGGTAAATGAACAGTAATTATAATTGGACTCTATTGAAAAAGAGCAGGAGTCTCAATAGCCCTGTTCACTCCTGAAAGGGTGTTCAGCACAGAGACCAGCCAGGAACCCATCTCCCCCTCTTGGATTTGGTAGAACTGGATCATACTGGACTTTCTGTTCATGCATTTTTTCACTCAACAGCTGTTTATTAAATGCACACTTTGTGTCAAGGTTTGCTGAGAGCTGAGAGAGGGGTGAGCAGAACTGACTCAGCCCCTGCCCTCAGGGGGCCTAGTCTAGTGGAAAAGGTGATAAAAAGTAAACAAATCAAGGACTTAAGGGCTGTCATCTGTGCTGTGATGGACATACACAAGTTCCGTGACAGGGAATAATATGGGGGCCACCTTTAAATGGTGGGGGGTGGGGGGAAGCCAGGGAATGTCACATAGATTCTCTGGGTGCTTGGGTGAAAGTGAGAGTCATTCAGTCGTGTCCCACTCTTTGCGACCCCGTGGAAGTCCATGGAATTCTCCTGGCCAGAATACTGGAGTGGGTGACTTTTCCCTTCTCCAGGAGATCTTCCCAACCCAGGGATTAGACCCAGGTCTCCCACGTTGCAGACGGATTCTTTACTGTCTGAGACACCAGGGCTCGGAATACTGGAGTGGGTAGCCTATCCCTTCTCCAGCAGATCGTCCCGACGCAGGAATCGAACCAGGGTCTCCTGCGTTGCAGGTGGATCTTTACCAACTGACCTATCTGGGAAGCCCAGGGTGCTTGGGTACTAATATTTAATTTTTGGTTGAAAATCTCTCCTGTAACCAACCCGCCTAGCGAGAGTTTTAACACAGGAGAAACAGCAGCATTCTGAAGACGGCCAGCAGGACAGGGTGGTTTCTCCTGGGGGCCGCAGAGCTGAAACAGCGGTGAGGCTCCCTGGACGGCCACTTCTGCTCAGGTCTTCCTGGGGGCCACAAAAGTGAAACAGCGGTGAGGCTGCCTGGACGGCCGCTTCTGCCAGGTCTTCCTGGGGGCCGCAGAACTGAAACAGCGGTGAGGCTCCCTGGACGGCCGCTTCTGCCAGGTCTTCTGAAGGCAAGTACCGTGTACCCTTAGAGCAGCCTTTCCTTACTCTCTGGGTGTCAATCATGATTTTTTAAAATTGGAGTGTAGCTGCTTTGGCAGTGCTGTGTAGGTTTCGGCTGTGCAGAAAAGTGAACCGGCTACACGCATACATCCACCCTCTCTTTGTCACCGCAGAGCGCTGAGATCCCTGTGCTCTGCGGCAGGTTCTCATTTGCTGTCTGTTTTACACACAGCAGCGTATACATGTTAATCTCAGCCTCCCAGTTCATCGCACCCCCCTTTCGCTGCTTGGCATGTTTGTTCTATGTCTGTGTAGCTATTGCTGCTTTGCGGATAGGTTCATCTGTACCATTTTTCTAAATTCCATGTATATATGTTAGTATATGGTATTTGAATCATGATCTTTAATGGAAGAGCTTCCCAGGTGGTGCTAGTGGAAAAAGAATCTGCCTGCTAATGCAGGAGGCACAAGAGACACGGGTTCGGTCCCTGGGTTGGGAAGACACCCTGGAGGAGGGCATGGCATCCCACGCCAGTATCCTTGTCTGGCCGGCTGCAGTCCATGGGGCCACAGTCAGACACGACTGGGCACGCAAACACATTTTTAACGGAAATATCTTGCTTGCGGTAAACAACTAGCTCAACTGTAATGGGAGGACCTGAAAGCATCGGAGGAGAACGTAAATTCCAGAGCTCTGCCCAGAACTAACATGAGAGATCCCTTCAGTAAAGCAGCTTCCTCCAAGCCCGGCCTGCAAGATTTGTGTTCTGCACCCATACCCGCCTCCCCTTCCCACCTGCCAGCCCACCAAGGGCCGAGGAGCAGCATGTGGTTTTCTGGGACCAGAAAAAGTGTGCGCCGAGCGGGAGTTTCCTCAGTTCACAAACACTTTGATTTTGGTTGGTTGAGCCATGATGAGAGCACCAGGCTTTCAAGAAAATAACTTGATGATTGTGGTTGCAAGTCATCACCCATCTCCCAGGACTTTTTAAAAAGAGACTTCTAGTTTGCCTTTAGTTATGTATGTGTAGAATTTGGATAACATTGAACTTTCTCTTCACTCAAAAACTGTTTACTGAACACACACTTTGTGCCATTTTGCTAAGAGCTGAGAGAGTGGTGGCCAGGAGAGACCTGGGTCCTGCCCTCATGGGCTGAATGCCACTTATTCAACCACTATTCTTAAGCAAAACATCATTAATTAACACACCTAAACAAATCAATATTTGTTTAGGTTTTTTTTTTTTTTTTGGTAATATTTTGAATTCACCTAAAGTGTCAATTCACCTAAAGACAGTCAATTTCTGGTCTTTTATTTGGCCTGGAAGAGGGCCTTCTCTTTCTAGCTAATTTTAATGAAGTTCCTAGTGTTGCTCCTCTCTCTTCCTACATCCCCTCTTCCTAAACAAATGTAGCTATGGACAATCCCCAGGGATTTCCCGATCACCTGTGGGAGAGATTTCAGTTTTCAGGGAGAAGAAACAGGAGAAACCGGATTCAACATGCAGTTGATGGGAAGTAGATCCTTGCTGCTGGTAACCTGGTGTTTGGGGTCCATCTTGTGGCCAGAAGGGTTTTAACACAAACCTGGACTCCCTGCTGCCCTCTCGTGGCAAGAGGCAGCAGCGCGACCCCCTAGGAGCCTTTCCCGGCCTTGCGAGGGGTTAGGGAAATAAAGATAGAGCTAAGGAAGGGAGTTAGCAGCTGACCTTTACTTACCTCCCATAAAGCAGCGATGGGCCAGCAGAGCGCCAGCCCTGGCATGGCATTTGCGATCGCTGCTTGCTGCCCGGAGGATGCTGAAGAAACCCTCAAATATGAAAATCCAAGTTTACAATTTTGTGTGGCTATGACATAAATATATGACATATATTCAACTATTATTTTTTGATCTTTATGCTGTGCCTGAATCACAGAAATTTTAGACCTGGAAACAATCTTAGAATTTAGATAACAAAATTGTACTGAATTTAAAAAATTATTTATTTATGAAAAAGAAATTTTTTTTTTTAATGTGGACCATTTTTAAAGACTTTATTGAATTTGTTACAATATTGTTTCATGTTTTGTTTTTTTTTCAGCTGCCAGGCATGTGGGATATGAGTTCCCCAACCAGGGATGGGACCACCTGCATCGTCTGTACTGGAAGGTGAAATCTCAACCACTAGATCAGCAGGGAGGTCCCTAGACTTTTACTATGAGTCTCTGGGCTAAGTGCCCTTAAGGACCTAAGGTGAATTAGACACAGTGTATACGCCCTGTCCTTTAGGAGTTAAAAGTGTAAAGACAGATAAACGAAGAGGCGGATGCCGTGCAGCATGCCGTGAGAGTGGAAGGGCTTGCTGTAGGGCAGGCGTGCAGAACGGCCGCCTCTACCCGGAGGCTGGGAGAGCTTAAAGAGAGGAGGCGGCACCTGATCTGTGTCTTGCAGAACAGGGGGTTTTCTAGGTGGCCTGGGTGCGGGTGGCGATAGGAGATGGAGGCCCTGGGCAGCCGCGAGGCGGACGTCCCCTGAGGTGTTCGGGTGGTGCCA
The DNA here is from genome assembly GCF_963930625.1 of Muntiacus reevesi. Taxonomy (NCBI): domain Eukaryota; kingdom Metazoa; phylum Chordata; class Mammalia; order Artiodactyla; family Cervidae; genus Muntiacus; species Muntiacus reevesi. Next base: position 169,476,052 of record NC_089252.1, on the reverse strand, counting down.
GCAGGGCATGGGGTGGGAGCCCGTGCTGGGTGCTCCGTAAATCCCTGGTGGGTGGGTGGATGAGAGAGTGAATGCTGAGAGGGGTGTGAGAGAGGAGGGCAGGGGTGATGTGGGGGACAGACGCTAACAACGGGGAAATGAGGCGAGAGCGGGAGGGCTGGAGCACCATCGAAGGGGTCGAACAGTGGACTAGAAACGGAGCAGGATGACGGTCCCTGCCGCCCCCCCGTGTTCTCTGCCTGACTTTTGCCCGTGGGAGACTTTAGTCAAAGAATAAGTTTCAATCAGGGAAGTGAGAAATATAGAAACAAAGGAACTCGGTCTAAGGAGACTAAATAATCATAATGTAGTCACTAAGCAGAGTCCAGGACCTCTACTTCTTCCTCAAGGGCTATAGATAATATTCTGAGCCACATCCTGTGAGGTGTCGTGTAGACGCCAGAACACCAGGTGGAGAAGTTAGCTACGTGATGCGCAGACTGTACCTGGCCTCGAGCTGCCACAATTCCCAGAACTGACTGCAAGGAAATGGGCCCAAGTGCACCCCGAACTGAAGATTAACTGTGCCTAAAGCAACCAAGACGATGCTAGTTAGACCCCTGATGACCAGTCTGAAGATGGCTATAAGAGATGGCTGTGCTGTTTCTGCATGTAGCACCCCCTCCATCATGCCACTGTCTATAAAAGCTCTCACCCCCTGCTTGTCCGGAGGGGCGCTGGCCTTTGGACAGATGTCCGCCCCCCTCCCCCCAGTTGCCGGCATCTGAAATAAAGTAAAGTTTCCTTTCCACCAACCTGGCCTGTTTGCTGGCTTTTAAGCAGTGAGCAGCTGGACGTCCCCCCTCCACCGCCACACACACACACACACACACACACACACACACACACACACACGCATACCTTTGGGTAACAGAGTGACAGCATTAGATTTAGGTTTTAAAAGTAATCTGATTAGGGAGTTCCCTGGTGCTCCAGTGGCTAAGGCTCTCTGGGCCCCCTGCAGGTGGCAGGGGTTTGATCTCTGGTTGGAGACGTCCCTGCAGCTCAAATGGTGAGGAATCTGCTTGGGAGGCAGAAGACCGGGGTTCGATCCCTGGGTTGGGAAGTGCCTCTGGAGAAGGGAATGGCAATCCACTCCAGTATTCTTGCCTGGAGAACTCCATGGACAGAGAAGCCTGGCGGGCTACAGTCCGAGGGGTTGTAAAGAGTTGGACATGACTGAGCAGCTAACACACACACACACGGAACTAAGATCCTGCATTCTATACCAAAAAAAAAAAAAAAAAAAAAAAAAATTGGTTAGCAGGGAGAAGGAAGCAGAGAACAAATTAGCAAGCTACTTTAATAATTCAGTGAATGATAAGGACCTGAGATGGTGGAAATGGCATTCTGAGGAAGGAATGGATTTAAGTACTATTTATTATTTTACATTTTTCCCAATTTTATTGAAATAAAATTGACTTATAACCTTGTATTAGTTGAAAGCATACAACATAATGATTGATAATATGTGTGTTTTCAGAATGGTTGCCACAGTAAATTTAGTTAGCATTCTCCACCACCTGTAGTTACAAATCTTTTTCCTTGTGATGAGAACTTCTGATTTACTCTCTTAGCAAGTTTAAAATACGTAATAAAGCATTAGCTACTATAGTCACCATGCTGAACACCCCCGGAACTTACTTGTTGTATAGCTGGAGGTTTGTGCATTTTGATCACCTTCGCCTGATAACCCCACCTCTGCCAACTACCAACCTGCCATGTTTTTATGAGCGTTTTTTTCAGATTCCACAGATAAGTGAGATCATAAATATTTGTCTTTCTCTGTCTGACTTACTCCACTTAGAATAATGCCTCAAGGTCCATCCATGTTGTTACAAATAAAAGGATTTCCTTCTTTATTATGGTTGCATAACAGTCTGTTGTATTTGTATACTTTATCCATTCATCCATGAACACATAGGTTGTTCTCTCCACATTCTCACCAACACTTATCCTTTGTCTTTTTGATAATAGCCATTTTAACAGATGTGAGGTGATAGCTTGTTGTGGATTTGATTGGCATTTCCCTGGTTAGTGATGTTGTGTATATTTTCACGTCTGTGTACTTTTATTTCGGAAAATGTCTAGGATACACTTCCTCTACCCATTTTTAATCAAATTGGTTATATAAGTTCTTTATATATTTTGAGTATTATTAACCCCTTATCAGGTTTATGGTTTGCAAGTATTTTCTCCCACTCCATAGGTGTCCTTTTCATTTTTCTGATGGTTTCCTTTGCAGAAGCTTTTTAGTTTGATGTAGTCCCACTTGTTTATTTTTGCTTTTGTTGTCTTTGCTTTGGTGTCAAATCCAAAAACATCACTGCCAAGGCTGATGTCAAAGAACTTACCAACTATGTTTTCTTTTAGGAGTTTTATGACTTCAGGTCTTAAGTTCAGGCCTTTAATCTGTTTTGAATGACTTTTGTATATGGTGTAAGGTGGGGGTCCAGCTTCATCCCTTTATATTGGCTGTTCTGTTTTCTCTCCATTTATTGAACAGACTGTCATTTCTCTGGGCTTCCCACGTGGTGCAGTGGTAAAGAATCCGCCTCCCAATGCAGGAAATGCAAGAGACACAGGTTTGATCCCTGGGTCAGGAAGATCCCCTGGATTAGGAAGTGGCAAGCTGTTCAAGTATTCTTGCCTGGAAAATTCCAGTGACAAGAGGAACCTGGTAGGCTACAGTCCACGGGATCAAAAAGAGTCTAACGTGACTGAGCACACACACACACACACACACATCATTTATCCGTTGGATATTCTTGGTTCCTTTGTTGCAGTTAATGAGCCGTATGTGCATGGGTTTATTTCTGGGCTCTTTATTCTGTTCCATTGATCACATGTCTGTTTTTATGCCATTACCACACTGTTCTGATCACTATAGCTTTGTAATGTAGTTTGAATTCAGGAAGTGTGATGCCTCTAGCTTTGTTGTTCTTTCTGTTTCTTTGGTTATTCAGGGTCCTCTGTGGTTCCCTACACATTTTAGAATTGTTTTTTCTGTTTCTGTGAAAAATGCCATTGGAATTTTTATAGGGATTACATTGAACCTGTAGATTGCTATGAGTAATGTGGACTTTTTAACAATATTAATTCTTCTAATTTATGATCACAGAATGTCTTTCCATTTATTTGAGTCTTACATGTCTTATAGTTTTCAGCTTTATCTCTCAGAACTCTTCTGCTTGCTTCCTCCAAGTTAGAGCCTTAGACACATTGGTACACATTTCTCCTTCCTCTATATTGCCACCAAAATTCTTTCCAGCCTTTAAGGTCAAGATTAAACAGTCTTCATTCAACAATTCAACATTCCTTAATTCCTCCAACCCAAACTTCTTCTTCTTCTTCTTTTTTTTTTTTTACTTTTCTGAACTTCCATAGCACTTTACACATACTCTATCCTTTTGCAGTAGTTTTGAATCCATTTTATTCCCTCTAAGCCTGTTTAGGTAGAAAGGTCTTGTCTTATTTCCTTTGTTTTTTCCTAAAAGCACAGCAAAATGTCCTGTGCATATGCTCAGTGAGTATTAGAGGAATAACTGACTATGCAGAAGTCCTTAAGAAGTAGCTTAAGGGAGTGCTACGCTCCGAATGCGCCCTTGGAATTCACATCAAAACCCTAGTGACTGACGTGATGGTATCAGTACAGTGCGTACGTGCTCGGTTGCTTCGGGCGTGTCCGACTCTGGGATCCCGCGGACGGTAGCCCGCCGGGCCCCTCTGTCCCGGGGTTCTCCAGGCGGGAATACAGGAGTGGGTTGCCATGCCTCCGCCAGGGGATCCTCCCGACCCGGGGGATGAACCCGCGTCTTCAGCTCTCCAGCACTGCGGGATTCTTCACCCACTGAGCCACCGGGGAAGCCCGTTAGTGCAGTAGGTAGAGCCTTTGGGAGATGCTCAAGCCGGGAGGTGAAGCCCTCTTAGCTGGGATTGACGCCTCAGGAAAGCGGCTCCAGCCCCTGGGGGCTCAGTGGGAAGGAGTCTGCCTGCCGACGTGGGAGCCACGGGTTCAGTCTCTGGCCCAGGAGGACCCCACATGCCGAGGCGCCGCGAAGCCCGTGCGCCGCCGCCGCCGAGCTGTGCCCGGGGGCCGTGCAGCCACGGCGAGAAGCCCCAGCCCCCCAGCTGGAGGGGACCCCCAGCGCGCTGCAGCTAGAGAAGCCTGTGCAGCCAAAAGTAAATGCACTGACGCACACATCGAAGAGGAACTCCAGGGGGATGCCTGGCCCCTTCCACCATGGTGAGTGACCCAGGAAAAGGGCCCTCACTCACCCACGCCTGTGCCTTAATTTTGGATTTTCCAGCTTCCAAAACCGTGAGAATAACTTTCTGTTGTTAATAAACTACTCAGTCTGTGACATTTTGTTAGAATAGTCCTAACAAGTGAAGACACGGTGGAACAGCAAAAGTAGTATTTTTTCCCAAGCTATGAAAATACAGGTTTGGAGCAGAAGCACCCTATAAAGAGGCCCTGGGAGGGGCAGTCCTGCGAGGAAGAGTCTGGGTACCTGCAGGAAAGCCAAGGAAGTCGATCTAGGGGTTACTAGAGGATGAGACTCGCAGAACGGGGCCCAGAGATGGTTAACATGGGCTTCCCTGGTGCCTCAGACGGTAAAGAGTCTGCCTGAAGTGCAGGAGCCTCGAGGTCAGTCCCTGGGTCGGGAAGATCCCCTGGAGAATGACGTGGCAACCCATTCCCGTATTCTTTCCTGGAGAATCCCATGGACAGAAGAGCCTGGCGGGCTACAGTCCATGGGGTTGCACAGGGCTGGACACGACTGGGCGACTAACAGATTTCAGACGGTTGACATGAGGGTCCACCCGGAAGCGATACTCTGCTAAGATGTGATGATGTGTAAGTCGTGACAGGTTCGTGTAATGATTAGAGCTGTTCGTGGGACTTACCTGGCTTGACCGCAGTCTGTATTCCTCGTCTCCATTCCCCGCACAGTTGAAAGTCTTAGGTGATGTAAATTCAGGGCCCACTGCCCAGCAGCTGGGTGGGCTGTTTTCACCCATTATTTCTGAGCCTCAAAAATTTCTGATCCTCAAAAACAGGTGAATGATATGAAGCCCAATTAATTTAAACATCTCACTCAGAGTCACATAGCTAATAAGTGCTAGAAAGAGTATTTAAATGGATTTCTCACCCTTGCAGTTCCCACAGTGGAAGGAGGGCTGGGGAGGGGGTGAGGAGTGAAGTAAGGTTGGTGGATGCAGTGAGGGCCTGTGATAAGGTGAGTAGAGGCAGAACCAAGTTCTGTGGGGCTGAAATTTCTACGATTTGGAAAGTGAAGTAAAAGTCGCTCGGTCGTGTCCGACTCTTTGCCACCCTATGTGATATAGTCCATGCAATTCCCCAGCCCAGAATACTGGAGTGGGTAGCCATTCCCTTCTCCAGGGGATCTTCCCAACCTAGGAATTGAACCGGGGTCTCCTGCATCGCCGGCGGATTACAATCTGGGGGGCTCTTTAAAAAAAAAGGATGCCGGTGGTCCAGTGGCTAAGACTCTGTGATCCCAATGCAGGGGGCCTGGGTTCAACCCCTGGATGGGGAGCTAGATCCTATGTGCTATGGTTAAGACCTGGTGCAGCAGAATAAATATATATATATTTTAAAAAAGCAGGCAGATGTATCTAGAAAATTGCCTGTTTAGATACTTATTTAGGATAAAGAAATAAATCACGATAAACGATTGATGCTTTAGGGACTCAGAATACTTTCTTATGGTTCTTTTTAGGCAGTTTAGTAGAATTGCTCACATAGAAATTCCTCCTGGGGCTTAACTGGTGGTCCAGTGGTTAAGAGTTCGCCTGCCAGTGCAGGGGACACAGGTTCAAGCCCTGAGTCAGGAGGAGTCCACACGCCGTGGAGCAGCCAAGTCCGTGCACCACAGCTCTGGAGCCCGAGTCCTGGAGCCGCGCCCCGCCACGCGAGCAGCCAGCACAGTAGGAAGCCCCCGCTCTCCACCAGAGTAAGCCCCAGAGCAGCAGTGAGCACCCAGCGCAACCCAATAGATAAATGAACAAAGACAGAAAATTAAACGAGAAAACAGAGAAGTGAGGCTGTCGACCTTCAAAGGCAGCATGATGTCACATGTAGAAACCTGAAGGAACCCCCCCCCACACACTCAAAGTTTAAAAAAAAAAAAGAAGGAAAGAAGTACCTGCTGATTCCGTGGCCTCTCCACCTGGACTCTGCACACCCAGTAGACGAGCTGGGCTTGTGTCTTGTCCATCGTCTCAGGAGATGATTTAATGAAAGGAACACCTGGAAACTTCTGAGTTTTGAAACAGTCTATCAGCAACAAAACATTTGTAATATTTAAGGTGTGTGTGCATGCACACACTTGTGAGAGACGGAGGGGACAGGGATTTTAAGCCAGTCGGTCTTCAATATCTGAATGATTTTATTTCTTCATAAATTTTTATATTGGCTGCTAGATCTTGTTTTAAATAAAGAGAAAACACATCTTCACATCTATTCTGTGAAGATGATTCCCAATACCTTTTTTTACTTTGAGTATTTCTAAAAACCAAGGATGCTTGGAGACAATACCTGTGCCAGATAGAAAGGAGATAGTTGAAAGTGGTCTAGGCCACTGGTATCTCTCTGTAATGCAAACTCCTGCCCTGGAGGTCTGTAAGCTTAACAGTAGGCATACACATGGTGATCTCTTGGAGATGGTGAGCTGAGCTGGGGCTGACGGTCTGGATCCAAAGGTGAGACCCCCCTAGAAGGGAGAGGGCATATAATGACAGTCCCCAAGGTACAACCAAGTGATTGGGGTTGACTGCTGACGATAAGAACAAAACGAAGAGGACAAGGTTGAGCAGAAGCATTTAATGGGCCTCTGACACAGCTTAAATGCAACTCACATTTAGTAATAAATTTTCTATGTGATTTAAATAATTCTGCAATTCTATTTTTTTTTGCTCTGTATTATTAGAGAAGGGTGACTGCTCATTAGTCTTTAACACTTTAGAGGGACTTTTTTGAGGGGGGCTGCAGTTGGATGTTTGTTGAGGCACGTGGGTTCTCTGTAAAGCATGCAAGCTTCTCTCCTTGCGGAGCGCGGTCTTTGGAGCTCTGGGGCTTCAGTAGACCAACGCACAGGCTTAGCTGCCCCAGGGCACGTGGGACCTTCCTTCCCTAACCAGGATGGAAACTGTGTTCCCTGCAATAGGAGGTGGATTCTTTTTTTTTTTTTTCCTGGCAATAACTTTTTAAAAGAAAATTAATTTATGTGTTTTAATTGGAGGCTAATTACTTTACAATATTGAGGTGGTTTGTGCCATACACTGACATAAACCAGCCATGGGTGTACATGTGTCCCTCCGTCCCGAACCACTCCCCACTCCTTCCTCCCCATCCCATCCCTCTGGGTTGTCCCAGAGCACCGGCTTTGAGCACCCTGCTTCAAGCATTGAACTTGGACGGATCATGTATTTCACATACGGTAATGTACATGTTTCAGTGCTATTCTCTCAAATCATCTCAAAGAAGGTGGATTCTTAACCGCTGGGCACTAAAAGGAATTTTTTGTTATTAGATATTTTTTCTGGACAGTATAGTGAAATTTTATTTTTTAAGAGGAGAAAAGGTAGAGATTTGGACATCTTAACCTGGTGTTCGGAGAAAGAGGAGTGGAGTGCTGTTGGGGCCTAGGTTCATTGACTCTTTCGGCAGGGGTCTTAGGAGGTACTTCATTAATTAGTAACTAAAAGAAGACTGCGGATGCCGCTGAGGACGGCATCTCACACTTTTTGCAGAAGGACACCTTGCACCGGGGCCGGTCAGCACTCTTTCTCTGTGACTGGAACCGGGCAAGAAGCGCAAATGTACAGCCGAGGCTGATTCATGTTGATGTATGGCAAAACCACTACATATTGCAAAGTAATTAGCCTCCAATTAAAATAAATAATTAAAAAAAAAAAGAAGCACAAATGGGGGTGGAAAGGTGTGGTAGGTTTAATAATGGCCCCCTAATCCCTGGTGTCTGTGAATATGTTAAATTATGTGGCGAAAGAGACTTTGCAGAGGGAATTAAGGTTATGAACCTTAAAATAGGAAGATTATCCTGTATTATCCAGATGGACCTAATGTAATCACGTTGTAATCACATGAGTCTTTAAAAGGGGAAGAGAGAGGCAGGAAAATGAGTCAGAGAGATGCGACTGAAGAAGAGGCAGGAGAGACTTGAAGCTTGAGAGGGACTCAAACCCTGGCTTTGAATGTGGAGGAAGGGGGCCACATCCAAGAGGCAGCCTCTGGAGGCTGGGAAGGGCACCCAGACGACCGGCAGCAAGGACGTGGGGGCCTCGGTCTACGGCCACAAGGAAGTGGGTCCTGCCGACAACCGGAATGATGGAGCCAATTCTGCCCTAGGGCTTCCAAAAGAGGCTGCAGCCTTGCCGACACCTTCATTTTAACCGGGAGAGAGCGTGTCAGACGGAACTGTAGGATAATAAGTTAGTGTTACGCTTCTAAATTTTTGGTGATTTGTTACTGAAGCAACAGAAAAACATGGGGTCGGACATGGCCAAGCACAGCTCAATAGAAAACTGATGCAGCAGGCGGGGCGCTACTTAATCCCCACTGCTTACTTTCATATTTCGTTGCTCTCGTTCAGTCACTTAATCATGCCGGACTCTTTGCCACCCCATGGATTGTAGCCTGACAGGCTCTTCTGTCCATGGGATTCTCCAGTCAAGAATACTGGAGTGGGTTGCCATTTCCTTCTCCAGGGGATCTTCCCAGACCAGGCAGTAAACCTGCATCTCCCGCATTGGCTGGCAGATTCTTTAGCACTCAACCACCAGCGAAGTCCCAATTTCATATATTTTTTTGGCCACACTGCATGGGATGCGGGACATTAATTCCCTGACCAAGAACTGAACCCACGCCTCCAGCAGTGCAAGTTCAGAGTCTAAACCATGGGACCATCAGGGAATTCCCAGTACTTAATTTCTTACGTTAGTGGTTTCACTTTCTGAGGGTCATAGACACCTTTGAGAATGTGATGAAAACTGCAGGTCTTCTCTCTAGAAGAATTCATATACACACAGAACTGAACACAATTTCAAGAGGTTCATGAGCCCACCAAAGCACATCTCATAGCCCAGGTTAAACACCTTTGTAGATGGTAATATTCAGTGGAGAAGCAGAGTAGAAGTGACAACCTTGTTCTCTCTCACCAAAAGCTATCACAGTATTCAGGAGAGCACGTAGCTGGGTTACATTGGACTCTATCCATGTCAGTGGAATGAATTTCCTGGCTACTGAAGCTAGAAGGCAACCATCTCAGCCTGCTCTTTTACCGATGAGCTCCCTGGAATGAGGGTGCGCTGTTGAAGGTGACAGTCTTCATCAGAGAGCTACTGACACCTAGTGATTTGAGGATCAGCCAGAGGTTTAGAGAATAATGAAGCATTGAAATAAAAATTTTGAGGCATCAACATTATTTAATGTACATATATGAAAAGAGCCTCAACGGCCCAAGTACTTTCTACATAGATGCTTGGTTGTCACTTGCTCCTCCTTTGGATCATATGCATAGTGATGCCACTGGCAAGAAAGTAGGAAGGAAGGAAAAAAATGAAAATCTAAAGATTATTTTTTTTTCCAGCAGATTTTAATTTAATCTGGTTCACTTAGAGAAATTTTACGTGACTGTCTCTGCACATAAAAGGACTTTAGTAGACATCTGTGTAATTTTAATAATTTTATAATTTAAATAAATTAAATTATTAATTAAAACTCGAATTTTAATATTGGAAAAGACCTTTAAGATAATTTCCTTTTTAAATCATGGAAGCACAGATTAGAAGATAAAAGAATAGAAAGTATAAAGATACCTTTCCAGTCTTCAGTCTGTGGAGCTTTTATGCACCTGCGTGCTCACTCACTAAGCTATGTCTGACTCTTCGTGACCCTATGGATGGTAGCCCACCAGGCTCCTCAGTTCATGGGATTCTCCAGGCAAGAATAATGGAGTGGGTTGTCATGTCCTCCTCCAAGAGCCAAAACCTGCTCTAGAGTCTGTGCTGTTTCCAGGATGCCACCTAGCCTGTGCCAGCCTTGGGAGGAGAGGACCACAGCGGGCTTGGGGAAATACCAGCCAACAGAAGTGGGGGTCAGAAGTGAGAAAAGGAGCAGAGACAGGAGAGATGTGGCATACGCAGGGGAAGGTGGTCGGATGACGGCAGGGCCATTTCTTCCACCTGTCCTGGTTGGGGGCTTGGAGGCCCGTCCTTACAGGCAGCCAGGCAAGTGGCTCTGAGGAGGTGGAAGAGGAAGACACGGATGAGTTGCTGACTCCTATGCCTTGTGGCTGGTTCCACAATTTTTGTTCATTGTGTGTGTGCTAAGTCGCTTCAGTTGTGTCCGACTCTTTCAACTCTATAGACTGTTGCCGGCCAGGCTCCTCTGTCCGTGGGATTTCCCAGGCAAGAATACCGGAGTGGGTTGCCGTTTCCTTCTCCAGGGGATCTTCCTGATTCAGGAATCAAACTCACATCTCCTGCGCCTTCTGCATCGCCAGGTGGGCTCTTTACCACTAGCGCCTAGGCCTTTTTCGCTGACAGATGTGCTTTCTGCTGCCTAGGATTCTGAGGATGGTAAGAACACAGTGAAGGTTAAAGGTCTGTGCCTCCCTTCTGACCGACTTCACTCTGTGTGACAGAATCTAGGTCCATCCACATCACTACAAGTGGTTCAACTCTGCTCCTTTCAATGGCTGAGTGATATTTCATTGTACACGGATGCCACACCTTCTTTATCTCTTCCCTGTTGATGGATATTTAGGTCGCTTCCGTGTCCTGGCTGTTACAAACAGAGCTGCGATGAACCCTGGGTACATGTGTCTTTCCGAGTTACGGTTTTCTCAGGCAGATTCGTGTTGTTGTGTGGCAGAAAGCAACACGACATTGTAAGGCAATTATCCTCCAATTAAAAATGAAAAAATAAAATGGAAGCTATGGGAAAAAAGAAAGGCCTACGCCTTCTATTCACTCTGCCCACTCAGCATCCTTGAGCCTCTCGGGAGCTGCGGCGCGCATTTATCAGACTCAGGAAACATCTGCGCTTGCTGTCTTCTCGCATGTCTCTCTCGGTGACATTTAGTTTCACACCCATAGATTTAGTATTTCCTTGATTCTCTGTGCCAAAGTTTCCAAGAGTGGAAATTATTTTCTTACAGGATGAAAATATGTGAATGAAACTAAGACACGCTTTGCTGGGAAGATAAACACAACAGCCAGTCTTTGAGACAATACAATGACAGGGACGTGTGGGTGTAACTTTGAGTGGTTATCCTCAGGCATTTCTCTGCTAGAGCCTGCTTCAGGGTGACAGCCAGACTGACTACACGTTCTGCACATGCACCTTGCCTTTCTGCAGGTTTTCAACCACATTGTTCCAAAGCATAGCTGCAAAAAATAAAATAAAATAAAAAATCCACTTGGTTCCAAATCCTCATAATGAAAACCATGAAAGCAAAGGCTGCTTATAGCTCTGTGGGCTTCCACCTAAAATTCTTTTGGGAAAAGTGTCAATTTTAGGGTGTAAAAATAGACATGAATGATGGTTACGGCTGTTGTATTTTTAAATTTTTAATTAATTAATTTAACATCATAACTGATTACATTTTTATTTTTAATTTTTCTTCCAGTTTTCCCTTCTCCAGGGGATCTTCTTGACCCAGGGATCGAACCAGGGTCTCCTGCACTGCAGGCAGATTTTTTTTTTCTTTTTTTTTTTTTTTTACCATCTGAGCTACAAGGGAAACCCAATAATTGACACACAGCGCTATATATGTTTAAGGTATAATGATTTGACTCAGGTATATCATGAAACGATGATCACAATATGTTTAATGAACATCTATCATCTCATATAGGTACAAAATTAAATAGAAAAAAGAAAAAAATTTTTTTGTTAGGAGAATTCCTAGGATTTACTCTCAGCAGTTTTCAAATAACATAGAGTAGTGCTAGTTGTATTTATCTTGGTGTACATTATATCCTTTGTTCCAATTTATCTTATGACTGGAAATTGGTACCTTTTGATTGCTTTCATCCAATTTGTAACTACAAATCTGATCTCTTTTTCTATAAGTTTGTTTGTATGTTTGCTTTTGAAGTATAATTGACCCACAACACTATATTTTTCCATTTCACAACATAGTGATTTTTTTCTGTACATTTCAAAATGATCATCACAATAAGTCTGGTTATGATATGTCACCATACAAAGATAGTCTTTAGTTGTTGACTGTATTCCCCACACTGTACATTTCATACTCATGACTCATTTATTTTGCAACTGTAAGTTTATACCTCTTAATCTCCCTCATCTATTTCTTTCTTCCCTCCACCCACTTCTCCTCTAGTAACCACCTGTTTGTTCTCTGTATCTATGATTCTGTTTCTGTTTTGTTATATATGTTCATTTGTCTTTTTATTTTAGATTCTGCATATAAATGAAATCATATAGTACTGGTCTGTCAAAGGGGATTTGACAATGTCTAAGAAAACTGCATATGAATTTACCCTTTGCCCAATTCACTAGCAATTTATCCTGAAGAAACGTTTCTAACAATACAAAACTACACATGTGTAAGATTATATATCTCAGTGTACTTGTCATTGCAAAACGTTGGAGTGAACATAAATATGTATACATAGGAGACAGAACGAATGCAGATAATAGAGTCCTATGCCCATAACAGCGTATGAGGCAGCTTTTGTGGACTGATTTTCAGGATTTACTGTTTAGTGAATAGAGCAAAGAGCGAAAAAGAATAAATAGTATGATACATTTGGGGTAGGAAATAAGGAGGTATAATATACCTGTATCTGTTTATTTTTTACAAAAAGATACACTGGAAGAATAAACCAGAAACTAATGAAACTTACCTATAGAGGGAGGGTGGGAAGAGAGCGGGAGGGATACAAGAGGTGATGAACGTCTCTGGGTAAGCATTTGTATGTATTTCTGACTTTCGAGCTATGATTTTGGGGGGCTTCTTTAGTTTATTACAGGGGTAGGCAGGCGGGTAATATGAGGTGTAAAGCATCTATTATGCTGTGTAGGCTCAAGGGGACAAGGTCTGTCTATGTCTTTCTTTAAGGAAGGGGGGTGTTTTCCAAGGTACTAACTTTCCCAAATTTAAGTAGAGGTGTGGGGACTTTAGCCCCTTTCTTGGCATTAATGTGAAGGACACCTTGCGTTTTTCTGTGTCCAACTGGTCAGCTGAGAGACTGGCTACTCTTGAGTCAGAAGTGCGCTTTTTCAGTGGTGATGCTCTTGGCTGCAAGGAAGAGGAGATCCAGCTCACACTTGCTCAGACACCGACTACCTTATGTAACGATATGGAGGCAGGACCCGAGCGCGGCGCCCCCGGGACCGGGCTCCTCGCATCTTTCTGCGCCGGCGCCCCCACCGTGCAGGCTGAGGACTCCTTCGCTGTCCTAAGGCGCCTGCCAGTTTCAGGGGTTGCCGCCGGCAGGAAGCAGGAAGTGGGCGGCGCCTGTGGTGAGCCCCTTTTCTGTGATCTGTTTATTCCTGGCCACGCGGCGTCTTCGTTGCCTCGCGGGCTTGTCTGGCGGTGGGGAGGGGGCCGCGCCCCAGCCGCGCTGCGCGCCCTTCTCGCCGGGACGGCTGCTCGCGTTGCCGAGCACGGGCGCCGGGGCACCGGGCCTTCAGCGGCTGCAGCGAGAGGGCTTCTTGCCGGGGAAGCTCTCGTCTGTTCCCTTTAAAGAGCAGCCTTCCCAGAAGGCCTCCAGCAGGCTTTGCTTGGCATCCCACTGGCAGAGTTGGCCAGGGAAACGGCGATTATCATCAATGATTTAGGACAACCAAGACGAATCCTCTTGGGTGGAGGAGGAAGTGTGATGCACTTTGGATATCGTTGTTGCTGTTGGGCTTCCCTGGGGGCTCAGGGGTAAAGAGTCCACCTGCCATCGCAAGAGACATGGGTTTGATCCTGGGTCGGGAAGGTCCCCTGGAAAAGGAAATGGCAACGCACTCCAGTGTTCTTGCCTGGGAAATCCGACCGACAGAGAAGCCTGGTGGGCTGCAGTCCACAGGGTTGCAAGAATCGGACACGACCTAGAGACTAAACAACAGCAATTTACTCTGTTTAGGTATCAGACAAATTAAATTTTCTATGAGAATGGAAGAAGGGAGAAGGGGGCCTGCTATTGGATAGAGTGCCACATTGCCTGGCCCCATCAGTGACGGTGATAGTAGGCATAGGGTATAGTAAATGGTCCTTTAGGGAAAAGATCTGTGTTCAAAGCAAGTTACTTTAGAAGGTGTGAACTGGTAGGCAGTTATCAGCATCTTTCATATATTAATATTTGCTACATCTATTAACTAGCAATGAATGTTTATCTGATGGGTATGTTATTATTCCAAAACAACTTTCCGTTGCAGCCTGTGGGATCTCGGTTCCCTGATGAGTGAAAGCCTGAAATCCTAGCCACTAGGCCACCAGGGAACTCCTGTAAATAAAAAAGCTGAGTGGGGGTACACACGGATTCATGCTCGTATTGCTTTTGCATAATCTTGAAACTTACTCGCACTCCCAGAGATTTCCATTACTAACATGTTGCTAAAAATTACTTCTCTCTGTGTTTACCTATTTATATAAATAAGAGAGCAATGAACCTGGTGCTTTGTAGCAAGCTTTTCACTCAAAATTGTATTTAGTCTCTTAAGTTTAAACAACTTTAAGTTGTCTCCAATTTTTTAAAATAACTAATATAACAAATCATTTTCTCACTTATCTGATTGTCACCTTTGGATTCATTCCTAGAAGTATCACTTCTGGTTCAAAGTATCCGCACTTGACATTTTGGTACACGTTGTCAGACTGCACTCAGGAAGGCTGACCCTGTTCACACCCCTGCAGGACTCTCTCACTTTTCTGCCAACACCAACCTCTGTAGGTGCTGCTACGGTGCTGACCCAATGAAAAGGTTATCTCTTTGTTGGGATTTTTTGTATCTCCTATTAGCTAGCAATAATAAACACATTCTCACATGCTTCTTAGTCACTTGTAGCGTGTGTGTGCTATTTGCTTGGTTCACGCTCTTTACCAGGTTTGCTGGTTATGGTGTTGAACCTTTTTGTTGACATATAAGAGCTCTTACATGTATTTAATGACATACACATTTTATCATAGATGTTGCAAATATTTTCTATTCTCTTATTGCTTCAACTATGGTAGATGTGGGGGGTTGTTTTTGTTGTCTTTTCATGCAGTAATTTTTAATTTTATATAGTTTAAGCTTTAATAGTTTTGGGCTTTGGGGTTATGTTTATAAAGTCCTTTCTCACCACAAGACTATAAAGTTTTATATATTCACTCTAGTATTTGAATATTAAAGTTTTGAATATTCACTCTAATATTCATTTATTCTTACAGCTTATCTTTTCTTTATTAAAACACTGCTGTAAAAAGGTAAATATTACAATAGTTAACATAGAATTGAATGTTTCTTTTTAAAAATTCAGTTATTTTTATTTTTTTGACTGCGCTGGGTCTTCATAGCTGTGCATGGGCTTTCTCTGAGTTGTGGTGAGTGGAGGCTGCTTTTTGTTGCGGTGCCTGGGCTTCTCGTTGCGGTGGCCTCTTCTGTTGTGGAGCACGGGCTCTGGGTGCTCAGTCTTCAGCCGCTGTTGAGAGAGTCATTTCCTAGGCAGGTTGATAAGAAGTCTAGGGGTCCCCAAGGAGAGAGAGGTCTGGGATATTCAAGGAGGAAGAAAGGACAAACTTTTACTTTTTTCCTCTACATTCCTTAGGATTATATAACAATAATGTGTCCTGCCTGAGGACAGTCTTGGATTAAACCCTCTGGCTAATTCTGTTATTTTACAATGTAAATTATGGGAGTGGGTCTGGTGAGGTCTTTGCAACCTCCAGACATTCTTTGGATTCATTGGAGAGTATATAACTCCATTGCTAACACTAGCAAAGGGGGTGCTCTTTTGCCCCTTTCTGATGCCTATGTCAGAAGCTTTCTCTATCTCCTTTATACTTTAATAAAACTTTATTACACAAAAGCTCTAAGCGATCCAGCCTCGTCTCTGGCCCCGGATTGAATTCATCTCCTCCGGAGGCCAAGAATCCCGCGTCTCATCGTTCAGCAACAACCTTTCACTGTGGTCCATGGGCTGAGTTGCTCTGAAGCATGTGGAGTCCTCCTGGACCAGGGATTGAACCTGTGTCCCCGGGAGTGGCAGGTGGATTGCCATCCACCGTACCACCATGGAAGTCCAGAATTGAACATTTCTTGTAATTTTCACCCCAAAGATAAACACCATCAATACTTTATATGTAACATAGAAAGTATACACATAATTATACATATATAAGTATCAAATATATTATACTTTGTATATTACACTATATTATATATATATTTAAAGCATCATGCATTTTGGGCATCTTTTGTTGTCAATATACATACATCTACCTCATTCTTTTTTTTTTTTTTTTTTTACCTCATTCTTTTTTCAACAGTTGCATAGTAACAAATTGTACAGATCAGTTTTTCTCAGTCTTTTTTCCATCATTATCCACCTAAGACTTTTTACCCCTTGATCATCACCCGCCTCATGAAATTTCAATACCACATATATACTGTATACCTGTTTATATGCCTTATGCATATTTGTGCTTTATACATAAAAATGGTTTCTCTCCTCAGGAACCAATTTTCACCTCCTTGGTTGTGATAGCACCCCTTTTAGAATGCCTGGTATTCCATTCCTTATTTGTTATTCCATATGTGTATATAATTTTTGACATTCCAATGCAACATTATCCATATTTATCTTTATACATATATTTTATTTCTATAGGATAAATTTCTAGAATTAAAAAGCTGTATCAAAAGGTGTTAACATTTAAAATTTTGGCAGAGATTACTAGAGATTATCCCAATTATATGCCAACAAATATATACTTATAACCTGGCTTCAATTTTTACATTTAATCATAAATCCACTTGGAATTTGTTCTGGGATGATGAATAAGGTAAAAAATCTAATGATTTTTCTAGCTCATTATCCTTACTTTATTGAACTAATCCTTTCTTGATTTACCATATTTTAAGTATGGGAAATATTCCTATATTTACTCAGGCTTTGAATTCTGTTCCATGACTGTTTATTCTTACTCTATTACCACCCTATATTTATTATTTTTGCTTTATATTTTAATATCTGATTATATAATTTCTTTTATGAATTCCCTCCCTGTTTTCTTGGTATTTATAGTTCTTCCCCCTCTGAGTGAATTTTGAAGTAATTTTGCTTATTTCTAAAATTAAAAAAAGAAAAAACTCTTAAGCTGCTATTGGGATTTAAAATTGGGATTGTATTAACTTTGTGGATGATTTCTTGAAAAATATAGAATATCTTATAGAGTACATTGTAGAGTAACATTTAAAATAGGGTACAGAATCAAAAAGTAAAGTTACTTTAATGATGTATACCTGTATTAGGATGCTTTGAGTAGTAAATGATGAACATCCAGATAAAACTCAAGTTTAAGCATAAAAGAGCATTTATTGGCTCATTTAACTAGTGAGTTCAGTGGTAAAGCTAGTCTTTAGGCATGTCTGGATCCTTGGGCTCAAATAACTTCACCAGGATTTGTTTTCTGTCTCCCGGGTTGGGTGGCTTTTTTAGTTTCAGTTTTAGGCAAGCCTCCAAGTGGTAACAAAGGTGGTTTGTCTCTTCCAGGCTTATATGGGCTTCAGTACATGCAACAGCAAAGGAAGAGAGTCTTCTTCCCTGCTGTGTCGGTAAAAGTATTGGTGATGTTGTTATTGGCCAGAACTGGATTAAACACCCACGGGGGCAGGGCAGGGAATTAGTACTCAGCCTCACTTAAACCAGGCAGGCTACAATTTGGGGAGGGGTGGTTCCTTGAAAGGAAAAGATGAGGCATAACCACAGAGGTAGGAGGTTTTGGTATTATAATACCCATTGATTTATATGAGGATATTAAAGAAATACTACTAAATTGAAGTTCTAATATTATTTTTCAGCATATCAAAAGTTACTCTGAGGCTATAAAAGTGGAGAGAAGCCAGGGAATGGGATAGAAAAATATGGTGAGTGATTAAAAAAATTACCTTTGTTATTGAATAACAAACTACATTTCCTACCTCCATAAACAAAAGCTGGCTAATTTTACTGGTCTTTTAAGCTCCTCTCCTTATATTCCTTGGTCAACTATAAACAAATTGTTTAGTTGAAAGTCATGAATGATTTCCTTAATCACCAAATCCAATGGGTTTAGATCCTTTTCCTTGATGGCCTAGTGTCTCTGCAGTGTTTGGACTACCTTTCTTTCTTGAGCATGAATTCGTAGTTTCTATAAACTTTCTCTCCTGATGCTCCTTTTATCTTTCTGAGACTTCTTCCCTAGTTACTTGGTTGTTTTCTTCATGTGTGGATGATTCTCTAGGCTTTTGGTTTCTCTGTTCACTGTCTTGGCAGAAAGGATGAGCCTTTCTATTTTGCTGCTTCAGATCAGTTCCTCCCCAAATCTTCATGATCCAATCCTAACCATCCATTATCAAAGCCTGGGTTAACTTCTTCTAAAGCAAACTTCCTCTCCGGAATCTCTTGGTGCCAATTTTTTTTTTTTTTTTAATGGCACTACTTTCCAAACTACTTTTTTTCAACTTTTCAAACTTTTTTTTTCAACTATTTGTTTTCAATCTACTTTAACTGGAAGGACTGATGCTGGAACTCCAACACTTTGGCCACCTGATGTGAAGAACTGACTCATTAGAAAAGACCCTGATGCTGGGAAAGATGGAAGGCAGGAGGAGAAGGGGACGACAGAGGATGAGATGGTTGGATGGCCTCACCAACTCAATGGACACGAGTTTGAGTAAACTCCGGGGGTTGGCGATGGGCAGGGAGGCCTGACACGTTGCGGTCCATGGGGTCACAAAGAGTTGGACACGACTGACCGACTGGACTGAACCGAACTTTTCAAACATGGATTAGTTACTTCTGTATAAGACTTGTCTTACTTTCTGGCCTACAAACTTCTTTGAGAACATTTTTGAATTCAACCCTGCATCTCTTTAACTGTGAGACACATTGTTTTATTTATTTATTTGTTTATTCAACATACATTAAGACACCTACTAAATAGACACTGTGCTAGGCAGTGAAGAATACATTTGTGGTTTCTGCTCTCATAGGATTTGGTCTCATGAAATAACAAATACATACTGTGACATAGATTTAATGAAACTTTGAGAGAGTGATTCTTGCATCTTGAACTCCTCTTTCATCTTCTCTCCCCAAACTACTGTCCTACACTTCCTGCACCCTTTCCCTGATAATCTCATAGATTTCTCAAACTCAAAAGCTGAATTTGATTCATGTGCTGTGGACACCTATAAATGAGAAATTTGTCCAGTGTTAAAAGAAAAACAAACAACAAAATTCACAAACACCTTCTGTCTCTAAACCTTCTGCTGACTTTAGTGTTTACATTAATGTGTACCACCTCCTCTTACCCAGGGGGAATCTTGGTATTCTCTTTGATTTCTTCCTCTTTCTTCATACTTAATTATATTCATTCAAACACTTATCATTCTTGTTAGGCCTTTTTTTTAATCTATAAGAGATTCAAAATTAGTATTTAGTTAGTAGAGATGTTTTGTTTGGTCTGTATAATATTTTTGAAAGAAAAGTGAAAGCAAAAGTCTCTCAATCATGTCCAACTCTTTGTGACTCCAAGAACTCTACAGTCCGTGGAATTCTCCAGGTCAGAATACTGGGGTGGGTAGCTGTTCCCTTCTTCAGGGGATCTTCCCAACCCAGGGACTGAACACAGGTCTCTTGCATTGCAGGCAGATTCTTTATTGTCTGAGCCACCAGGCAAATACGATATTCTTGTTTCTCTTGAAAAGTTGGAAGGTCAGGCAACACTGGCTCCTCATTCATGGGAGAATGACTGGAGTTTTAGATGGGACATCTGAAATACTACTCTAGTCTCTGTTGTTTCAGTCACTAAGTTGTGTCTGATTCTTTGTGACCCCACAGGCTATAGCACTCCAGGCTCCTCTGTTCTCCACTATCTCCCAGAGTCCGCTCAAGTTCGTGTCCACTGAGTCAGAGATGCTGTCTAACCATTTTATGCTCTGCTGCCCCCTTTTCCTTTTGCCCTCAATCTTTCCCAGCATCAGGGGCTTTTTCAATACGTTGGCTCTTTGCATCAGGTGGCCAAAGTATTGGAGCTTCAGCAACAGCCCTTCCAATGAGTGTTCAGGATGGATTTCCTTTAGGATTGACTCCAATCTCTACCACTTCTTATTTTTATTACATTCAGTTCATTTCGTCATTCATGAAACATTCTTCTGATGGCTCAGTGGTGAAGAATCCACCTGCAGTACAAGAGACTGGGTTTGATCCCTGGGTCAGGAAGATCCCCTGGAGTAGGAAACAGGAACCCACTCCAGTATCTTGCCAGGAAAATCCTGGCAGGCTACACAGCCCATTGGGTCACAAAGAATCAGACTCAACTGTGACTGAGCATGCATGCAGCACTTCATCCTTGGTTGAGGCATTTGAATTTGTGATCGTTGGCCTGTAAGATCACAGAATGTCAGTACAGGAAGAGATATTAAAAGATCATCTCATGTAATAGCCTCTTCCACCTTCTATCCCGTAAGGGATGGAGAAATTGAGGTCCAAAGAACTTAACATCGCCTGACCAATTTTATACAACTGTGTAGACCTCAGTCTCACAGGGTTCTGTTACATCCATTAGACCCCTTCCTCACTTTGGGGAAAGTCCACAAGCTGGACCCACTGTCCCCCAGATCTCCCACTCAGGGCCCTCCAATAGCATTTTCAGGTTCGAAAGCTCTGTGCTTACAACTCTTGCTTTATCAGGCTCCGAGGCCCAAGACCTTTGTAAGGTATGTCCTAAGTGAGGCCACTTTCCTGTAAGGTTTTTGAAGGTTATGAATCTTAAAAATCTATCCTCAGTCTTTCTTGCTTTATTCTCTAGTGTTTACTTGCATATATCTCATATTCCTGTGTGTGTATTTTCTGAAACATACCATATTCTTTCCAATCTTTTTGGTTTAGTGCTATTCTTTCCTACTTAGGTTATCCTTCCCTAGTCTCTGCCTGCCTGATACAACTTTTTCCATCCTCTAAAGTCTACCTGCATCCTTGAAGTGCAGTAGTTAAGGTGGTTTGCATGAGACAGACTTGATTTGAAATCTAGGCTTTGTCCTTTACCAGCCAGGTGACCTAGGGCAGTTTATTTCTGTAAGCCTCTTTCCTTGTCTGTTAAACCACCACGTGGTTAGAACTACATTCTGCTGCTTTCATAACCCACTTTTCTTTCTTATATATATATCTTTCCTTATCATTAAATAGTCTTCTACATTGTCATTTTAAATGGTTCAAAGTATCCCATAATTGTGTATCAGGCTAGTCAAACTGCAGCTCTACACGCCCTTCCTAGAAAACCTGCAAATGTTCTTACTTAAATTGACATGAGTGAACATCTCTTATCTGCATTCACGTTATCCATGTCTAACAATATCTAACCTGTATTTTTTGGTGGAGAAACTGAAATGAACCCCACCCAGCTTAATATACATATGCAGTTTTGATTATTTCCTTTTGAAAACATCCTAGAAGTATACTTGTTTGTTGTGTTAGTCACTCAGTTATGTGTGACTCTTTGCCATCCCATGGACTGACTGTAGCCCGCCAGGCTCCTCTGTCCATGGGGATTCTCTGGGTAAGAACACTGGAGTGGGTTGCCATGCCCTCCTCCAGGGGATCTTCCCAACCGAGGGATCGAATCCAGGTGTCCCGCATTGCAGGCAGATTCTTTACCGTCTGAGCCACCAGGGAAGCCCATACCTGTTTAGTCAAAGCATTTAAGAAATTTGATACCTATTTCTAACATGCCTGGGAAGGGGGAGATGTACCAATTTCTATCCCCATCTGCAATCTTGCTTTATTGAACAGCTGCCCAATACCTATACTATTTGCCTTTTAATCTTTGCCAATTTAATAGGCATTTAATATGCCATTTATATTTTTAAGTAATGTGATGAACATGCCTATTTATTGGCCACTTGTATATATTTAGTTTGGTACAAAAGTAATTGTGGTTTTTGCATTGTTGAACTTTGCCATTTAATATTGGAATAATTCTTAAATGTGGTTATGTTATACATCATTTTAATGCACATTTCTCACTTTGTTTTTTTCTTGCTAATGACATTACTTGCTGTTTATTTTATATTTATTTTAGACTAGGGAAATGATGTTAGACAGAAAGTAAATTTGAGCTATTTTCTTATTTGAATTCAAAATGGGTCACAAAGCAGCGGAGACAGCTTTCAACATAAACAACATATTTGGTCCAGCAACTGCTAACGAACTTACAATGCAGGGGTAGTTCAAGAAGTTGGCAAAGGAGACAAGAGCCTTGAAGATGAGGAGTTCAGTGGCTGGTCATCAGAAGTTGACAAAGACCAATTGAGAACAATCATTGGAGCTGATCCTCTTATAATTACATGAGAAGTTGCTGAAGAACTCATTGTTGACCATTTTACGGTCATTTGGCATTTGAAGCAAACTGGAAAAGTGAAAAAGCTTGATAAGTGGGTGCCTCATAAGCTGACTACAAAAAAAAAAAAACAAAAAAACGTCATTTTGAAGTGTTTTCTTCTCATTCTGCACAACAGTGAACCATTTCTCGATTGTACTGTGATGTGTGATGAAAAATGAGTTGTATACAACTGGTGACAACGATCGCAGTGGTTGGGCTAAGAAGAAGCTCCAAAGCACTTCCTAAAGTCAAACTTGCACCAAAGAAAGGTTATGGTCACTGTTTGGTGGTCTGCTGCTGGTCTGACCCACTACAGCTTTCTGAGTCCCAGCGAACCCATAATATCTGAGAAGTATGCTCAGCAAATTGATGAAATGCACCAAAAACTGCAACGCCTGCAGCTGGCATTCGTCAACAGAATGGGCCTAATTTTTCTCCAAATAACAGCTGGCTACATGTTGCACAACCAATGCTTCAAAAGTTGAATGAGCTGGGCTATGAAGTTTTGCCTCATCTGCCATATTCACTTGACTTCTTGCCAACTGATTACCACTTCTTTAAGTATTTCAACAATTTTTTTTTTATAGGGAAAACGCTTCCACAAGCTGCAGGAGGCAGAAAATGTAAAGAGTTCGGGCATGGATTTTTATGCTATGGGAATTAACAAACTTATTTCTCATTGGCAAAATGTGTTGATTATAATGGTTCCTATTTTGACTAGTAAAGATGTGTTTGAGCCTAGTTACAATGACTTAAAATTCACTGTCCAGACCACAATTACCTTTACATCAACCTAATATATCTTTACAACAGACTGGTTCCAAATAGTTCCCTATTTGGAGGAGTTCGTCAAGGCTGTATATTGTCACCCTGCTTATTTAACTTATATGCAGAGTACATCATGAGAAATGCTGGGCTGGATGAAGCACAAGCTGGAATGAAGATTGCCAGAAGAAATATCAATAACCTCAGATATGCAGATGACACCACCCTTATGGCAGAGTGAAGAAGAGCCTCATGATGAAAGTGAAAGAAGAGAGTGAAAAAGTTGGCTTAAAACTCAACATTCAAAAAACTAAGATCACGGCATCTGGTTCTATCACTTCATGACAAATAGATGGGGGAAACAGTGGCTGACTTTATTTTTGGGGGCTCCAAAATGACTGCAGATGGTGACTGCAGCCATGAAATTAAAAGACGCTTGCTCCTTGGAAGAAAAGTTACGACCAACCAATACAGGGTATTAAAAAGCAGAGACATTACTTTGCCAACAAAGGTCCGTCTAGTCAAAGCTATGGTTTTTCTAGTGGTCATGTATGGATGTGAGAGCTGGACTATCAAGAAAGCTGAGCACAGAAGAACTGATGCTTTTGAACTGTAGTGTAGGAGAAGACTCTTGAGAGCACCTTGGACTGCAAGGAGATCCAACAAGTCCATCCTAAAGGAAATCAGTCCTGAATATTCATTGGAAGGACTGATGCTGAACCTGAAACTCCAATACTTTGGCCACCTGATGAAGAACTGACTCATTTGAAAAGACCCTGATGCTGGGAAAGATTGAAGCAGGAGGAGAAGGGGACGACAGAGGATGAGATGGCTGGATGGCATCACCAACTCAATGGACATGAGTTTGAGTAAACTCCGGGAGTTGGTGATGGACAGGGAGGCCTGGTGTGCTGCAGTCCATGGGATTACAAAGAGTTGGATACGACTGAGTGACTAAACTGAACTGAATATAACTTTGGGCTTCCCAGGTGGTGCCAGTGGCAAAGAACCTGCCTGCCAATTCAGGAGTTCGATCTCTGGTTTGGGAAGATCCCCTGGAAGAGGGCATGGCGACCCACTCCAGTATTCTTGCCTGGGGAATCCCATGGACCAAACTGCTTGGCAGGCTATGGCACATAGGATTGTAAAAGAGTCAGACACGACTGATGTGACTCAGCACACACATGCACACAATATATCTTTTTGACAGATTTTTGTTATTTTTTTTGCCAATTTTAAATAGTTTTAAAATTATTATCCATACCCACTCTGACATCCTCCTTCCTAGTTCAGTCTCCTATCTATGTACCCGATCTATGGATCTCATTCCCTTCTATTTCTTTAGGGAATCATTTGATCAGTTATCCTCTTTCCTGGCAGTATTTTTTTTTACCACTCTTTAATCTTACACTACTAACATCACCAAGTCTCTTCTCCTTACAGAGAAACTCTAACGTCTTTCTTTCACTTGCCTTTCTGCTTTGACTACTGACCTTTCTCCTTTACCTTACAGCCAAACTTCTTGGAAGAATTTGTTTTCACATGCTACGTCCACTTCATCTGTTTCAACTCATTACAAACAGATTTACATTTTCAGTGCTACCTTTACTGTTAAGATTTTAATAACAGAAGTATATTATATACATGTGAAAAAAGCAGGACATAAGATGGTTTCTCCAAATATACTCAACTACGTGACTCAGACGGTAAAGCATCTGCCTGTAGTGCGGGAGACCCGGATTCGATCCCTGGGTTGGGCAGAACCCCTGGAGAAGGAAATGGCAACCCATGCCAGTACTCTTGCCTGGAAAATTCCATGGACTGAGGAGCCTGGTAGGCTACAGTCCATGGGGTCGCAAAGAGTCGGACACAACTGAGCGACTTCACAGGTCACAGGTCATGCCAAAAATATTCATGTAGAGAAAAAAACTTACATGTAATACATGAAAATTTTAAGTTACTTCTGAAGACTGGTAAGTTTTATTTCTTTTTTTAAAAAAGTCAATTATTTATTATTTCAGTGGCCACTCATTTATTTCATTTTAGTTCACATTCCTTTAGACTCTAGTTAACATAGTTCACATTTATCCAGCAAATATGTTGAGAACCAAATGAGCCAAAGCATCAGAGCAATTGAGATGAATATAAAATATGCCCTGCTCACAGGAAGGCCTCTAAAGCCGGAAGACCAGATGTCTCTAAATGAATCACAACTACTATGATAAATATTCAAAAGTTCATAAAGAAGAATATTTTCTGCCTTGAATGAGAGCTGAACAAATGTCCCAGGGAAGGACATAATAACTAAGTGAGGATTTGAACAAAGAAAATCAAAGCAAGGAAGATCATTTTTACCATTTGCAAAGGGAGGAGACTTGAAAAAGCACAGTATTGCAGAAGTTTAAAGTTAGCTGGAACATAAAGGGGGGAATTGAGCATGGAGGAGGTGGAGGGTGGTAATTAACATCCCTTTGTGGCCAGGATTACACTCTGATCGCTAATACAAGTGATTAATCCCACACTTTCTATTTTCTGCACAACGCATGGGAAAAAATATTCATATTGTTTATTTTCCTAACGGAATTAAACAATTCCCTTTGGGAAAAGTAACATTTCTCTTCATCTAAAATCCTTATGCCCTCACCATATCTCAATGGGCAGTCTACAGTTCGTGTGTGAATTTTAAGTTCTCAATTTGTGGTCCCCCCAACAGGTCCTCAATTTTATAAACAAGAATTAACGTAGATATTAGAGCACATTACAATGTTAATTACAAATTCTCAACTTACATTTTCTAAGAAGGGGCAGAAAAGTAAGAAATTTTAGTCAAGAGCTGCAGGGCCACTTCATTTGGCCGAAAAGCTCAAAGAACAAGCGGGCGTGACCCAGATTCCCAGAGCAGACTCTCAGCCTGCCGGCACGACTAGATACCCTGGCAGGACAACTGCCTCTTCAAAGGGTCGTCCTTCCCTCTTCGCTCTTTCCAAAAGATCCTGAGCGTCTCAGACTCTCCCGCTAAAGGCGCCCATTGGTGACCGTCGAGCGCCTCCGGTTTCCCTGGTAACAGCCAGCCACACAAACCGCGCTCCCATAAGGCTTCCCAGAATGCCGCGCGCCTCTCTAATTCACTTCCGGGTGCGGAGGCCTGACTCCTTCCGTCGGTCGGTTTTCTTATCTTAGCGGTGTGGGGTTTCTGGGCCCGGGTGTGTTATATTCCTGCAGTGGGTGGTGGAGACTTTTGTTCTTTCTCTGCCTTCGAAACGGGTCGGTAAGGAAAGGCCAATTTCACCGAATTTTTGGTGGCTCTCGATGAGTGAATTTTTAGTTGCAAAAAAAGCTAGAAAGCGCTTTAAAGTATGTGGAACTTCATTTGTTGCTGTGTTATTTTAAGCAGCTTTACACAACTTCCTATAAAACAACTATTTTTGCCTTAGAAAATGAAGGCAAGCACACACAGGCGCAAACGAAACCAAACCGCCAAATTTCCTCTTCACAGTGAGCCCAACCCCAAATGTGGAAGTTTGAGGCAGAGAAGTGTCTTGCCGGGCCCAGCAAGGAGAAGGGAGCTGGGGCTCAAACACCCCAGATTCCCCGAAGGATTTCAGCCCAGGATTTATTTCTTTAGATTTATTATCTTATTCTTTTGGCGGTGGCGGGTCTTTGTTGCTGCTCTGGGGCTTTCTCTAGTGTCAGTGGACCGGTGCTGTTCTCTCGGTGTGGGGCATAGGCTCTAGGCGTGAGGGCTTCAGTAGTTGCAGCTGGAGGGCTTAGTTGCTCCCCTGCGTGTGGGATCTTCCCGGGACTGAACCTGTGGCTCTTGCAGTGGAAGACAGATTCTTTAGCACTGGACCACCGGGGAAGCCCAAAGTAAAGGATTTATAGAAGCCGGCGAGGGAGGCTGGTTGCAGGGTACTGATCAGCTCCTGCAGGATTCTCTGGTTGATGTTGAGATAATAGGGCATTTAACAGTGTCTGTCCTAAGGTGTCTATTGGGTCTGGGGGCTCATGATCGTCAGATAGTTTCTCCCATTTGGTGGTGGTTTTAGTATCTGTAATTCAGGAAGTATGTATCAGATACTATTATCTTGGTATTTCAGAGAGGAGCTACAGCAGAGGTTATGGGAGAAGGTTGGGGGGGGGGGGGTGTCTGTCCTGGAAAGGCCCTATAGGGTCCTGCTTGGTTAAACATTCACCGGTAAACAACCACAGGAAACACTTAGGAGCAGTCTTCCAGACCCTCTCTCTGCATATAATGTTTCAGGCTCTAATTACATTGTACATGCTATTTTGTAATTTAAAAAGCTTTTATAAGCATATTTCATTTAAAAACCAACATGGTTGTATGTTTTCCATTGTATTTTTTGTTAAAACAGTTTCTGTCCTTTTTTAAAAAAACTTTTATTTGCTTGGCTGTGTTGGGTCTTAGCTGTGGCATGGAGGCTCTCTAGTTGTGGCACAGGCTCCAGAGTATGCCAGCTTCAGTCGTTGCCGCGCTCAGGCTCACTGCTTGCTCCAAGGCATGTAGGATCTTAGTTCTCTGACCAGGGATCAAACCCAGGTCCCTTGAGAGCAGGTCCCCTGCACTTCAAGGAGGATTCTTTCCCTCTGGGCCACCACGGAAACCCCTTCTTTCTGTTCTTAATTAGTACTGCAATGGAGAAATGAAAATCCTTACAGCTAAATCTTTGCCTAAGTTCTCATTTCTCTGCAGTAATTATTTTTCTCTTTTTAACTTAGTAATTTGTTTTTGCACTTCCCCATCTCTTTCAAATGCCTTCCCCTTCCACTCATGTCTTTATAGTATAAATGGATGAAATTACACATATGGCATCCAAAGCCTACTCAATTTTTAAAAGTTTATCTTTCTGATTTTAAGAGTAATACATACTTACTGTAGAACCTTAGGAAAATCTGGATGAATGTAATAAAAATATTCTGATATGTAGACAACTACTGATCATATTTTGGTATACAGTTTTCTAGTTTTCTCTCTGTTGTCTTCAGCAATGAGCATCAAAAAAATGTTTGGTAATATAGTGGGGTGAATGACACCTTTTAATTTGTATTTCTTTGCTTATTCATGTAGTTGAATAGCATTTCAAAAGTTCACATTTTATAGTCCATTTCAGGCCCCATCTTCTCTATCTAGCCTTCCCTGAGAATTCCAGACTAATCACATTAACTTATAATAGTCTAGGTTCTCACAGCAAGCATACTGGGGTGGTTTGCCATTCCCTCTTCCAGAGTGAAAAAGCCAGCTTAAAACTAAATATTAAAAAAAACTAAGATCATGGCATCTGCCCCCATTACTTCAAGGCAAATGGAAGAGGAAAAGGTGGAAGCAATGACAGATTTTCTCTTCTTAGGCTCTAAAATCACTTGGATGGTGACTGCAGCCATGAAATCAGAAGACGATGCTTCTTGGCAGGAAAGCTATGATAAACCTAGACAGTGTATTGAAAAGTAGAGACATCACTCTGCTGACAAAGATCCATATAGTTGAAGCTATAGTCTTCCCAGTGGTCACATACAGTTGTGAGAGCTGAACTGTAAAGAAGGCAGCTGCTGCTGCTAAGTCACTTCAGTCGTGTCTGACTTTGTGCGACCCCATAGACGGCAGCTCACCAGGCTCCGCTATCCTGGGATTCTCCAGGCAGGAACATTGGAGTGGGTTGCCATTTCCTTCTTCAATGCATGAAAGTGAAAAGTGAAAGTGAAGTCGCTCAGTTGTGTCCGACTCTTCGGGACCCCATGGACTGCAGCCTACTAGGCTCCTCCATCAATGGGATTTTCCAGGCAAGAGTACTGGAGTGGGTTGCCATCGATTCTCCAAAGAAGGCAGAATGCCAAGGAATTGAACTATGTTGCTGGAGAAGACTCCTGAGAGTCTCTTGGACAGAAAGGAGTTCAAACCAGTCAATCTTAAAGGAAATCAATCCTGAATACTTACTGGAAGGACTGATGCTGAAGCTGAAGCTCCAGTATTTTGGTCACCTGATATGAACAGCTGACTCATTGGAAAAGACCATGATGCTGGGAAAGATTGAGGGCAGAAGGAAAAGAGGGCATCAGAGGATGAGATGACTGGATGGCATCACTGATGCAAAGTCTGTGAACTTGGGCAAACTCTGACAGATGTGAGGGACTAGGAGGCCTGGCCTGTTGCAATTCATGTGTTTGCAGAGAGTCTGACACAACTGGGTAACTGAGCAACAAAAACATAATGGTCTAGTTTTCCGTATTTGTATCTTTTAGTTCCCTAACTCTGTTAGAGCTAGCTGTGTGGTCCTGGATAAATTATTCAGTTTTGTTGAGCCCACTTTCTTTATCTGCAAAATATACTGATAATAATATTTATTTTGCAAGGTTGTGGTAGGGATTAGAAGTAACGTATCTCAGCTTAATAAAAAGTAGCTTTTTTCTTATAGCCTTAGCAGTCTATGTACATAGGAGGTATTCATAATTTTATATTTCAAATGTAATCTGAGCATCTCAATCAATTTAGTTATTGATTGAGCACCTTTGACACATAGGTACTGTTCATATTCCTCAGCATCTCTTGAATCTTTATGATTTAGATACCTTTCTTACATAAATCACATGCTCCTCTCAACCTCAAAAATTCTCTTATGTTTCTGCTGCCATGCCTAGCACGTCACAGAAGGTGCTGAATAAATGTTGAGCTGAACTGAGTAAATTTAGTGGAAAAAGAGAAACACAAGTTAGTTAAAACCTGTCAGGTATTGATGAACCCATAATAGGTACAAAGTACTTTGTACTTTGGGAGATCAGGAGAGATTAGTTTTGATTAAGGTATCTGGGAATGCCCTGTGGATTAGGTAGATTTGATCAGGACCTGGAATTTAAGGACTGAAGGTGTGTGTGTGTGCGTGCTCAGCTGTGTCCGACTCTTTGCGACCCCATGGACTGTAGCCCACCAGACGGTGTCCACAGGGTTTTCCAGGCAAGAATACTGGAGTAGATTGCCATTTCCTTTTCCAAGGACAGAGGATGATGGCTTAAGGATGGAATTATGAGTTAAGACTTGGAGGTATAAGTTAAAATGTTGTGTTTTGTTATGTTGATGAAAAAATTAATAGTTGATTTAAGAAAGGAATGGAAAATTTTATTTGAGACAATCTGAGGATTATGACCTGGGAGGCAGTCTTTCAGAAAGCTCTCTGAGGACTGCCCCACCCCTTAGAGGTCCCAGCTCTGTTACGTGTTTTTGAGATAAAGGGTTATACATCAAATGAATTATTGACAGAAGGAAGGTTATGTCTCAAGGAGTTATGAAGTAGTGGGTCATCCTGACACTATACAAGATTGAGAAGAACTATAAGCTCTGGTTAATGCAGTTGCACAATACACTCTAAGGGGAAGGGAAGAGGCCCGATCTGGCAGAGAAAAAATTTAAGTTTAAATTATTCTTGTCATAAAATATGAATTTATTTCATCAATTAGAGTTATTTTTTGCCGAGGTCCAGCCCCGGCAGGACCAGGAATACCCAAGGGATGAGTGGTGTCGGCGAGGAAGCAGACAGACAGACAGACACACAGAAAGTTGCGTAGAATTTTTAGGACAGCTCAGTTTTTATAGAATGAACGTTGCCTCTCCCTTAAGTCACCACATATTACATCAGATATTGGTTTTGTGCTTCTGTCAATAGTTTTCTTTCCCATGCTTTTCCCCTCTGCACTCATCTGGAACTTTCCCGATTACAGTTTATTCCTAAATGTCCCGTACACAGTCTTCTTGCCTCAGTGGCCTAACACTTTCACTCTAACAAAAAAACGATGTTCCATAGATTCCAGATATAGTATGAATTCTTTGGGTAATCAAACAATCCATGGGAAGGGTCACAGTAACATGTTTGACATTTCTGAGACTAGTACCATGAGAAAAACCTGATATTTTTCTTTACCTGAAACCACAAAATCTCAATTTACAATGATTAAACAGCGAAAACACCTCTAAAGCAGCAAAACACCTCTATTAATAGATAATGGCAGTGAGACTGGTTAATATAAATCTTCTATTGAAATCCTATGTACCCCATTTCCTAACTCTACAAAAATACCCATAATCTTCCATGATGTTTAAAGAAAGGGAAACAATGAACAAATAGCAGCAAGGAAATAGCAATAGTGAAAACCCTTTCAACAAAGGAGCAAGTAAACTAAAGCAGTATATCTACTTCTAAACCTAAATGCCTCTACTCTTTTCTATTCTAGAACATTATAATTTGTTAAGCAAGCAGCCAAACTATACCTGTGGCCTTTTCTTTTCTGACTTGATGTTTATGGTCGTGTCCAGAGCCAGAGCAATCATGAGCATTTCGAAAAAGGCTTGGACTTTTCCAGCGAGGCCTTATTACTATATATTGTATTTCCAAAAATTAATAGAAAGCCCAACAACAGTAAGACAGAAGGAGGAAAGAGACATACCGGGCCCCCGGGACAATCTCTAGGGGAAGAGCTGCCTTGCAGGTTCCTCTCTCGTCCCGGCGGCTCCCGAAGGGACATATTGGGCCTCCGGGGCAGCCCCAGGTGAGGAGGAGCTGCCTTGCAGATTCCTCTCTTGTCCCGTGGCCTTGTCATGGTTTGGGCGCACCCCAGCTGCTCCCGGCAATTTTTGGTGGCAAAAAAATAGGGTGGGCGAATGGGCCTAGATGAGGCAAGATGCAAAAGGAGTCTGGTCTTATATTTTGAGGATTTTAGCGCGACCAATCGTTATAATTGCAGTTTTCAAACGTTTCCGGGAAACACTGCTTTCAGTATGGCTTGGGGCTTCAAGAGAGAGGTGGACCAGGGACTGCAGTCAGCCTGCTGGTGGGCAGAGCCGGGAGTGGGAAGGTGGCAAAAACCTTCAGGGGGAGGAGAGTATTTAATGGCCAGCACTGGTCAGGAGGTAAGGAAGGGGTGTGCCCGAGGAAGCGGGGCTGCGGAGCAAGGCTTGTGTACACCGTACAAGCAGGCGGAGGCGCAGCGGCGAAGCCCCCAGGGGGCGGGCTGCATTCTGCGGGGGTACAGGTCTGCTCAGCCCGCGGGCCCCTGGCCCCGCCCCTAGCCCCGCCCAGCAGCCGCCGCCCCGCCCCGCAGCCACCGCCCCGCCCCTGGCCCCGCCCAGCAGCCGGCGCCCCTCCCCTCCCCTCTAGCCCCGCCCAGCAGCCGTCGCCCCGCCCCTCCCCGCCGCCCCGCCCCGTTGCCGTCGCCCCGCCCAGCACTCGCCGCCCCGCCCCGTTGCCGTCGCCCCGCCCAGCACTCGCCGCCCCGCCCCGTTGCCGTCGCCCTTGCCCGCGCTTCTAGCCCCGCACTCGGTCAGTGTCCGGGGTTGCAGACCCCGGCGACTGAACGTCCTTGGCCCCGCCCAGCGACGGCGGCCGGGCTGGCGCGGGTCCGGCCTGGCAGAGGGAGGGCCTGGGCGGTGGGAGGGAGGTTACCTTTCCCCCTCTCACCCTCCGCCGCCCGAAGCGGGAGGAAGAAGCCGCGGCGAGGTCCGTGGGCGGCATGGCAGAAGCTCCGGATGAGCGCGAGCCGGGCCCCGAGGCCGCGGAGCCGCTGCCGCAGCAGCACGGCGGGTGCCAAGTCTTCTCCGAGCGGCTGGCTCAGCAGAAGCCACCGCAGGGGTTCCTCTCCAGCTTCTTCACCAACGAGCAGAAGTGCCAGCTTATGCTCTTGAAGACGTTGGCGACAAGTAGGAGCCGTGACCCGGGGCCGGGCGCCTGCGGGCTGGGGTCCGAGTCCGGCGGGCGGGCAGGGGCCTCCGCACCCCTCCGCTAGGGCGCTCCGGTTCGGCCCAGGTGTGGCGGGGGCCGGTTCTGGCCCCAAGGGCAGAGTGAGGGCAGGTTCGGCATCGTGGGGTGCTGAGCCTCAGTTTCGGTCAGGGAAGGCGCTGAGACCCCCTTCAGGACGACTTTTGCCTGAGGCGTGAATGAGGAGTCGGGTTAGGAGTTAGCCCTTTCCGCCACCTTCTGACAGATCCTCTCATTTCGTAGGTAAACTGTGCAGTTATATGGGGACTGGAGAGTCCCGTTGAAGCCGAGTTTTAAGGAGCTACGTTAGTTAAAGCATACTTGCTGAAATCGCGCACTCAGATGGGATTTGAGCGCAGCTAAAACTCAGATTGGGACTTGAACCCTGCAGGCTGGGACCGGAACCTGCTGTCTTTTAATTGAAATCGCACACCTGGTCTCAGGGAAGTTCAGGTTCTTTATGTCTCACTGCAGTAGGAATTGAGCAGGAGGCAAAATGATAGGTAAGAAGTAGATTTATTGAGAGAGACACAAACTGCATACAGTGTGGGCTGTCAGAAGGTGGGAGGCCCTGGGAGATCCACGTGCCATAGACAGGAGGCGGTCTGTCTCAGGCGGTGAGGGTGGCCCGGGTATATGGGCTGGTTGGTTTTTATGGGCTGGGTAGTTTCATAGGCTAATGAGTGGGAGGATTATTCCAGCTCCTTTGGAGACGGGGGTGTGGATTTCCAGGGTTTGGGCCAGAGCCCACTGTTTGGCCTTTTGTGGTTAGCTTCGGAACTGCTGTGCGATGTGTCATTTAGCATGCTGATAAATTAAAATGAGCGTATAATAAGGCTCAAGATCTACTGAAAGTTGGATCTTCTGCCGTCTTGGGCCTGACTTTTTCTAACCATTGTATGTCATGTCCACAACAGCTCTGTCCTCCTTTAAGGGTTGTGCCCCGCCCTGTTCACTGCTGCTGGCAGTGCAAAGACAGTTCTGCAGTCCTGCTCTTTGTTGAAAAGGGTTGTTAACCTTCATACACGGATGGGCTTCAGAGTGTGGAAACTTCTGACACGGACTGCGAAACTCCTGTTTGTATGCTCCTAAGGGCATCTTTCTGGGGAGAGAGTTCATAGCCCCATGATGTTCTGACATGCCCATGACCCTGAAAAGGTTAAGAACCATTGATGCGGGTTACATAGGGACACCGTCTGCTGGCCAGTTTCTAAATCCAGGGACATTGCACTAGAGATTTCTTAACTTTTTTACAACGCCCTAGACTTCCCAAGTTTACTTTAGATACATTAAGAGAATCAAAGACAAACTTGTTTGTCCCCAAATAAGATTACTGTTTCATAGCTGGCCAGTGACAGTTCAAAAGTCAACCACTCAGTGAGTTTTCCATCCTTCTTGAGATTACCTGCATCTCAGGGAATCAGGGGAGGGGAAAAGGGAGTAGAGGGGAATGATGACATTGTATTTACTTTGCAAATATGTATCAAATACCTCCTAGATTCTGCTTTGGGCAAATACAGAGAGTAGTTGGGACCTTGCCTTGAAAATGTTCCAAAGTGGAATGCAGTGGAAAGGACATGGGCTGCAGATTTAGACATGGGTTTAAATTTTGATCCCTTTCCTTGTTACATATGGAAGAGTGCTTTAACTCTCTGATCCTGTCTGTCTTTATCAGGGAAAGGAAAAGGGAGTTGGGAAGGGGTGAAAGTACCTCTGTTAGGGTTGTTGTGAGGAATAGGTTTTATCAGTGTACAATGCCAGTGTGTCAGGAGATGAATAAAGAAGCTGTAGCTGTTCTCACAGTGGAAGAGCCGAAAAGTGGAGGAAGAGTTGAGATAGGAAGTGAGAAGGGCCAGGTGCTGAACTTGAGTCCCAGTAGCAATTAACCCGCTTCAGCCTTCCAAGGGGTAAGCTGCTGGAGAACCTGTTAGTCTATTAAAGCATCAGCCTGCAGCTTTAAAATCCTGTCCCTGGGACGGATGTGATGAAAGAGATCAGGCCTCAAGGGAGATATTTGTTTTATTTTTCTCCAAAGCACATCCATTCTAAATACTGCAGGTCCTTCTTTGAAGAACCAAACCAATGTGCTCCCAGCATTTTTTTTTTTTTTTTTAGAGAGGACACTAGACTTTTGAACCCATTTCAGCTCTGTAAAACTCTCAGTTGCTTCAGTAATAATGCATTTAGTATGGTGCCTGATACTTGATATACACTAAGTAGTGTTTATTAATAATAATTGCTTTACTGTTAACACTCTTTTAGAGGAGTCAGGTTAGAAAAGCAGTAACCAGTACTTAACTTTCTCATCCAACAATACTTTTACTCACCTGTTTTTGCTTTCAGCATTTGAAAACCTTAATATCTTCTTCTTCTTTCTTTTTTTTGCTTATGTCATGTAATTTGCTGTGCATTTATATTCTCAGACAGGACATCTCTGAAAAGTTGATGTTAGAGGCACCTGGGTTCCTTATATTTTCCTGTAATTTTAACAGGCTCATAGATTCTTAGAAGTGGTGGCGGGGGGCTCCGGAGTTGTCTCGGCCTTTTCACTCCCATCACTGACCAGAAACCTCTGTGCCATCATTTGGCCAGAGTGTTTTCGAGCTCTGTTGGAACATGTTCTCTCTGAAGCCCTTTGAGGCTACCAGGCTTTTGTATCGACTGCTGTAATTGTTGGAAAAACCCTTTCTCGTGCTGAGTTGAAATGTGCCCCATGTAACTTCTGCCCTTTGGTCCTTGTTCTGCTCTCTGAAGAAATGTTGGCAGAATCTATGCCCACACGACACCTCTTCAGATACTAGAAATTATTGGGGCCTTAGTTACATCTTTTTTTTTTTAACTTTAAACTTTTTATTTTGTATTGAGGTATAGCCGCTGAGCAATGTTGTGATAACTTATGGTGGACGGCACAGGGACTCAGCCGTCCACATACACGTATCCGTTCTCCTCCGAACTCCCCTCCCATCCAAGCTGGCAAGTAGCAGTGAGCAGAGTTCCATGTGCTATACAGGAGGTTTTTGTCGGCTCTCCATTTTAAATATGGTTGTGTGTACATGACCTTCCCAGAGTGCCCAACTATCCCTCCCCACACCCCCACTCTGCCCGGCAACCGTGACTTTGTTTTCTGTCCGTGGGTCTCTGTTTAAGTTCGTTTGATCGTTTCCTTTTAGATTCCACATGTAAGGGATGTCATGTGATGGTTCTCCTTCTCTGACTCACTTCGCTCAGTGTGACACTGTCTTGGTCCATCTGTGTCGCTGCAAACGGCATCATTTCATTCTTTTTCGCGGCCGAGGAATATTCCGCTGTGTGTGTGGACCACATCTCTACCCATTCCCCTGTCAGTGGGCGTTTAGGTTGCTTCCACGTCTTGGCTCTTGGGAACAGTGCTGCGGTGAACGCTGGGCTGCATGTATCCGTTCGGAGCATGGTTTTCTCCAGACGTGTGCCCTGGAGTGGGGTTGCAGGGTCAGTGGTAGCTCTGTTTTTAGTTTTTTAAGGAGCGTCTGTACTGTTCTCCGTAGCGGCTGTAGCAGTTTACACTCCCGTCAACAGTGCGGGAGGGTTCCCTTTCCCCCACACCCTCTCCACCTTTGCTGTTCGTGGCTCTGTTGATGGTAGCCATTCTGACCGTGTGGGGTGATGTCTCAGTGTCGTTTTGATTTGCATTTCCTCAATAACTAGAGATGTTGGACATCTCTGCCTGTGCCTGTTGGCCTGCGGTTGGCTTCTTTCTCCTTTCCAAGTCTACAGATCCCTTTCTTGCTTCCCGTGGGACGTAGCCCTGCACCGTTGCAGTCAGCTCCCCCTGGGGAACAGCCTCGGCCGGCGGGTCCTGTTTAGGGAGTGGTACTCGGAATGGGATGCTGTGTACAGATGAGGCCGACCTCAGGGGGCCGCGCACTGCCTTCCTCTGGTCTGGTGCTCTGCGGCTATGACCACAGTCATGCTGGTTTGTCTTGTTCACGTACATTCCCTCAGGCTTTTGGTACCTATTTTAACATATTGTGTTTGATCATTTAATTGAGAAACATATTTGGTATTATCTAAGATGTTTGGTGGTACACATTTTGGTATTTCTGTCAGTGTTAATTTAAGCTTATCTTTTTGTATTCATTTTTTAATCAATTTTAAGATATTAGTATTACTTAAAATTTTTGCTAATTAGTATTACTTAAAATTAGATATTAGTATTATTTCACTAAGATTTGAGACGTATTTTTTCTTTTATAATATCTTCTTTTATAATATTTGGATAATTTAATTGCTGCTTTTTCTTTTTTTCCAATTACCATATGTAATTGAATCAATGTCTTTCTAGATCCATATGTCAAACTTCTGCTTGATGCCATGAAGCATTCAGGCTGGTAAGTAAATCTTTTTCAAGCGCGCCTCCATATTCTGACTGCTGAAAACAGGCCCCCCTTCCTCCCCCGCCCCCACAAGCTGGACCCTCTTCAGGTTTTCACTCGGGCCGCAGAGCCCTCTCCACGTGGTAGGTGGTGGCTGGCTGCATTCTCTCCAGG
Organism: Muntiacus reevesi; assembly: GCF_963930625.1. Lineage (NCBI taxonomy): Eukaryota > Metazoa > Chordata > Mammalia > Artiodactyla > Cervidae > Muntiacus > Muntiacus reevesi. The sequence continues at coordinate 169,438,333 of NC_089252.1, read as the reverse complement.
CAGGCCTTCTTCTCTCCGGACCTCTTCTGCCCTAACTCCACGTCTCTGGCTCCACCATTCACCTCAGGTGTTTAGTAAAGACAATACCTAACATCTTTCTCGTAACTACTTACCAAACCTGCTTTTTCCACGATGCCAGTCTCAGCATTACCCTTCATGGAGGAGAAGTCTCAGTTTGTTATGCATGCGGTAGCCTTCCAGGTGTCGTTCAACGTTGAGGGGATCAGAAAAAGTGACTTCTGAGCTCCCCTTCTTAACATTCTGGCCCAAGGGCAGAAACTCCAGTGTATTTCCTTCATTAGTCGAGCCAGTGCCTTATGGACTCACGGGTAGCATTTGAACTGGGATGGATTTTGCAGACAGTTGCCCTACTCTGCAGACGAGAGGACTAAATGCTGGAGGTGTTCGCTTGCTCTCCCGAGGTGTCCTGGGTGGCCGTGGTGCAGATAGGGGTGATCCGGGTCTCCTGGCCCAGGGCTGCGCCCCGTGGACGCTGCTTCTGGACGTTATCTCTTTAATCCGTTCTTGCCTTCCAGTGCTGTTAACAAAGACAGACACTTTGCTTGTGAAGACTGTAACGGAAATGTCAGTGGAGGTTTTGACGCTGCAGTGTCCCAGGTAGGCGTTTTACCAAGTCGTTTTCTTTCCTGCAGTTCTCCTCGTGTTTGCTGAGTGCCTTCCACGTGCCAGGCATTCTGCTGGGTAGACTTTGTGTGGGATTAAAAAAAATGCGTTAGTCGTGATTCTGACCCTTAAGGTCCTAACATCTCACAGGGGAGACAAGCCGCGAATGCAGACCATGACAGGACTTGAGGCAGGTTAAACTCCTGGAGGCGGGTGTGGTTCCCAGGGGGATGTTGTATAGTACAGCTGCTGTATGTGGGAGGCTTTGAATGTCAGGATAAAGAGTTTCATCTTTACACAGTGGGAAGTGATGCATCTTTGAGAATTTTTGATGAGGGGAGCGAGTTTTCTCATCTGTAAAATATGGGTAACGATTGTATTTATCTCACAGAACGGTTATGAGAATTAAATGAGATTTCTCTTGTAAAGTACACTCAAGCCAACACATGTTAGTTTTAAGTCAGTGCGGGTTTCTGACAGAGCGGGTTTCTGACAGAGCGGGTTTCTCTCTCGAGGTGGTAGATGGATATGTCATATGATGAGGGTAGATTTAAGTGTTGGACATCACTGATTCCATCATGAATATATAACACACATTTAAGTACATTTAATTGTTTCTTGCTAGGGGATGTTATGTGTATTTTGGTTATTTATAGCTGTTTCAGGGAAATCATGGAAAAGAGCAACATAGCAGAGGGGTGAGGTGTCTGAGTTTTGGAGTCAGACAGACTTTGAGTTCAAATCCTTATTCCCCTGCTTATTAGCTGTGGGGCTTGGGCAAGTTATTCATTTTATTCTCAGTTTCCTCATTTGTAAATTAAAAAAAATTAATTTCTTTTAATTGGAGACTGATTACAATATTGTAGTGGTTTTTGCCATACACTGACATGAATCAGCCATGGGTGCACATGTGTTCCCCATCCTGAACCCCCCTCCCCCCTTCCTCCCCATCCCAATCCCTCAGGGTCATCCCAGTGCAGCAGCCATGAGCACCCTGCCTCATGCATCGAACCTGGGCTGGCGATCTGTTTCATAGATGATAATATACATGTTTCAATGCTATTCTTTCAAATCATCCCACCCTCGCCTTCTCCCACAGAGTCCAAAAGACTGTTCTTTACATCTGTGTCTCTTTTGCTGTCTCGCATGTAGGGTCATTGTTACCATCTTTCTAAATTCCATATATATGCATCAGTAGACTGTATTGGTATTTTTCTTTCTGACTTACTTCACTCTGTATAATAGACTCCAGTTTCATCCACCTCTTTAGAACTGATTCAAATGCATTCTTTCTAATGGCTAGTAATATTCCATTGTGTATATGTATCACAGTTTTCTTATCCATTCCTCATTTGTAAATTGAGAACTGTGACACCTATAGCTCTCCAGGTGGGTCCTGGTGAGTTCATTCCCTTTTGGGGTTAAATAGAGTGCACATTTTGAATCTTCATCTTATTTCTCAGCAGTGTTATACACAGTTGGGAACTCTTTTCTTTTTAATTAAAATTTTTGTTGTGAAGTATCTCATTCATGCAGAAGAATAACAAATCTATATGTATGTGTTCAGTCATAATAATAAAATGAACATCTGTATAACTACCACACAGATTTGAGAAACAAAACCCTGCTGGGACTTTAGAAGCTTGTGTGCCCCTTCTTGGATCATAGCCCCCCTTCCTAATTTTTGACTTTCGTAATAATCATTCCCTGCTTGCCTGAATGGTTTTAACATCTATGTATACAGTCAAAAAATGTGCTATATAGTTGCCTGCCTTTAAAAAAGTTTTAAAAAAATTTATTTATTTGGCTGCACCAGGTCTTAGTTGTGGTAAGTGAGATCTTTCTTTCATCTTCATTGCAAAATGCGGAATCTTTAGTTATGGCGTGTAAAACCTTTGGTTGTGGAATGTGGGATCTAGCTCCCTGACCAGGGATCGAACCCCGGAACCCGGCACTGGGAGCGTGAAGTCTTAGCCACTGGGCCACCAGGAAAGTCCTTTGTTGCCTGTTTTTAAGCTTTATATATACTTGGGGTCATAGGTAATACTCTGTCATTTTATGAAATTATGCCGGATGTAGTCCTCTGTAATTTAGTTCTTTTGTACGACATTGTGAGGTTCTTGTCTTGTATGCATCCCTGTTGTGTATATTATTCACTGTTGTGTATAATATGCACTGTTGTGTATATTATTCCATTGGACATTTGTATTGGAGTTTATCCCTCTAATGTCATTTCCAGTGTTATTATTATAAGCAATGCTGCTGTGAATTCTTCACCTCCTCTCCTGAAGCACACACAGGCAGGGGTTACCGTAGGGTTTCTGGCTGGAGAGGATTGCTGGCTCATATCTCACGCATTCCCTTGACTTGAGCAGCTAATGCCACTTTCTGGCCGTGGTTTCTGGTATGCAGCTTGCTCCTTTGGTAGCTCAGCTTCCTGAACCAGCCCTTAAATGTTGAAGTCCCTTAATCTAGAGTGTTACAGCCCCTTCCTTCCTTTGCAGCACTCTGCCGAGGCGATCTGATTTGTTTTGCTAGATCAGAACTCTGTCTTGAATTCCACATCCAGAGCCAAGTGTTCACTGCACATCTACACTTGGGAGTTTTAAAGGCATCTCAGACCTGACGTGTCCAAATTCAAGTTGATAATTTTTGCCACCCTCCATCTCCACCCAACCTGGTCTTTTAGTTTTGGATATCTCAGTGAATGGTACCACCATCCATCCTGTTATGCAAGCTAGAACTTTAGGGATCATCCTTGATCCCTCTGATGCCCTTCTCATTTTCTATCCAGCACCAAATTTTGCGCAGTCTACTTCCTAAATACCTTTTAGGCTCCCACCACCCTGGCTCGGGCACTATTATCTCTTGCCTAGAATACTTTATTCTCATTTGGTTAGTCTCTCTGCATCCAGTTTGGATCATCTTATGCCTGTTTTTCCAACTGTGGTCAAAAGGATGAAAGCAAAATAACCCACCCCCGTTTCACTGTTCCCTTTCAGGGACTTCCCACTGCTGTCGGCATAAAGCGTGACTTGGCCCTGATGACCTCACCAGCCCTACCTCATGCCTACCACCTCCAACTTTGTGCTTCAGTCCTAAAGGCCTGCCTTCACCTTCTCAGACATTCCTGTCCTTCAACCCTCGCCCTACCCTTTGCATGTATTATTCTCTCTCTGGAACGCTCCCTTCCCCGCTCCTCAAATTTAACTCCTGTTCATCCATCCATTAGATCCCAGTTTTAACATTCCTTCTACAGAGAACCATTTCCCAACTCTGCAGATCATTGTGCGAACTCATAGCAACTGTTACTGCATGTGCTCAGACGTTTTGGTAAATATTTGATTAATTTCTATCTCCATTTGTAGCCTGTAAATAGGTCTTGATAAATATTAGTTGAATAAATGAATGTTGAATGAATGTATATAAAATACCTGGGACATGTCCCAGTGTCTGGCACTTAGTAAGTACGGAGGAAGTAGAAACTATTATCTTTAGGACCCCTCGTGTCTTTGTTATTCTCGTAGGGTCCTCCCGTTCAGTGTGCTGTTGGCTTTTTGCTCTTCTTTCTGAAGGTCTTAAGGACTTTTCCTGGCAATTCTAATAGAATGGGACAGTGTGGTCATGCATTGTCGATTCATTGCTCATTCAGAAACTTGATAAGAAGCCTTTTACATATATTCTCATTTAATTCTCACAGTTCTATGAGGTAGGTAATGTAAGTCATCTCCTTTTAATAGTTGAGGAAACTGAGGCACAGAAAGCTTAGGAAACTTGCCCAAGGCCACTGACTTAGGCAGGCGTGGGGCTGGAACTTGAATCGCTGCTTCATTGCAAGCTCCACGCTTAAATACTGTTGAGACGGTGGCGTCCAAGACAGGCAGGTGCAGTCCACCCCGCGAGGGTGGTCCGTGAGTAAAGGCCCTTAAACGAAGTGCTCTGCGTCCAAGGAGCGGGGAGCCCCTGGGAAGGCTCGCTGGCGTGTATGGAGAAGGCTGGGCCTCGATGGTGGGGAGGGTGTGGGCTCCGTGGAGGAGAGGAGGTGAGGCCTCCCATCACTGCGCCCCCTCGGGGAGGGTGAAGGTGGACGCTTACGCAAGGAGAGTCGCTCCTGGACGTGACTGAACTTCTCTCCCTCTGGCGCCTCTTAGATTGTTCTGTGCCAGAACAACATCCGTAACCAGGCCCACATGAACAGAGTGGTCACCCACGAGCTCATTCACGCCTTCGATCACTGCCGCGCTCACGTCAACTGGTTCACCAACGTCCGACACTTGGCCTGCTCTGAGGTAAGTTCTGTTGTAGAAGATTCTTCCCCCCCAAGCCTGACATTGTGTGTTTGAACATTTTATTCAAGTATGATTTATTTAAACATCCTTGTTTTCTTGTCATAATTCCATGTTAGTCTTTGATTTCTAACTATTGAATACAATTTTTGTCTTAAATATGACCTTTAAAGCCTAATAATACTGATTTGACTATCATATGACTATGACTAATTATAATATAAAAAATGGTTTTTCCTGTGGAATAAACAGTTCCTATATCATAAAATTTATATAAACATTTACTGAGGGCTGTGTGCCTAACACTGTTCTGTTTGTGGATTCTTATTTAATCTTCACAAAATCCCTTGAGGTGTAGATACTGTTATTCCCATTTTATTTATGTGAAACGTGAGGCAATTGTTTAGACACCATAGTTAGTAAGTGGCAGAGGCAAGATTACAATCAAGGTTCTTGATGGGTTTGCTGTGCTGCCTTCCACAGGTAAAGTTGCTAGCTTTCCCTGGAATAAAACAGTTCATTTCAAAAATACAACGTTAGTTCAGTCACTCAGTTGTGTCTGATTCTTTGTGACCCCATGGACTGCAGCATGCCAGGTTTCCCTGTCCATTACCAACTACGGGAGCTTACTCAAACTCATGTCATCGAGTTGGTGATGCCATCCAACCGTCTCCTCCTCTGTCATCCCATTCTCTTCCCAGCTTCAATCTTTCCCAGCATCAGGGTCTTTCCCAGTGAGTCAGTTTTTCGCATCAGGTGGCCAAAGTATTGGAGTTTCAGGTTCAGCATCAGTACTTTGAACAAATATTCAGGACTGATCTCCTTCATGATAGACTGGTTGGATCTCCTTGCAGTCCAAGGGACTCTCAAGAGTCTTCTCCAACACCACAGTTCAAAAGCATCAATTCTTTGACACTCCGCTTTGTTTATAGTCCAACTCTCACATCCATACATGACTGTTGGAAAAACCATGGTTTTGACTAGATGGACCCTTGTTGGCAAAAGTTATGTCTCTGCTTTTTAATATGCTGTCTAGGTTAGTCATAGCTTTTCTTCCAAGGAGCAAGCGTCTTTTAATTTTATGGCTACAGTTACCATCTGCAGTGATTTTGGGGGCCCCAAAAATAAAGTCTGTCACTGTTTCCATTGTTGCCCCATCTATTTGCCATGAAGTGATGGGACCTGATGCCATGATCTTAGTTTTCTGAATGTTGAATTCTAAGCCAACTTTTTCACTCTCCTCTTTCACTTTCAAGAGGCTCTTTAGTTCTTCTTCACTTTTTGCCATAAGGGTGGTGTCATCTGCATGTCTGAGGTTATTGATATTTCTCTCAGCAATCTTGATTCCAGGTTGTGCTTCATCCAGCCCAGCATTTTGCATGATGTACTCTGCATATAAGTTAAATAAGCAGGGTGACAATATACAGCCTTGATGTACTCCTTTTCCTATTTGGAACCAGTCTGTTGTTCCATGTCCAGTTCTAACTGTTGCTTCCTGACCTGCATACAGGTTTCTCAAGAGGCAGGTCAGGTGGTCTGGTATTCCCATCTCTTTCAGAATTTTCCACAGTTTGTTGTGATACACACAGTCAAAGGCTTTGGCACAGTCAGTAAAGCAGAAATAGATGTTTTTCTGGAACTCTCTTGCTTTTTCTATAATCCAGTGGATATTTGCAATTTGATCTCTGGTTCCTCTGCCTTTTCTGAATCCAGCTTGAACATCTGGAAGTTCAGGGTTCATGTACTTTTGAAGCCTGGCTTGGAGGATTTTGAGCATTACTTTGCTAGTGTGTGAGATGACTGCAATTGTGTGGTAGTTTGAGCATTCTTTGGGATTGCCTTTCTTTGGGATTGGAATGAAAATGGACCTTTTCCATTCCTGTGGCCACTGCTGAGTTTTCCAAATTTGCTGGCATATTGAGTCCAGCACTTTCACAGCATCATCTTTCAGGATTTGAAATAGCTCAACTGGTATTCCATCACATCCACTAGCTTTGTTTGTAGTGATGCTTCCTAAGGCCCACTTGACTTGGCATTTCAGGATATCTGGCTCTAGGTGAGTGATCACACCATCATGGTTATCTGGGTCATGAAGATCTTTTTTGTATAGTTCTTCTGTGTATTCTTGCCACTTCTTAAATCTGCTTCTGTTAGGTTCATACCATTTCTGTCCTTTATTGAGCCCATCTTTGCATGAAATGTTCCCTTGGTATCTCTAATTTTCTTGAAGAGATCTCTAGTCTTTCCCATTCTATTATTTTCCTCTGTTTCTTTGCATTGATCGCTGAGGAAGGGTTTCTTATCTCTCCTTGCTATTCTTTGGAAGTCTGCATTGAAATGGTTATATCTTTCCTTTTCTCCTTTGCCTTTAGCTTCTCTTCTTTTCTCAGCTATATGTAAGGCCTCCTCAGACAACCATTTTGCCTTTTTGCATTTCTTTTTCTTGGGGATGGTCTTGATCACTGCCTCCTGTACAATGTCACAAACCTCCATCCGAAGTTCTTCAGGCTGTCTGTCTATCAGATCCAATCCCTTGAATCTATTTGTCACTCCCACTGTATAGGGATTTGATTTAGGTCATATGTGAATGGTCTAGTGGTTTTTCCTGCTTTCTTCAATTTTAGTCTTAATTTGGCAATAAGGAGCTCATGATCTGAGCCATAGTCAGCTCCTGGTCTTGTTTTCGCTGACGGTATAGAGCTTCTCCATCTTTGGCTGCAAAGAATATAATCAATCTGATTTCGGTATTGACCATCTGGTGATGTCCGTGTGTAGAATCTTCTCTTGTGTTGTTGGAAGAGGGTGTTTGCTATGACCAGTGCGTTCTCTTGGCAAAACTCTGTTAGCCTTTTCCCTGCTTCATTCTGTACTCCAAGGCCAAATTTGCCTGTTACTCCAGGTATCTCTGACTTCCTACTTTTGCGTTCCAGTCCCCCATAATGAAAAGGACATTTTTTTGGGTGTTAGTTCTAGAAGGTCTTGTAGGTCTTCATAGAACCGTTCAACTTCAGGTTCTTTGGCATTACTGGTTGGGGCATAGACTTGGATTACTGTGGTATTGAATGGTTTGCCTTGGACACGAACAGAGATCATTCTGTCATTTTTGAGATTGCACCCAAGTACTGCATTTCGGACTCTTTTGTTGACTGTAAAGACTACTCCATTTCTTCTAAGGGATTCTTGCCCAGTGTAGTAGATATAATGGTCATCTGAGTTAAGTTCACCCCTTCCAGTCCATTTTAGTTCACTCATTGGTAAAATGTTGATGTTCACCCTTGCCATCTCCTGTTTGACCACTTCCAATTTACCTTGATTCATAGACCTAACATTCCAGGTTCCTATGCAGTATTGCTCTTTACAGCATTAGATTTTACTTCCATCACCAATCCCATCCACAACTGCGTGTTGTTTTTCTTTGGCTCCATCCCTTCATTCTTTCTGGAGTTGTTTCTCCACTGTTCTCCAGTAGCATGTGGGCACCTGCCGACCTGGGGAGTTCATCTTTTGGTGTCCTATCTCTGCCTGTCTTTGATGGCAGAGTAGAAGGACGTGCACTCATCTTCTGTGAGAATTCCAAAATTGCAACTCGCTGCTGAACAACTGTCGACAGGAGAATGCCCACCAAAAGAACATACCCCGTGTCCAAGGGCAAAGGAGAAGCCCCTGCTAGACGGCAGGAGGGGCAAAATCAAAGCCCATACCTGCCAGAGACACGCGCAGGGCTCAAACGAAGCCGTGTGCACCAGGTGACCCACAGAAACTGAGCCAGACCTGCCCCGAGTGTTTGAACGTCTTTGCTCGGAAATCTGCCTTTCTTTAAGATTCGTGTCAATCGTTTTATAGCCGGGGGAACGCACCTCGTGCCAGTGTTATCTCAGAATGCATGTTGTGGGTGAGGGGCCTGGCGCCAGTCTCTGAGCTTTCAGACATTTCCTTTCTGTCATCTGCAGACTGCTAGTAGCTATACAGATCATTTAAGATGATATTAAACGTTTGAGTGTGTCCTGTGGAGGTACAGGTCAGCAGCGGCCTGCCGCTGGGGCAGGGGCCCTGGGTGAGGCAGACCTGGGTTTGGCGTAAGTCCTCTTGGAGGAGGTCTCCATTAACCGCACCACAGAGCTGCCAGGACTTACACAGGACTGGGGAACAGATCTTGGAGGCACAAACAGAACCTAGTGCACCAGGACCCAGCAGAAAGGAGCAGTGACCCACAAGAGACTGACCCAGACTTGCCCGTGAGTGTCCAGGAGGCTCCGGCGGAGGTGTGGTTGGCGGTGGCCTGGTATAAGGTCAGGGGCGCTGAGCGCGGCAGTGCGTCCGTGGGACCTTTTCAAGGAGGTCTCCATTACCTTCATTACCTCCACCATAGTTTTGGTCTCAGGTCAAACAAGAGGGAGGGAGCACAGCCCCACCCATCAAACAGAAAAGTAGATTAAAGATTTACTGAGCATGACCCCGCCCATCAGAACAAGACGCAGTATCCCCCTCAGTCAGTCTCTCCCATCTGGAAGCTTCCATAAGCCTCTTATCCTTCTCCATCAGAGGGCAGACAGAATGAAAACCACAGTCACAGAAAACTAATCAAACTGACCACATGGACCACAGCCTTGTCTAACTCAATGAAACCATGAGCCATGCCATGTTAGGCCACCCAAGGCCGGTGGGTCATGGTGGAGAGTTCTGATAAAACATGGTCCACTGGAGAAGGGAATGGCAAACCACTTCAGTATTCTTGCCTTGAGAACCCCATCAGCAGGATGAAAAATACAACATAGGAAGATATTATTATCTTCCTATGTTGACTGGGTTGCTTTCAGAAATACACATATATATGCTCCTAGAAAGACATTTGTATTTCATACTTGCGTTTCATTAATTGAAGAGTGCAATGTGCTGAGAAGCTAAAAAAAAAAACTAATATAAATTTCAAGCTTATATTTCATAACTTAGATTATTTTCTCTTTCCCTTGAAATTAATAAGCAGCCTCACTGCGTCTGATTATAACTCATATGATTTGGAAAAAAGACCGAAACCTGAGCTTTTGAATATTTCTCTCTCTCTGGAGTGTTACAAGAATTAATGCCTGTTAGCTAGTTAAACTGTGTTAAGTGCTTTGAGCTCCTCAGAGGAATGAAGCTATGTTATTATAGGAGTAAAAAGAAGTGGGCCATTTGATTGCAGTGAATGAGCAAAATTGTGGCCAGGCTGGCTATAGAATGTGGGTAGTTCCACAACTATTTCACATATTAAAGCTGCTTTTCAGAGTAGGAAATGGCAACCCACTCCAGTATTCTTGCCTGGAAACTTCCATGGACAGAGGAGCCTGGCAGACTACAGTCCATGGGGCTGCAAAGAGTCGGACACGACAGCACACACACGAAGCTCTTCTTACCGTAAAGATACAGCAGATTAGAAGATATTACTACCTTCAGGCTTCATGTTCGTAGCATGAACACTTTGGAATGTTCTTGATTCTTGTACCCACTAATTTTTCATAGGCCAGCTGAGGCCTTGGAGGAAGGTCATGAACTTACACGGGTTTAAGGGAAGGTCTGAGAGCGCGTCGGTGGTTTGGGCCGGGAGGCCTGGGAGGTTTGTGTGCCCGAGTGTCTTAGGTACCAATGTGTTCTGTTTTATGCTCACACTGAAAATCAGTCTGTAGGTCTTTGGAAGAGTGCTTTTTTGAAGTCCTTTTGGTCATTTCTAGAAGTGAGAACAGAGTATCTGTAAAGACTGTAGAGAGCATAATCTTTAACTCAGAAGTCCAACTCTGACTTTTGGTTCGAACAGAAATTAGTTCTGTCATTAAGGTTCCAGAGGAACATTTTGAAAATCCCTTTTGAATCGGTGATTCCCCTCAGTATATTTGGCGTTTTATTATTAGTGTAGCTCATAGATGTCTGGTCTTTTTTTTTTTAATGCTTTTCTGAATTGGGTAGTTCTTTATTTGTTTATTTATTGGTTGCACTGGATCTTCGTTGCCATGCCGTCTTTTCTCTCGCTGCAGCCAGCAGGGGCTACACTCCGCTTGTGGCGCACCGGCTTCTCATTGCGGTGGCTTCTCTTGTTGCAGATCATGGGCCTCAGTAGTCATGGCACAAGGGCTTGGTGGGTGCGGTTTCTGGGCTCTAGAGCACAGGTTCAGTAATTGTGGCGCGTGGGATTAGCTGCTCCATGGCTCGTGGGATCTTCTTAGACAAGGGATCGAACCCATGTCTCCTGTATTGGCAGCAGATTCTTTAGCACTCAGCCACCAGGGACGCCCTCTGCTCTTTTTCTTAACTTAAGAACTTCTTAAGCCAATAGAGTTAAAAAAAATCTTACAGATACTCTGTCCTCAGAAAAATATGCCAATTTTATGTTCTTTTATAATTAAAAAAAAATCAGTTGATATAAAGGTATAGAGCGCGAGTGCTTACTTTCTTTTTGTCTGCCTTCTGTCTTGTGATAGGTTCGAGCTGCTAACCTTAGTGGAGACTGCTCACTTTTAAATGAAATATTCAGGTTGCATTTTGGATTAAAACAACACCATCAGGTAAAAACTAACGTATGAAATCACTTAACTGTCAAGAGTGCTATGAGTGGAAATAATGAATAGAGAAATGAGAAGTACATTTAGTATTTGACATGTGAAAGAACTATTATTTGAAGAGAATACAACATGTATATCACTTAAGCCAATAGAGGGAATTCAGTTATGTCTTATAATTATGGGCAAGCTCTGTGACTGGGAGATTTTCACAGTGAAAAGAGCTATGATATCTCGCATGGGGTCATTTTGGATGGGGGTAGATAATGAATGGAAATGAAATCACAACCTGTCTTACTTCTATTCTAACAGTCCTGGACTTCTATTTTCAAACTATCATTGTTCTTGAGACAAAAAAGTAATACGTGTCAGAACAGAGACTTCAGCTTAGTGCAGTGTGTATTCGTGCACCTTTCAAGGCTGTGTGATGTGACAGCGATGCTTTGGATTGGCACAGACTTCATTATGAAGGACTGAGCTGAGAGATTTTGTGAACAAAAACAAAATGAAAACTATAGGCAAGACCAATCCTGCTGGAAAGCTTTTAAGGTCACCCACAGATGGACATGGGGAGAAGAAATTTAGAACTGACGGACTGGTGAAGGATGTGAGCATTTCTTCCCACGGCAACCAAGGGGCTCTCTGTCCACACTGAGGAGAGAGGCTGATCAGAGCTTCTCTATGGGAAGAGGCTGCCAGGCCAATTTGTGACGTACCTGGGCATCAGCGATTCAGAGAGCAGTTTCAGTTATCCAGCAATGGTCAGCTGTGAAAAATTGAGAGAGAGAGGCACAGCAGTATATTTCAGATTTATTCAAGTTAAAAAATTCAACCAGAACCTTATTTATAAACTTTTTTAATGATTTTTCAAATTGGGAGTTACTGTTTAGCAGATATTGCCTAGAACTTATCATCATTGGGAAAGATAAGAAGGGAGGAGAGGAAGAGATCTTTCTTATACCTCAGTAATTTTAGATTGAACTAAGCATGCTCCATAATTTAATCTTTATTTTTTGGACTGATAGAAATTAATAAAATAACATGAAAGAAAATTAATTTTGACCGTGGTTCAGACATTATGTGAAGTGTTACTATTTCATGAGTAAATTCTCATATAAGATTAACGCTCTATACTTTCTTGCTCCTTAGACTTGTGTTCGAGACAGAGCCATTCGTTCTATCCTGGCTGTTAGGAACATTAGCAAAGAAGTAGCTCAGAAAGCTGTTGATGAAGTTTTTGAGTCTTGTTTCAATGACCATGAACCTTTTGGAAGGATCCCTCATAACAAGACCTATGCAAGATATGCTCATAGAGACTTTCAAAACCGGGATCGATACTACTCAAATATATGAAGACAATGATATTTTATACTATAGAGCGTCAGTGGTCATGAAGAAAGTATGGTTCGTAAGTGGACAAACATAAACGATCAATTAAATACAAGGAGACACAGAAGATGCTGATTCTAACATCAGAAAAAGTAACTGTGGTGAGAAGTGAAATTGCCTTAAACGCAAAGGCAAACATTGTATCTTTGTAGCTTTGGATCTTTATTTACCAGTTGGTAAATAAAGCAAATAAATTGTCCATTTAAAATTTTCTACAATATACTTGTTCTTACTTGTGTTTTGTTTTTGTGATAGTGATTTGTTTTTATTATATGTGATTATTTTAATACTTGATTATGAAACCTGTGAAGTATGCCCTTGTGTGATGTGTATGTCTTCTCTGGAAAAATTTCTATTCAGATCCTCTGCCCATTTTTAAATCAGGTTGTTTGTTTTTTGATGTTGAGTTGTATGAGTTTTTGTATATTTTTTTAAGTAACCCCTTATCAGATATTGTTTGCATATATCTTCTCCCATTTAGTAGGTGACCTTTTCATGTTGTTGATGGTTTCCTTTGTTATGCAAAGGCTTTTTAGTTTTAATGTCCCTTTTGTTTATTTTTGCTGTTCTTTTGCTTGCCTGAGGAAACATATCAAAACAAAAATTACTGAGGGTGACGACAAAGAGTTTACTGCCTGTGTTTTCTTCTAGAAGTTTTGTGGTTTCAGGTCTTACTTTTAAGTCTTTAATTCATTTTGAATTTACTGTTGTGCCTTGTGGGAGAAAATAGCCCAGGTTGATTTTTTTTTTGTATGTAGTTGTTCAGTTTCCCCAGTACCATTTGTTGCACTGAGACTGTCTTTTCCTCAGCGTATATTCTTGCTTCCTTTGTCACAGGTCAGTTGCCCATGTGAGTGTGGGTTCATTTCTGGGCTCTATTCTGTCCCATTAATCTGTGTGTCTATTTTTGTGCCAGTACCATTACTGTTCAGATTAGTATAGCTTCTGTAGTATAGTTTGAAATCAGGCAGCATGATAACTTTAGCTCTGTTCTTCTTTCTCAAGATTGTTTTGGCTACTGTTTCTTGTGTTTCTGTACAGATTTTAGAAGTATTTCCTGTTTTGCTGCTGCTAAGTTGCATCAGTCGTGTCTGACTCTGTGAGACCCCATAGACGGCAGCCCACCAGGCTCCTCTGTCCCTGGGATTCTCCAGGCTTGAATACTGTTCTAGTTGTGTGAAAAATATTATGGTATTTTGATAGGGATTGTGTTGAATCTGCAGATTACCTTGAATAATATGGTCATTTTAACAATATTGATTCATCTAATCCATGAGCATGGTATGTCTTTCCGTCTGTGTCATCTTCAGTTTCTTTAATTAGCATCTTATAGTTTTCCAAGTACAAGTCTTTTACTTGCTTAGATATATTCCTAGGTATTTAGTTCCTTTTGATGTAATTATAAATGGTATTATTTTCCGATTTTCTCTTTCTGATAGTTCATTGTTAGGGTATAGAAACACAACAGATTCAACAGCATATTAATAGGATCACACACCGTAACCAAGTGGGATTATTGCTGGGGTCCAAGGATGGTTCAACATATGAAAACTGGTCAGTGTATTATAACACATTAACAGAGTGAAGGAAAAGAATCACATGTGTATCTCAATCGATGCAGAAAAAGCATTTGACAAAATTCACCACCCATTTATGATAAAAACTCTCCAGAAAGTGAGCATAGAGGGAACCTACCTCAAAATAATAAAGGCTGTATATGACAAACCCACAGCTTGCATCATATTCAACAGTGAACAAGACAAGGGTGTACACTCTTGCTACTTTTATTCAACATAGTTTTGAAAGTACTAGCCATGGCAATCAGATTAAAAATAAATAAAAAGGCATCCAAATTGGAAAAGAAGTAAAACTGTCACTGTTTGCAGAAGGCATGAACTATATATAGAAAATCCTAAAGATGCTACCAGAAGATTACTAGAGCTCATCAATGAGTTAAGTGAAGTTGCAGGATATAGGATTAATACACAGAAATCTTTTTCATTTCTATACAGTAACAATGAAAAGGCAGAGAAATTATGGAAACAATCCCATTTACCATCACATCAAAAAGGATAAAATGCCCAGGAATAAACTTACCCAGGGCTCAGACAGTAAAGAATCTGCCTGCAATGTGGGAGACCCAGGTTCTATCCCGGGTTGGGAAGATTCCCTAGAGAAAGGAATGCAGCCCACTCCAGTATTCTTGCCTGGAAAATTCTGTGGATAGAGGAGCCTGCAGGACTGCAGACTACCCCTAGGGTTGCAAAGAGTTGGACACGATTGAGCAACTCACACACACACACAGACTTACCAAGAAGACAAAAGAACTGTACTCTGAAAACTATAAGACATTGATGAAAGAAATCAAACAAATTAGAAATGCAAGATAAATCATATTTTTGGATTGAAAGAATCAATATTGTCAAAATGATTATAGTACCCAAAGCAATCTACAGACTCAGTACAATCCCTATCAAATTACATTTGCATTTTTCACAAAACCAGAACAAGAAAAATTTAAAATTTGTATAGAAACACAAAAGATACCAAATGGCCAAGGCATTACTGAGAAAGAAGAACAGCTGGAAGAATCAGGCTCCCTGACTGGAGACTATAATACAAAGCTGCAGTCATCAGTGCCAACAGTACTGGCACAAAAACAAGTATAGGCTAATGGAACAGGATAGAAAACCCAGAAATAACCCATGCACCTATGATGAATTAATCTACAACAAAGGAAGCAAGAATATATAATAGAGAAAAGACAGTCTTTAAGTAGTGCTGGGAAAACTGGACAGCCACATGTAAAATAATGAAATTAGAACATTCTTTAACACCACACACAAAAATTAACTCAAAATAGATTAACGACCTAAATATAAGACTGGGTACTATAAAACTCTTAGAGGAAAATAGGCAGAACACTCTTTGATGTAAATGGCAGCAGTATCTTTCTGGAGCCACATCCTAGAGTAATGCAAATAAAAGCAAACAGATGGGGCCTAATTAAACTTAAAAATTTTGCACGTCCAAGGAAGCCATAAGCAAAACGAAAAGACAACCACAGAATGGGAGAAAATATTTGCAAATGAAGTGACTGACAAGGGATTAATCTTCAAAATATACAAACAACTCATGCAGCTCAATATCAAGAAAACATGTAACCCTGGGCAGAAGATCGAAATAGACATTTCTTCAAAGAAAACAGAGATGGCCAAAAAGCACATGAAAAGATGCTTAACATCGCTAATTATTCAGTTCAGTTCAGTCTCTCAGTCGTGTCCGACTCTTTGCGACCCCATGAACCGCAGCACGCCAGGCCTCCCTGTCCATCACCAACTCCCGGAGTCCACTCAAACCCATGTCCATTGAGTTGGTGTTGCCATCCAACCATCTCATCCTCTGTCGTCCCCTTCTCCTCCTGCCCCCAATCTTTCCCAGCATCAGGGTCTTTTCAAATGAGTCAGCTCTTCGCATCAGGTGCCCAAAGAACTGGAGTTTCAACTTCAACATCAGTCCTTCCAACGAACACCCAGGACTGATCTCCTTCAGGATGAACTGGTTGGATTTCCTTGTAGTTCAAGGGACTCTCAAGAGTCTTCTCCAACACCGCAGTTCAAAAGCATCAGTTCTTCAGTGCTCAGCTTTATTTACTCCAACTCTCACATCCATATATGACCACTGGAAAAACCATAACCTTGACCAGATGGACCTTTGTTGGCAAAGTAATGTCTGCTTTTTAATATGCTGTCTAGGTTGGTCATAACTTTCCTTCCAAGGAGTAAGCATCTTTTAATTTCATGGCTGCAGTCACCATCTGCAGTGATTTTGGAGCCCCAAAAATAAAGTCAGCCACTGTTTCCCCACCTATTTCCCATGAAGTGATGGGACCAGATGCCATGATCTTAGTTTTTTGAATGTTGAGCTTTAAGCTAACTTTTTCACTCTCCTCTTTCACTTTCATCAAGAGGCTCTTTAGTTGTTCTTCACTTTCTGCCATAAGGGTGGTGTCATATGCATATCTGAGGTTATTGATATTTCTCCTAGCAATCTTGATTCCAGCTTGTGCTTCCTCCAGCTCAACATTTCTCATGATGTGCTCTGCATATAAGTTAAATAAGCAGGGTGACAATATACAGCCTTGACATACTCCTTTTCCTATTTGGAACCAGTCTGTTGTTCCATGTCCAGTTCTAACTGTTGCTTCCTGACCTGCATACAGGTTTCTCAAGAGGCAGGTCAGGTGGTCTGGTATTCCCATCTCTTTCAGAATTTTCCACAGTTTGTTGTGATCCATGCAGTCAAAGGCTTTGGCATAGTCAATAAAGCAGAAATAGATGTTTTTCTGGAACTCTCTTGCTTTTTCAATGATCCAGTGGATGTTGGCAATTTGACCTCTGGTTCCTCTGCCTTTTCTAAAACCAGCTTGAACATCTGGAAGTTCATGGTTCACATATTGCTGAAGCCTGGCTTGGAGAATTTTAAGCATCACTTTACTAGCATGTGAGATGAGTGCAATTGTGCGGTAGTTTGAGCATTCAGAAATGCAAATCAAAACTACCATGAGGTATCACCTCACATGGTCACAATGGCCATCATCAAAACTATCTACAAACAATAAATGCTAAGAGAGAGTGTGGATCAAAGGGAACCCTCCTATACTGTTGGTGGGAATGTATATTGGTGCAGCCATTATGGTAAACAGTATGGAATTTCCTTAAACTAAAAAAAGTTGCAATGTGACCCAGCAATCCTGTTCCTGTCCAGGGAAAGCTATAATTTGAGAAGATACATGCAATCCATGTTCATAGCACCACTGTTCACAGTAGCCAAGACATGGGAGCAACCTAAGTGTCCTTCGACAGAGGAATGGATAAAGAAGATGTGGTACCCGTATACAACGGAAAATTACCCAGCCAGAAAAAATAATGAAACAATGCCATTTGCAGTAATATTGATGGACTGAGAAATTACCATACCCAGTGAAGTAAGTCAGAGAAAGATAAATATCATGATAATCACTTATATGTGAATCTAAAAAATGATACAAATGAACTTATTTACAAACAAACAGACTCATAGACTTGGAAAACCAACACGGTTTCCAAAGGGGAAAGTTAAAGGGGAGGGATAAATTAGGAGTTTGGGATTAACATATACACACTATTATATATAAAATAGACAATAAACAAGGTCTTACTGTATAGCACAGGGAACTCTTTATTCTGTAATAACTTACATACACTGGAAGAGAATGGATGCATGTGTATTTATCACTGAATCACGTTGCTCTGTGTTGTTCAGTTGCTAAGACACGTCTGACTCTGCAGCCTGCCAGGCTTCCCTGTTCTCTGCTGTCTCCTGGAGTTTGCTCATGTCCATTGAGTTGGTGATGCTATGTTGCTATGCCTGGAACTGATACAACATTGTAAATCAACTGTAATATAAAATCAAAATTTAAAGAGAATAACTCTGAAAATCTGGCAAACCATGGATTGGAAGAAAATATGCATTTATCTGACAACTCTAATGTGAAAATGAGTTTCTATGGCTCAAGATAGGGGTGGCTCAAATGGTCAAGAATCTGCCTGCAATGTGGGAGACCTGGGTTTGATCCCTGGGTTGGGAAGATCCCTGGAGAAGGGAATGGCAACACTTCAGTTTTCTGTGTGTGGAGAATTCCATGGACAGAAGAGCTGGTGAGCTACAGGCCATGGGGCCGAAAAGAGTTGGACATGACTGAGTGACTAATAGACACACATATATATGACTTAGGAATAAAAAAACAACCCATTTAAAAAATTGGCAAAAACACTTAATGGACACTTTACAAAGAAAGCTACATAATGACCAATAAACACTGCAATAAGAAACTAGACACTGCACACCCACTAGGAAAGCAAAGATTTAACAGACCGCTGACAATAGTTGTTGCGATGTGCAAACAGAATTCTCATGTGTTACTGGTAGGAATATAAAATAATGTCACTTCAAAAAAAGGTTTGGCAGTTTCATATGAAGTTAGACATTCATCTCTCCCTAGACTGTGTTGTCCTGAACTCGGGGTTTTATTTAAGAGAAATGAAAACAAATCCACAAAAAGACTTGTATAAGAATGTCTACAACATAATAAGTTAACTTATTTATAATACCTAAAGCCTGGAAACAATGAAATGTCTGTCAACAGGAGAATGAGTAAACAAACTATGGTGTATTTTTACCCTGGAATACTTCGCAGCAATAAAAAGGAATCAATCACGGATACATACAATAAGCTAGATGAAGCTCAGACATTATGCTGATTAAAAGCATGAGAGAAGAGAGTACATACTTAATGATTCTGTGTATATGAAATTATAGTATGGGTAAAAGTAATCTGTGTTGAAAAAAAAATCAGAACAGTGGTTGCCTGGAGTGAGGGAGAGGACAAAGAATTGACTGGGATTAGAGAGAAGGAACTTTCTGGGCTGATGGAAGTGTTCTATATCTTCATTGTGATATGGGTTACACAGATGTATCCACTGTCAAAATTATTCAGTTAATATTTAGACATCTAAACATATGAAACATTTACCTTAAAAAATAATTGAGGGCCTCCCTGATGGTCCAGTGGTTAAGAATCCGCTTTGCAATGCAGGGGACACCAGTTTGATCCCCAGTCTGGTGGGGATCCCACATGCCGTGGAGCATCTGACCCCAACGCCACAAGTCTACCAAGCCCGCGCTCCGGGGCCCGTGAGCCTCGCCTACCGAGCCCGCGGGCCGCAGTTACTGAAGCCCGGGCGCCCTAGGGCCTGTGCTCCGCGACCAGCCGCTGCCATGAGAAGCCTGGAGAAAGTCCCCGCATAGCAAGAAAGACCCAGCACAGCCCCAAATAAAAATGAGTAAAAAATAAATTCTTAGAAGAGCCCATGGACAGTGGGTGGAGGTATAGACTAAACAACATGGCAGAATGTTGATAAGTGTCAAAACTGATTGAGGTAGAGAATTCATTATACAATTCTATATACTTTGTAAATGAAATTTTCCACTTTTTTTTTTAAACTGGAGGAAATGAATTAAAGATTAATATGCACTGAATTCTAAGTACTATATATATATTTTTAAAGAAAGTGAGAACTGGTATAACTGCACAGTCTTTGCTAGGCAGAAAACTGAGTGCTAAACAATTAGAAAATCATTGTTTTGTTCATTCCTGCCCTTGGGAGAGAGAAGGAAGGGCAGCCTGAAGAATGAAACAGGATAATCTTCATCTGCAGCAACCAGACCACACTATTCAGCAATTCAACTTCCTCTTCTCAAGGGGACAGAGATATCCAGGCAAGATATTACCAAGCCTAGTTATTTGTTAATTAAAATCACTTTCAGAACAATACCCTGAGTGAATAATTAATTAAATGTTAATTTATGTTGATGATAATATTGCACTTGAATTTTGGAACTTTTTCCCTGAATTTTAAATATTTGAGAAGCAAGAGCTAAGTATTCTGCTAATAACCAGCATTTTTCCCCCCTCACATTTTCTGTTTTCTTTTCCCTGCTGATTTCTACTGCTAACTTTAACAATGCAAGTGGTAGAGTGAATCATCCCAAGCAGGATGAATTTGGTTCTATAGAAATGAGCAAGTAGAGTATCTGGGATTTTATAAGGATGATAATATTTTTTCAACAGGTATTAAGGCTAACTTGAGAAAAAAAAAGGGTGACCCAGTGGGTGAGGATCCGCCCTGGAGTGCGGGGACGAGGGTTTGATCCCTGGTCAGAGAACTAAGATTCCACATGTTTTGGGGCAGCTACACCCGTGCCCCACAACCACTCAGCCGGCGTGCCACGACAGAGGTCCTGAGTGCTGCAGCCGAGACCCCAGGCAGCCAAATAAGTAACTGGATGGAAAAAGTTAGTCCTTAGTGACATCCTGAGTGGTGACTGGCAGCTTCTGAGTGCGATCTGCATTTATGTTGCCTCACATCGAAGCTGGTAAAATAATGGGGAAAAAAATCAAACTGGGTTTAAAAAACTCTAACATAATGCTTCCTTTTCTGAACATTGGTAAATCCCAGAGTTCCAGAGCAAAGGCCAAAGCTTTGTGTACGTCCCTTCCAAGTCTGGATCGGCAGGGTCAAAGCCAGGAGCGCCTGGAGGGGCCAGGCTGGTCGCTGGAGTGGCTAGTGATTGGTAGCAGGCCCTGAGGAGTGTGCGTCAAGCGGCGGGACTCAGGAGTCACTAAGGGAAGCACAGCGCCCCTCCCCTCCATTTTTCCAATCACGGCAGGAGGAGGAGAGTCAATCTGAGGGAAAAAATAGATATTGCATTAATTCAGTAAATTCTTATTTTAATTTTTACTTTTTGGCCGTGCTGCCTGGCAGGTGGGATCTTAGTTCCCCGAGCAGGGATCAAACTCATGCCTCTTGCATTGGAAGCATGGAGTCTTAACCCCTGGACCGACAGGGCAGGCCCAGTAAGTATTTACTAAGTACTGACTGTCTACTCTATTCTCTATACTGCTAAGTCACTTCAGTCGTGTCCGACTCTGTGCCACCCTAAGACGGGTCCCCATGCTCCCCCGTCCCTGGGATTCTCCAGGCAAGAACCCTGGAGTGGGTTGCCATTTCCTTCTCCAGTGCATGAAAGTGAAAAGTGAAAGTGAAGTCGCTCAGTCGTGTCTGACTCTTAGCGACCCCATGGACTGCAGCCCACCAGGCTCCTCCGTCCATGGGATTTTCCAGGCAAGAGCACTGGAGTGGGGCGCCATTGCCTTCTCCGATACTATATACTAGGGATGCTGAAATGTCCAACTTGGATTGGATCTTTGTTGTCATGGGGAATAGCTGCACCAAAGAGGAAGAAGTGTGGGGTGGTTTGGGGCTATAAAATCTGATACCCAGCCTGTAGGAACTGACATTTAAACTGAGGCCTGAGTCTGAGGAGGGGTTAGCAAGTCCAGGGGGAGGGGAAGGAGACTCCACACAAGAGGAAGCTGTGTGAAGGCCTTAGAAGGGGGCAGGGACAGTGAGAGAAAGGTTGTGGGAAGGGATAGTGTGGAATAAGTATCTGGTTCTCAAGGAAACTGGTACCCAATTCCCAGGGAGATGAGAAGCTCGTAACCTGAGTGTCAGAAAAGGTAGACCGTGGGAAAGAATGAAATGTTCTGTAAATGGTTTGGAGAAAACTGGACATCTGGAAAAAAGTTAAATGCTTAAGTTATTTCTATACCAAAATAAGTCCCAGAGATATCAAAGATGTTAATAGAAAAGAAAGCCATAAAAATACCAGAACGTGGGAGAATTTTAAACATAATCTTAGATTGGGAAAGCCCAAAGTGACACAAAAATTACAAAACCATAAAAGGTGCTATCGATACTCTTAACAGCATTTTTAATCTTCAAAAAAAGAAGATAAAAAATATTTTCAACCCAGTAGCATGAAAGATGTTATAGTAAAGTGATGACTGTTTACATCTATATAAAAAACAAAAGAAAAATGAGCAAATACCATGAACAGAGAATACAAATAGGTACCTCTTTAAGCATAAGATTTATGTGACCTTATTTGTAGTAAGAGAAGTACAAGCTATGACATACTGTTTTCACCTAAGAGGTTTACAAGGGTCAAAAATATAATATACATCAAACTAAAATACTTCTTCATAACAAAGGGAACCACTAACAAAATGAAAGGCAGCTTACTGAATGGTAGGAAATATCTGCAAATCATATATCTGATAAGTGGTTAATATCCAAAATATAGCAAGAACTCCTATAACTCCCCCCAAGCAACCTGATTAAAAAAACAGGCAGAGGGTCTGAATAGACAGTTTTCCAAAGAAGACATATCGATGGCTAACAGGTATTTGAAAAGATGCTCCACATCATTTATCATCATGGAAATGCAAATCGAAACTACAATGAAATTATCACCCTCCGCCTGTTAGAATGACTGTTGTAAAAAAAGACAAGAAATAATGTGTTGGTGAGGATGGATGTGGAGAAAAAGGAATCCTTGTGCACTGTTGGTGGAAATGCAAATTGGCGCAGCCACTGTGGAAAAGTGTGTGTGTGAGAGTCATTCGGTAGCGTCTGCCTCTTTGCGACCCCATGGACTATAGCCCACCAAGATCCTCTGTCTGTGGAGTTCTCCAGGCGAGAATACTTGAGTGGGTTGCCATTTCCTTCTTGAGGGGATCTTCCCAACCTCGTGATTAAACACATATACATACAGGTGTCTAGAGTATTCCTGTAAGTAAATACAATGAGCTATCTCAGGTGGCCCAGTGGTAAAGAATCTGCCCGCAAATATAGGAGACACAGAAGACCCGGGTTTGATCCCTGGGTTGGGAAGATCCGCTGGGGAAAGAAATGGCAACCCACTGCAGTGTCCTTGCCTGGAGAATCCCATGGACGGAGGCGCCTGGTGGGCTGCCGTCCATGGGGCTGCAAAGATTCGGACACAACTGAGCAGGCACGCAATGAATAGGTCTCCACCAGGGAACCTGAACTAGATGTTGGAGAGGGAGGAAATGTTACTATTTGCTGTGTACAATTTTGAACCTTTTGAATTTTGTACATGTGCATCTAGTAACTAAAAAATTAAATGCATATTTATTCATAATTAAAAAAAAAACTTATGTCAGTATAACCAATGCCTTTGTTTTAAGTGTGAGCAAATCATTGTAGTGTTAACCTCAATGTCGTTAAATATACGATAAATTTATTTTCATCATATTAGTTTCATTTTTCAAGCTATAATCCCAAGCACACCTATTTTTGAAAGTGTCTACCATTAAATTCCCATTTTAATTGAATTCTCTTTCAGGAGTCTTATTGCTGGCATTAGTTATCTTTGATAATGAGGAGTCCCAAATTCCCGTTTCCAAAGCTACAGTGCATA
The DNA here is from genome assembly GCF_963930625.1 of Muntiacus reevesi. NCBI lineage: Eukaryota > Metazoa > Chordata > Mammalia > Artiodactyla > Cervidae > Muntiacus > Muntiacus reevesi. The sequence goes on along the minus strand of NC_089252.1, from coordinate 169,414,617 downwards.
CTAATTTCAACATAATCTCAACAGTACTTAGCACAAACCTTGTTTGTTTATTCTCATTGCGCTACCGTACACACAGAATGTACCATCGTAGCCATTTTTAAGTGTATAATTCAGTGGTAAGAAGTACGTTCATATTGCACAGCCAATACCATCCTCCATCCTCCATCCTCCATCCTCCATGCACTGTTTCATCTTGCAAAATGGAAACTCGATGCCCTTCAGACAATTCCCCAATCTTCACTCCCTGACCCCCAGTACCCAATCTTCTACTTTCTGTCTCTGTGATTTTGACTACTGTTAAGTACCTGAGAAATTTGTGAGGATTAAACTTGTTTACATATAAAACACTTAGAAGGATGACTGGCATATATATTACTAGCTGTTGTTGTCTAGCTGTTACTGTCCAGTAGCACTTTCTGTGGTGATGAAATGGTTTTTACCTGAACTATCCATATAGGAAATGCATGTGGTTATTCAGTCTTGAACTGTGGCTAGTGAGACTGAGGCATGGCGGTCCAGTGGTTGGGACTGCAAGCCTCCAATACTGGGGCTGTGGGTCTGATCACTGAACAGGGGAACCGAGATCCCGCATGCCAAGTGATGCAGCCAAAATAAATAAATAAAATCACTGAGGTTTTTTTTTAAAAGGAATGGCATTTTACATTTTATTTACTTTTAATTAACTAAAATTTTTTAGTCGCATGTGATTAGTAACTGCCCTATTGAACAGCAAGAATCTAGAGCTTAGAGGAGAGGCTAGGCCTGGAGTTACAGGTGGAGTTGTCACCTTAGGGCTGATAGTTGAAGCTGTAAGAATGAAGGGAGATGAAGTGGGAAGGGCAGAGGGCTGAGGATTAGAAGCTAGCGAATAGCAGCATTTCAGGTTTTTTCAGAGAAAGAAGACATGGAGACATGGGAAAAAGACCAAGAGTAGACGAGATACCCTGGAAGAAAAACAGAAGACAGTTCCAAGAGAGGGAGTGCTCACCAGGTTACGTACCATGAATGGAGGGAATACGATAAAGCTGAAAATGTCGCTGACCGCGTCTGTGTGCTGGAGGCAGGTTCTGTAATGTTGCAGGGGGTGGTGGGGGAGATGGGCTGTGCAGTGGCATCGAGGCGCCCTTGGTGACGCCCCTGCCTTCTCTGGGGCACGCGTGCAGGAGCCCTCATGAAGCATTGGCTCTGAGAGCGTGCCCAGGAAAAATTTCAGTGCTAATTTCCATGACTGGTTCTGGAGACATTCTAAAGGCAACACTGTATGCACTGCTTTCTACACACAACCCTGCTGGGCTGCACCCCACGGGCTGACAAGGTCTGCAGCTGCCCAGCTTTAAGGCCCAAGAAAGAGCTTGGAGTCGGCAGCTGCATCAGTGGCTGAGTGGACGGGAGCACCTACGCGTCTCAAGCAGGGTCCTGGGGTTGGACCTGACTGTGTGCGGGACAGGACCTGGCGGCAGGCTTCCTCCTGCCGGGTGGGGCGGGGAGAGTGCCAGTCACTGGGGGAGTTGATGTCAGCTTGGCTCACGAGTTCCCAGGGGAACCAGCAGCGGGGCATGCCCCTCACAGCCCCTAGTCAACAGTCACTAGGTGGGGCCCTGGGCAAGGAGGTAGGAAGGTCAGTCATGAGCTGGGGAAGCAGGCAGAGCTCGAGCAAGGGATATACAGAGAGTGAGAGGACAGGCATCCTGAGCGGCCTCACCGCACACCCCACAGATCACTGTTACAAGGCATTGGAAGATTATGGTGGCTGTTTCCTTATTAAAATGTTAACATGTGAGTCAAATTGATGGTTTTCGAACCAGAAGGATCAGTCTCATTTAATTATATTGACCAAATAGATTTTTAAACCAGCAGAATTTTTTGTAGTCTTCAAGAAGTCATTATGCTCTACCCCAGCAAGAGGAATGGGTCACCTTGGGATTGGCTGCTGCAATTTTCCTTCATGACAATACACTGGGAACTAAATAATTTGTCCTAAAGAGACTCTCTCATCAAGGTTCACCAAACCTGTCTTGATTAATTTTTCAAAAGCTCATGAGGAGGTTTACCGATTATACTTTCAAGGGTTCGTTTGATGAGCTTCACTTGGTTGCAGTCTGCTTGTTGCTCCAATGGGCGAAAATGGTTACGAAAGGTCTGATGGAACTCAACTGTGAACTAAATTCTAATATGACCTAAAGTTGTGTGCTTTCAATTACTGCACGGCAAATTCTCATACCATTTCTGCAGAAGTAGGGAGCAAATATTAAGTCCTTTTGGGCAGTGAGGGAGACTGTGACAGAAAACAGGAAGATCACTCAAGATGATACCATGACCTACTGCAGAACCATTAAGGTCAGTTTTTCTCTGAGCCGCCCTCTTCCTTTTGATAACAGCAGTTATCATTATGGTGTTGTGGTTGTAAACAAACTGCATTTTCAACTCACACGGACATTCTGTCGTTCCATATTGAAACAAATTCCCTTCTCTTCTGTGGCCTCTCTTAAAATTTTGCTCCTCAAAGTGGCCCAGCAGCAACTTCATTAACTGGAAGCTAATTAGAAATGCCCAGATTCTACTAAATCAATCTGCACTGATTCACATGCAAGTCAAAGGCAAGGAGCCTCCCTGAAGGGACTTGATGGGCTCAAGACAGTGGTTGGCCCCCCTGGCTGCATATTAAAATTGCCAGAGCTGCTTTTAGCCATGAGGCTCCCGGGGATCCCAAACTCAAGGGTTCTGATTTCACTGATTTGCAGGTGGGACCTGGGTATGCTAGAGTTTTAAAACTTTCACGGGTGGTTCTACTGTGTAGGCTTGAGATTTCCTGCTTTAGAATCATGTTCCATCTGGGTGCCCTTATTTTCAAATTCATTATTCTGAAAACAAAGCAAAACAAAATATTCTATATATTTCATATAATATTTTTTGTTGCTGCATAAAAGAAATCCAGGAATTCAGAATTTTTCTCATTCAATCCATTCACTAATTAAATAACTTAAAAAAAAAAAAACCAAAACCAAATGTTTTCAGTCATGCCTAGCAGACCCTGCTAATGCAATCTTTTGCTTTAGGCTTTGATATGTTAAAACCTATTCAGTGTCTCAGAAAATGCAAGGGAAGAAGTAGAAGACAAAGAGAGATGTTTTGCTTTTATCCATTATTATGGTAGGATAAGCACTGCGTAACATAAGAGAAAAGAATTTCAATTATGAAATTCAGAGCACATGTGAAAATAGGTAAGGTCTTTGAATAAATACAGGCAACCCAATTAAATCTGAATTTCCGATAAACAATGGATTCTTTCCTACTCAGTAATTTAGTATTTTTTAGTATAAGTAATCAGTATGAGTCTATGTCATGCAGGTACATGGGGTATATTTTTATTTACCAAATTTGGCAGCCAAAGCAATAGGCCATGTAAAATGAGGCAAAAATTGCATCTATAATTAATAAAAATTAGAATCTATAGATGTGCCAAGAGGATGCCTGCACAAATCCTTTATGGAATACATTACAGTTTAAACAGCAATAATATATACTCCATGATTACAGCTCAACAGGAAATCCCTAAGTGTTTTTGATTAAGATACCTCTTTAGGAGAGGATTGTAATGTTCAGAGATGATAATTTTAAATAATTCCATGTATTTTGATTCTACAATAAGTACCATTTTACTAACACTTTTTACTAATTTATGTGTAAAAAAATTTAATCAAAATGGAACATGGCATGTTTTCAGGAAAAAACAAAACCAAACAAAGCCAAACACAAAAAAGCCGCCCTGGGCAATCTGAGCTGGTGGAAAATGTAGCCAGTAGACGGCGCCGGAGCATCACGGATGAATTTCGACTCATAAAAAGCTCGTTTTTTGCAATGCTTTGTGCTACTTTGATTTTATTTAAATATTTATTTCAGTCCACGTTGCCAAGCGGCGTTGCTAACACAGATGAGAAACTAAAGGCAGGACGAGTGTACTCTTCAGCCCCAAATGACACATTTCTTTTGCCGAGACCCTTGACAGCAGCACACTTCAGCCCATGTTGGCCACTGAAGGTCCTGAGCTTTCTGTTTGGGCTTGAGTGCCGGTCTCTGCGAGTGTGTGTGATTGTGTGAGTGATAATGGGTCTAGTTAGCAAAGGCGGTGGCAGGTGGAGGTTTGTCAGGCGAAGGATGTGGCAATCCCCGCTGGGCTGGGAGATGGCCGTGGCTGGCCTGACTTGGCTCCCGAACCAGAGAATGTGCCACATGTCGCAGTTCTGTCCTCCTGTGCACACACCTAAAAGACGCACGGAGCTCTAGTGAAATCCAAGACAGTTTCACTTCCCCGCCGTGCTGCCTCTGCCACAGAGAAGGAGCATTCACTCTGTGTCTGCTTCGGGCTGGGCTTGACCTTTTGTGAGGTGGCTTCCCTGTGGCTCAGACGGTAAAGCGTCTGCCTGCAAGGTGGGAGACCCGGGTTAGATCCCTGGGCTGGGAAGATCCCCTGGAGAAGGAAATGGCAACCTATTCCAGTATTCTTGCTTGGAAAATCCCATGGATTGGAAGAGCCTGGTAGGCTACAGTCCATGGCGTTGCAAAGAGTTGGATACGACTGAGCCACTTCACTTGACCTTTTATAGATTTGATTTTATTTTTATGACAACTCTGTGTGGTGGATGTTATTATCATCTCTTCACAGATAAAACGACAACTGAGGCTGAGAGAAAGAATGGATTTCCATGGACACTATTCTTGCATATAGTGAGTACTCATCAAACTTTAGTCTAAGGCAGCATTTCCCAAACTTTATTCTGAAAGGCACTGGTGCCCTTCAAAGTTTCATAAGGTTTCCTTATTAACAATTTTGGAAAATATTGCAAACTTTGACCCTCTCTTAGAGTTTCACAATGCACAAATGTGTTATAAAGTTTCTTAAGAAATTCTGTGGCAGGAAAACATCTTTAACTGTGCAAGCTCAGGTTTCATAATCTTTTTTTTTCTTGATGAGGACCATTTTTAAAAGTCTTTATTGAATTTGTTACCATAATTCTTCCATTTTATATTTTGGTTTTTTGGCCCCGAGGCATGTGGGATCTTATTTCTCCGAGGAGGCATCAAACTTGCACCCCATGCATTGGAAGACAAAGTCTTAACCATTGGCTCAACAGGGACGTGCCAGGTTTCACAATCTTATTTGATCTAAGGAGCCCTTTTTGTTCCTTCATTTTTAGAACTATCAATATTACAAGGCAGGTGGAACATGTTTTGAGAAGTATGGATCTAATGAGTAAATATGTGGAATATTATTCATGGCAGGAATGAAGGGGAGTTAGTTCATCATTGCTATTATCATCATCAGGAGACATATTCAGGCTTCCCGAGTGGCCCAGGCGTTAAGAATTCACCTGCCAGTGCAGGGAACACGGTTCCACCCCTGGTCTGGGAAGATCCCACCATGCCTCAGGGCAGCCAAGCCCGTGGACCAGAACTGCTGAGCGCACGTGCTGCAGCCGCTGAAGCCTGATGTGCTCCACGGTGAAAGGAGCCCCTGCGCTGCAACCAGAGAAAGCCTGCGTGCGGCCGTGAAGACCCACCGCAGCCAATAGTACGCTTAAAGAGTACATTAAAGAAACACGCGTTCAGCCCCTTCTGTTCGTAGGACATTCGGTTAGAACCCAGAGACATGATCAGACCCTACTGTAGAGGACTTTACAGTTTAGGGGCTTCCCCTGGTGGCTCTGACAGTAAAGAATCTGCTTGCTGCAGCGACTCGAGTTTGATCCCTGGGTCGGGAAGATCCCCTGGAGAAGGAAATGGCAATCCACTCCAGTATCCTTGCCTGGAGAATTCCATGGAGAGAGGAGCCTGACGGGCTATAGTCCATGGGGTCGCAAAGAGTCGGACACGACTGAGTAACACTTTCACACTTTACAGTTTAGACAAGGAGCTAAAACGTCTTTAGTTTGAATGAAAATATAGCTTGAATTCCTATGATATTATCTTGCTAACTTTTGGAGTTAGGATAGTGTTAATGGATAACAGGGTTTCCAGTGATTTCTTAATGTGGCATTCTGTTTCATTCCCCTAGCGAACAATTACCATCTTCTTTCATTAATTTAGTATGGCTCAGATGTTTGGAGGATGAGACATTTAAACATTTGATTGTGAGTAGATCCTAGCAGAAGTTGTTAAGAATCATACATCTTTGACACACCCTGGGAAAACAGATGTTCTCCTTCTCACATGCAAGCGCGCACACGAACACACACTCAATTTCAGCTCATCAGTGCAGCTCATCCTCATGTCATTTGTGAGATGAACCAAAGCAAATGAAGGATGTAGATGTCTATATCGGGGGTTGGTCAAACGATTTGGAGTTTACAAAATGCAGAAATGTTCATTTTGATGCCTGGAAAGTTGTCAGTAGCCTTTCTTCTCTAGAGATGTGATAGTTCACAGGATTCTGGCACATTTTCTCTAAGATTCTTTTAAAGCCTTCTCAAGCAACGTGGTATACTTACCGGCAGGGAAGAAATCCATTCATGGTTGCACCATTCATAGAGGAGCTGGAAAGGGAATATTCAGTTGTGGTTAAGATGTGCAAAGGGAAATGTGAAATGATGAAAAATGACCTGGGAATTGTCCCGAGGTATGCAGACTCCTATCACAAAAAATTATTTTTCCCTTTCAAATCGCCTTTAGTTAAGCCAGCCCCATTACTTCACCCTGACGTCCCTTGAAGTGGGGCTCTATGTGGAAAGGCTCCAGGTGGATCCATGCTTTTGGAAGTACTATGACTTGCATCTCCATCGAATCAAGTTTGTCATCTTGGAGAGAACAGGCAAGAGTTTTATCTTTGCTTCTACCTATCTTAGTAGCCTTCTCATCCTATTAAATCACCAGGCCTTATTTATTCAGGTCACAAATGACAGAGCAATGTAGAAATAGTAGGATACTTGAGGCAAATTGTGTTTTTCCACATCATGACTATAAATAAGTTACCTGAGACAACTTTTCAGAAGTCAATTTCAGTATAGCAGTTTAAACCAAAATCCGATGAAAGGAAGTAATTTTTTCATGTAATGCAGTCATGATTAAGAATGATTGTTTTCTCTTTACGTTGATAGCCCTTAATCCTCCTTATGAGACTTGTTTTAATATCTAAAAATAGTGGACATTTCTGAAAATGGAAGTGGAACTTGCAAATGGAGCTAGGAATTGCAGAGAATGTCCATGTGGGTATTTTTCATATGATATCTGGTGTGTCTCATGACATTACTCTGTATCTTATCCTAGGGGAACGTGACACATATCTGACAATGTAGATGGAATAATTCATGTATTAGTCCAAATCGGCACCATGAGCAGGCTGTCTGCATTGGTGATTCTGAGTTCCATGTAAGTGCACTGTGGGGGCTGGAAAGAAACAGGCTAGGTCACCATTTAAACCTTGTTTTCTACACTGAGAAACTGAGAATGCAAAAGAGAAGGAGCTGATCCAGAGTCAGTGGTTGTAATCTCTCTCAGCATCACTGTTGTAGTCCCAGATTTCATGTAAATTTGTTAGAGCAATTTGGGCAACTCGGGACTCTGTCATCACTTGTTTATAACAGAGATTCGTGCTTTTAACCCCTGTAACCCCAGTTGCAGCATGAAATCATCACTTAACCAAAACCTTTCAGCTCATCCCAAACCTCTCTTCAACATTTACGTTCATTTCTCTAATGCATATCTACTGAGCACACATTATGTGCCGGGCGTCATTCTGGATGCTGGGATACCGGTGAAGATGATGGATGAGGTCCTCGGTATCTTGTCTACTTACTCGTTTATTTTTGGCTGGGCTGGGCCTTCGTTGCTGCGTGTGGGCTTTCTCTAGCTGTGCTGAGTGGGGGCTGCTCTCTAGTTGCAGCGCTCAGGCTTCTTGGTGCCGGGGCTCCTCTTGTGGGGCTCGGGCTCTAGGGCGCACGGGCTTCGGGGTCACTGTGTCTGCTACTGAGAGAGGAGAGATGAGAGCAGAGATGAGCATCATCTCTTAAAGATTAGGTGTGACCTTGACAAGGGTGAGGCCCTTGCCCAGGATGGCAAAGAGGACGACTCAATCTTTCTCTTTGAAGAAATGACGACGGAGCCATGGAGACAAGGCAGCATTTCCTTCTTCGGCTACACTTCCCTTCTCAGAGGACCTGTGTTGTTGTGGAAACCCAGAGCTGCTCTCGAAATCATATTCGCTCTCGATTTAAGGGCCCCTAGAGGTCCAGTAGTCTGAATGGTCACCTTCTGCCTTCTTGACGGGCAGCCACATGTGAACATTCACACAAACGTTTCCAGAGACACAAGTCCATTTATAAGAGAGTCCTGTCCGTAGCTGCATGGCTTTGAACATGGTGATTTATTGTGCCAGGATTTTAAATGTGATTTATGTTTCAGGTGTGCAGCATTATCAGTTGACATCTGCATATATTACTAAGTGATCACTTTGTAGTCACAAGTCTGGTACTATCCATCACTGTGCAGTTGATCCCCTCCACCTGTTCTCCTGTGTAAGGATGTTTTAATGCATGTCTGCACATTGTCTGTTCTTCCTTTCCTCCCTTTTCTCCTCCTGCTGGGGTGTGTGTGTGTGTGTGTGTGTTGAGGGGGAGTGTGGAGTGGGATGAGCATCTCCTGAGTTGCTAGCTTGGCTCTGGCACCTGCTAACTGTCCAATTCTAGGTGAGTGCTTTTCCTTTTTGCTGTCAGTCTCTTGATTCATGAAGTGGGGGCGACACCACATATTTCACAGGCTACTGTGGGGTAGAGGGAGATGACCCGTGTAGAATACTCACCGGTGTCTGGTTAAAGGCAGATGTCAGCAGGGGTGTATCACTCTCCCCTCTTTTAGCTCCATGGTGAGACAGTCTTTGGCTGGGCTGGGAGCTTCCTCTGTAAAACCTTCCTTGACTCTCCCCACCCCTCCCCATCATACTCAATCAAGTTTTCTTCCTTTTTAAATTGTGTGTATCTTTATCCTATCATTTATCACATAGTATTGTGATGGGTTCCTTCATTTCTACCCAGCTAGGCTGCAAGTCCCCCAAGTTCAGTAAGTGTTTTCACTTTTAGGGCGGTAACGGAGTGTAGTGATTAGGGATGTGGCTTGAAACCATATTACTTGGGTCTGAATTTCAGCTCCATTCTTGTCAGCTAAATAGTCTCAGGTAATTTCTTTAATCTCTCTGGGCCTTGCTTCCTCCTTTGAGAGGATGGACATCCCAGGACTGACATACTTGGGTGAGGATTAAATGAAATAGTTCTGATGACGTTCTTGAGACAGTACCTGGCACGTCGTCAGCGCTCTGTGAATGTTTGCTTATTATGAGGACATTTGTGAAGCCCTTGCAATGCCTGCTCTGGGACAGTTGACCAGAGTGTGTGGAATGACTGAACTAAAGGGACCAGTTAGAGATCACAGATGGCAATTTTAGGCGATCCTTTAAAATATAAAATTTCAGAAGTTACACATAAAAACATTTTTATTTTTCAAATTATTTACATTTCCAAAAAATGTAGAATTATCTCAAGTGAGGAGAAAAAGTCTCCATTCATAGTCTGTCTCCTCCCCTGCGCCTCACCTTCTCAAGATTTTCTAAATTTACAGTTTACTCTTTATGGGTCAGGTGTGCGTCCTCAGTCTCATAGACTGAAAAACAAAATCTACTACCCATTCACCAAAAATGTCAGCGATGAATTAAGCAATTAGAATTAGAAATTAATTCTAAATTAGAAAGTTATTAGGAACCACTCATTTTAAAAATAATTGCTTTATGCCTGAATCAAACCTTTGTCTCCTCTTCAAGAAGACAATGTGTGCAGAGTAAAGAGACTGCCCTTGAAGGAGTGTTTGGAGACGAGGAGAGGGGTTTTGTTCAAAAATTCTCTCCCACAACTCTATCCAATGCTATTTTCTTATTAGAGCTGAATTAGGGGCTGCCCCAGAAGCTCATCGGTAAAGCATCTGCCTGCGATGCAGGAGATGCAGGAAACGCAGGTTCGATCCCTGAGTTGGGAAGATCCCCTGGAAGATGAAGTGGCAACGCACTCCAGTATTCTTGCTGGGAAAAATCCCTATGGACAGAGGAGCCTGGCGGGCTACAGTCCATAGGGTCGCAAAGAGTCGGACCTGACTGAGCATGTACGCATGTTCTTGGAGTGAGGGAGTGTGCCAGAAAGCCCCGGTAAAGTTGCAGGTGAGCAGTTTCTCAACAAAGCAGCTTATGGGGAGGGAGGGCCCCGAGGAGCCCAGGGAGCCCCGTCCACGTCAGATTTCGGCCTCTGGCTCGTTCTGCTCGAGGCGGAGACCGAGCTTGGACTTAGAAGCTTGAACTCGACTTTGTCAAGCTCTGGTTCTCTAGTCTCTTCAGACTCCTTTCATATTTTGAAAAAAACAGTCGGAGGAGCTCTTTGGATGGGCTAAGGCTGTAGCCATCCTTTGGGTGATAAATTTTTATTTCTAAGGTGCTATATGCATGGATCTAGAGGTATTTTACTGTGGTTGGTTTTTTATCTTTTTTTTTTTAAATAGAAAGGGACACATGAATTTTTATCAAATCATCGATCTAAAAACAAAGCCCGTGGTAACAGAATGCTATTCTATATTTTCTAGTAATGCTTTTATTGCTAACATTTTCTTATTATCCTAAAAAGTACTTACTTCTCTTCTGATTTTATGATCACATAAAATCATTGGTTGGAACAGTATTAGAGCTGTTTCACAGTTGATGATTTATTTTGGAGTCACATCTTTTAGAAAAACATGATTTTATATTCATAGATGTTGATTTCTTAACTAAATCTTTTGATTTTTTAAAATAACATTTTAATTATTTCATTTTCCTGAATGTTGGAATCATTGATAAGCCAACGCTTAGTGCTTAGATGTCATTGTATTTAGGGCAATAAATTTCATATTGCTAATTCAGGGATCCCCATCTAGTTGGTCCTAATAAATTGTAAAGTCTCACTGATTGAAGTCTGGGTAGATGCTGTGTTATGATTCCCTCTCTCTCTGTGGTCAGTGTTTTATTTTGACTTTTTGGAAGTAAAGTTGAAAGATTTCTTACAGATCCCAGAAACCAGGAGCAGGGAAAGGGAGGCGGTGAGCCGGGGCAAGGGCAGCCTCTGACCCAGTTCACATGTGAGCAGGAGGCATGCCTGCTAAGTCGCTTCAGTCCTGTCTGACTCTTTGTGACCCCATGAACTGTAGTCTGCTAGGCTCCTCTGTCCATGGGAATCTCCAGGCAAGAATACTAGAGAGGGTAGCCATGCCCTTCTCCAGGGGATCTTCTGCACCTCGGGATCGAACCCAAGTCTCTTACATTGGCAGGCAGGTTCTTTGCCTCTAGTGCCACCTGGGAAATCTGTGAACAGGACAGTGAGAAACTATTATGTCTAAGGTGGTTGGGGTGCAGGTCGCTAGCTTCATGTGGGTTTAACTCTAAGTGGTCACTTTAAAAGGTGCCTCAGGGAAAGCAAGTGGGAATTTAGTGCAGGAGTTCTAAACTCAGGTCCTTATCTAAATGTCCAGACTCTGGGTCATTAATACTGTAAAATGCCTAAGCAGCAACTCAGAATAGTTGTTTTCTCATTTAGCTCAGAAATTGAGGGCATGACATTTGGGTGAAAATTGATCAGGGTTTGGCCAGTATTTTATATGGAAGTTAGCCGCTATTAAACTCCGTTTCCTATGAGCACTTCTATCCTTTCAAGTGATTGTAATGTTTTAATGAATTAAAAAGCAGTTCTCACAAAAATGTGTAACTGGAAAAGAAATTCATTCATTCAGTGATGGATTAGTGAACAAATCCTTGTCCAGAATGGGGCACCACAGTAAGTCATAGCTGTCTTGGCTGAGGTTGCTCTCCCCCAAAGCACAGACTTGTTGGTAGGGAGTTTTATTCCAGGGAATAAGAGTGGGAGCTGAAAGCAATGAAACAGGAAGGAGGAAGTGTTCCTGAGCTGACTCACCACTGTGGCCAAGGAGGATTCAGCCCCACTGTGCACCCTCTAAGAAGCTGCTTGGGATGCCCCTCAGAACTGCCCACCTTCAGGAACCCTCCTGCACTGTTGGTGGGAATGTAAATAGACACATCCACTATGGAGAACAGTATGGAGTTTCCTTAAAAAACGAAACACAGAACTACTATATGACCCAGCAATCCCACCCTTGGACAGATATCCTGAGAAAACCGTAATTCAAAAAGACACATGGAGCCCAATGCTCATAGCAGCCCTACTTGCAGTACCAGGATATAGCAACCTAAATGTCCATTGACAGATGAGTGAATAAAGAAGATGTGGTATATATGCATAACGGAATATTACTCAGCCATAGAAAGGAAAAAAATAGGGTCATTTGTAGTGATGTGGACGGCCCCACAGTCTGTCATACGGAGTGGAGTTAACTCAGAAAGAGTCTCTTAAAAGAGACTTGCATATATGTGGGGTCTAGAAAAAGGGTATGGATGAACCTGTTTGAAGGGCAGGACTAGAGAAGTAGAAAACAGACATACAGACTCAGAGGGGAAGAGGAGTGGGGGATGGATTGAGAGAGCAGTACTGACATATATACGTTCAGTTCAGTTCAGTCGCTCAGGCGTGTCTGACTGTGACCCCATGGACTGCAGCACGCCAGGCCTCCCTGTCCATCACCAACTCCCGGAGTTTACTCAAACCCATGTCCATCGAGTGGGTGATGACATCCAACCATCTCATCCTCTGTCGTCCCCTTCTCCTCCCACCTTCAATCTTTCCCAGCATCAGTTTCTTTTCCAGTGAGTCAGTTCTTCACATCAAGTGGCCAAAGGATTGGAGTTTCAGCTTCAACATCAATCCTTCCAATGAATATTCAGGACTGATCTCCTTTAGGATGGACTGGTTGGATCTCCTCGCAGTCCAAGGGACTCTCAAGAGTCTTCTCCAACACCACAGTTCAAAAGCATCAATTCTTCACTGCTCAGCTTTCTTTATAGTCCAACTCTCACATCCATACATGACTACCGGAAAAACCACAGCCTTGACTAGATGGACCTTTGTTGGCAAAGTAATGTCTCTGCTTTTTAATATGCAGTCTAGGTTGGTCATTAGTTTTCTTCCAAGGAGCAAGTGTCTTTTAATTTCATGGCTTCAGCCACCATCTGCAGTGATTTTGGAGCCCCCCCAAAATAAAGTCTGTCACTGTTTCCATTGTTTCCCCATCTATTTGCGATGCCCAGTAAGTAATGAGAATGTAGGGACTGGAATCTTTGCAAGATATTTGAGCTAGAATCATAGATTGAAAGTCACTGGCATATGGCTGGCACTGGCATGAATGAGGTCCTTCAGATCATAGGGTGTAAGGAAGAAGAGCTTGATGGCAGCACCCTGGGGCACACTATCATTTCAAAGGTGGAAAGAAGATCAGCCCGTAGAGCAGACAGTAAAGGAAGATGACAGTGATACAAAGAGCCCAGAGACAGTGATGCCTACTGCCAGGGAGGGGAGAGAGTCAGGGTCTAGTGGAGTGGTATGAAGCAGTATGGACCTCAGAGTCAGACAGCCCTCATTTCCAGTCCATGTTCCAATCATTACTGATTGTGTGACCCTGAAACCAAGCAGGACCCTGTGGGGCTCTCGGGCATGAAAGCCTTTTTGTCTCCCATTTCTTGTAGCTAAGACTCCAGTCTCTATGACATTTTCCCGAGTTCCAAAGGCAGATTCAAACAAGTGCTAATCAAGCGAGGAGCAGCCAAGAAACCATCTGCTGCTGCTGAGTCGCTTCAGTCGTGTCCGACCCTGTGCGACCCCATAGACGGCAGCCCACCGGGCTCCCCCGTCCCTGGGATTCTCCAGGCAAGAACGCTGGAGGGGGCTGCCATTGCCTGCTCCGAGAAACCATCTGAGGCAAGATGAAAGGAACTGGAGCAGCTCACCAAGTTTAGGAGACCAAACTCCTCCGTCCCTCAGGAGGCTGAGACTAGGGACCGCAGGCCCTGCACACACCCGAATCCTTATCAGCAACCCCATCCTTGTTGTAAAATCCTCATTAAATCCTCCTGGGTGGGAGCACAATTTCGTGAGGCATGAGCCTGCTGTGTCCCCCTTTGCCTGGCAAAGCAATAAAGCTACTCTTTTCTACTTCACCCCAAACTGTCTCTGAGATTCAGCTGGGCCCCAGCGCTGAGCTTTTGGCAATCTCAGTCCATTTATCTGGCCTTCCTGTGTCTCATTTTATTTCCTCAAAGTGAGGAACATTTACCAGTCCGTTTCCTCCTTTTGAAAATGGAGACTATACGAGTACCTACCTCAACACTGTTTTGAAGATTAAATGATGTATAAAAGTGCTTGGCACAGATAAACTTCTCAAGTGTGGTAGCTATCATATTAATATATATTAGAAGTATTTTCTCAAGAGTGTCTGGAGATTCAGATAAATCAGAAGGATGACATTGAAAAAGTTTGGAAAACATCCCCTGGACTGCGATTCAAGGAAGTCTTTGGGAACTTTGATGACTTTCCACAGTGTGGTGCAGGCAGAAGCTGGAATGGAAAAAAGAAAAAGAAAAAAAAAAAAAAGAAAAAAGAAGCCATAATGAATGCGAAAGGGGACTGGCGGGGAAAAGTGGATTTTGAAGAGGTGGGTGATGATGGGTAAACAGGAGTTCACTGTACTCTTCCTCTAGTTTTCTGGATGTTTGAAGATCTCATAATAAAGATTTTTAAAAAGACCATTTACAGTAAGAAATATTTTACTTTTCCTCCAAAATATATACTTGGTAGAAATAGCAGAAATAGTAGAGGGCTCAGCCGTTGCCTGAGGGAGAGAAGCTGTCTGTACCCAAAGCAGAATGATTTCCAGAGTTAGGATGTTACCAAAGGGAAACTCAATTGTTTGTACCTATCAATCAAACTCAAGGTATGTATGTACCAATCTTCACACCAGCGTGGGCTTTGGAATTAGACTGCTCTATTCAAATCCTGGCTCCACCAGTTGGCAAACCGTGAGATCTTGGTGACAAACTTTACCACTCCATGCCTCGGTTTTAGAAATTTATAAAATAATGGTAAGAGTTCATACCTCACGTGGTTGTTATGAGCTAATCCATCAGCTAATGCATAGAAGGTGCTTAGAATAGTGTCAGAAACATACCAAGTGCTCACAAATATTTTATTTCTTTCTATATATAATTCTTTCTTTAGCTATGTAAGCTAACACTTTTCCCCTTAAAAAAGTCTTCCATGAATTTTTTTCCCTAAGGGACTTCAGAAGTGATGAAATCTTTCTGACCATCGCCCCTCTCAGAACAGCGGCAAGTATCACAGTGATGTTTCTCATGACACATATGCTCACACCCACCACCACATACACACCCATCACAAAAAGACATTTCCTCCACCCCAACCATTACTGAAGCTGTCAACCTTCAAAACTTTCAATTCCACCTTCAAAACTGTCAGATAGCTTTGTGGTAGATACCCAGGGATAGGTCCATTCAAGCGGGAAACTGATCTTTTGGGCCTGGTCCAAGCCCCTTTTGGGGGGTAGGCATTCACACAAACACTCGAAGCCTGGCTGGCTGGAGTCAAGCGTGGAAAGGAAGAAATTCTTTCTGATGAGTAATTCCATGGAGCACCTATGCTCATGGTTTGTGACCATTCACATCCCGACCCCTTTGCCCCCAACCATGAAGGGAGGGTTAAGCTGAAATTGAGTCCCTTCTATTTGCATCAAAGAAATGTGCGTGTTGAGTCATACTGCTTCCCACGCTGGTCAGCCCGTTTCTCTGGTGCGGCATGCTCACTCGCCTTTCTTCACCTTACAGATCCTATCCATCCTTTAAACTCAAGTCTGAAGTGTGAGGCAGTAAGTCAAGGAAACTTTTTTCCCGTTGATGTAGGAATCACACAAAGAAGTTCCCCTGAGACAGACGTCCCTTCACTGATAAAGTTCTCACGTGTGGTAGCTATCGTGTTAACAGCTAGGGAGGATTGAGCTGAAATTGAGCATCTTTTATTTTAGCATCCTGTTAGTCAGGCTAGGCCACGCTATGCTGCAGTGACATGCAGTGACATAGCTCCCAGTTCTCAGGGCCCAGCCCACGAAGCTTTCCTTCTTGCCCAAGGAGCACAGCCAGCGTGAGTAGGCATGCTGGGTCACCGGGTGCGGGGTGGGGTGTTGGCGGAGCTCTGCCGCGGACAGTGGCTTGGGGACCAGCCTGACAAGCTCAGCTTGCCCCGCAGCCCAGGAGGGAGACCAGAGAGCGGCTGAAGGGCCGCTGGGTCTTGTCACTCGCTGCCCAAGCCTTCAAGTGACACGAGTCACTTCTTACATTTTGCTGGCCAGAACCACTCACACAGCCCCGTCTAACTGCCAGAGGACTGGGAGGTGTGATCTTCTGAATGTCCAGGAAGAACAACCAATTTGTATGTGGCTGAGAAAGGGCAGAGTCGACCAAAGCACGTACACACTCAGGCCCCTGGGTTTGCTGCTCAGAAGAGGAGGAGTGACGGGAGGCATCATGGGTTTCGTCCTCAGAAACAACAGAGGCGCCGCTGAGTCTTTTGGGGGCCGCAAAGTACACCCAGGCATATCTGGCCTTTGGATGACCTAGTCTTACAATCCGTGGAAGCCTGAACCCTCAAACAGATGGCTGGGAATGGGCTGCACTACCATACAGGTTTATCAGAGCTTGCAGCAGAGGAAAGCCAGGATCACCCAGTCCTCAGTCATGGGCCACAGGAAGGGTTCCGAGCTCCCAAACCTGGGCACCAAGGCATCACTGTTTTGGTTAGTAGTTTGTCCTTTACCATAACATTCGGCTTCTGTTGGCAAACAGTGACTAGAGCAATAATAAATCAACTGGAGTCAGCTGTCCAGTAGTTTAGATGATGAAATTTAAATGTAGGCAAATGCTAATTTATTCATTTATGCTTGTCTAACTGCTAAGACATGGAAATATACCCTTTCTTGAAAACAGAAAATAGCAACCAAAGTGCCCTTGGCAAAGAAGTAGCTCCTCCCCTTCCTAAGAAGTAACTTCCAAGTAGAACTTGAATTGGCTTTGAATATTTACATTAAAAGTTAAAAAACAAAACCAGAAACAGACGTTAAAAATATTATTAAAAGATGAACCAGGAATGAAGGAAGTCTGATCAGGGTGGGTGGTGGTAGTAGAAAGCATCTGGATAATTTCATTACCTAACTGAGCCAAGAATTCTAGCGGCGTGGAATCTTTAGAGGCAGTATCCTTTCTGAGCAGAATTCTCTGTTCTTTAGTGAATGTTAGTGAGGAGCACACGTCCTCTCCAATAGGAAACCTACTTGGAGTGATGTGTGGGCCTCCTCTAGTGTGTCAATAAATGGTAACACATCCATCTGATTTTGTTTCTTTTAAATTACCTAGAGCCTGGGACCCTAGGGGTTTCAAGGGAGTGTTAAGGGGGTCTATAGACCATTTACTGCTGAAATGACTAGGAATGTAATTTCTTTCTTTCTTCACTTTTAAACATGTGAATTTGAAGCAGTCTACTCTAGATGAGAATCTGAAGCTGATCCCATGCAAAAAATGAGCTGTAACCCCAGCTGACTGCATTTTATGTTTTCACCAGAGCTCTTCTTTTCCATGTGGTTGGCAGAAAGAATACATTTAACTGAGGCTTATTATTTGTGAATTATCCATGTCAGTATTCTTGCAGACCTAAAAATAAAACCTCGGCAACTACTTGAGCTGCTGACATCTGAGCTGGAGGGGCTGACCTTGGGCCTAATCATACGAAAATCTCGGCCGGTGGAGAGAGATCACAGTTATGACCTGACGGGCAGGAATGGCCCCAGTGGTGAGGAAAGTTTGACCTGGGGACGGACTTCACAGGTGGCCGGTTCATTCATAGATTATTCCTAGTTTTAACTACTTTTGCTCCCTTTGTAACTGAGGTCTAGAATAAATTCTCTGGAAGCAAAGCCTGTAGCAGTTCATGATGCATCTACTTATGTTCCATTCCAAGGCAAGTCACAGGGCTGCTTCCAAGGTACATTCCAACAACAGAGAGGGTGGGGGAAGGAGGGGGGTTCTGGGCAAAGATCTAAGCCAGCAGAGAAAGCCACAGGTGGGGTGCACAGAAACTGCCCCTCCACCAGCTCTGCAGCTCATGGTGTGAGGAGGGGCAAGTCCTGGGGTAGTGGGGAGGGATAGAAAGACCTCTAGGGGTCCCGTGTGGACCAGCTGTTCTGTTGAGCTGGAACTCTACACTGCCTGTTGTAGACATGAACAGCACTTGGGGGACCAAACATTTTCAGTCTATATAATAGCTTAATATGCCAAGTCTGTGTTTATATCGTGAGTGTCATTTATTGAGCCTCTACTATTGCGCCCTGTGCTAAATGAGTTCCATGCTTATTTCAGAGGTCAATCATCTTCTTCTGTGGAGGTTCGCACAGTGAATATTTCAGGCTCTGCAGGCCATGAGGCCTAAGCTGCAAATATTTGACTCTACTGTTGTGTGGACACAGCAGAGACAATACAAAATGAACAAGTGGTTCTGTGCTCCAATATCATCTCATGTGTCGAACTCTGAAGTTTAAATTTTATACAATTTTTGCATCATGAAATACTGTTATTCTTTTGATAAGAACATTTAAAAATGTAAAAACTGAGGCGGGAGGGAGGCTCAACAAGGAGGGGACATAAGCATACATATAGTTGATTCACTCTGCTGTACAGCCGAAACGAACAACATTGTAAAACAATTATACTCCTATTAAAAAAAATGTAAAAACCATTCTTCTGTTGTGGGCTGTTAAAAAAAAAAAGATGGTGGGCCAGATTGGACTCACAGTATGGACTCAGGGTCCACACTGTGCTCATCAACCCCTGCTTTATCTCATTAAAGCATCGCAGTAAACCTCATGAGGTGGAGAAGGAAATGGCAACCCACTCCAGTATTCTTGTCTGGAAAATCCCCAAGGACAGAGGAGCCTGGCGGGCTACAGTCCGCGGGGTCACAGAGGTGGACACGACTGAGTGACTAAGCAGGAACCTCATGGGGTAGTTATGTTATCCCTGTTACAGAGGAATGTTTCAGTTTAGTCCTCCAGTCTCTAGCCCTCAGATACTGTCACACCAAGAAGTTAGTGGGATTATTTTTTGCTTTTGACTAGCAACATGTTTGTAATGTGTTACAGGACAATACAAATTTTCCATGTTTCCTGAGGATATTTTAAATGTCATCTAAACCACAGAAAGAAAATCCATTTATCTTTCTTTTTGGCCACACCATGTGGCATGTGGGATCTTAGTTCCCCCACCAGGGATTGAACTGGCACCCCCTGCATTAGAAGCACAGATTCCTAACCACTGGACTGCCAGGGAAGTCCCAAGAAAATACATTCATCTTATTTTTCATGTTGTGTTGTGTTGTGAAAGTTGCGTATTTGTGTCGGACTCTTTGCAACACCACGGACTGTAGCCCTCCAGGCTCCTCTGTCCATGGAATTCTCTAGACAAGAATACTGAAGTGGGTTGCCATTTCCTTCTCCAGGGGATCTTCCTGACCCGGGGATTGAACTCATGTCTCCTGCATATCCTGCATCGCAGGAAGATTCTTTACCATCTGAGCCACCAGGGAAGCCCATTGAAGATGCTTAAATTATTTGACTATGGCAGATAGCAAATCACTTATTTTAGACTTCTCCTCCATGTAATTGTGTTTTGTTTAATGTTAAAATGTACTGATTTCTCCTGAATACAGTCTGAGGAGGAAGGAGGGTGGTTGTGAAGAATGGCTGGTGATATGCAGACAGATATGAATACATGTGCATGCACACCCCCCCACACACACACCCCACACACACACACACACACACATACCCCCCACACACCACACACACACCCCACACACCACACACACACACACACACACATACCCCCCACACACCACACACACAGCCCACACACCACACACACTTTTTCCAGAGAACGAATTCCCTTCCTGAATTTGGTAAAGCCTGGAAAGCATACAAAAGGAGGTTTTCTATCTTTCACATACTCAGTATGGCACATTACTAACGCCTCAGTGAGTTTAAACAAAACAACTGGACTCATAAGAATTCATACATATTTCCAGCATATTACATTTTATACTGTAATAAAATTCCTTTATGATATGGATTTTTTGGTTAAATGGGCTTAGTTAGAATATAAGCCAAATAATGTTCTTTGAAACAGTCTCTGCATACAACAGAGGTCTGACCCACCTCAGATATTAGTTTTAGCAGCTAGAATACTCGTATACTAAAAAGTTGGAAACTTCATACTTAAATCATAGGCAATTAAAAAATTTCAGAATGCACCCACTGCACATGACCATGGTGCTTAGATCCAAAGGACCACAGATAAAGGCGGAATAGCTACAATTTGCGTATTTAAAAACAATGTAACTTGCCTAGCATGGCTGTGTCTAGTTGCGTATCCCCACATCAGTGGGTAATCGGCTTTCTATGAGAAAAATTTGTTCCAAAGTCAAAATGTCATCTTGCTGTCAAATAATCCCACCGATCACTATAAACAGAGCTGGAGAAATTGCGCTGTGACTGAGAAGATGTGATGCGAATCCTGTTCATTACCTGAGACATGACTCCCATTGTAATTATGTACCTGTCACAGTGGTTTCCTTCTGCCATCTCCTACTTACTTGCTGCCACACACACAGCTCATTAACAGTCGGTCAGTACGGGACCACCCATACAGGGAACCTCTGAGCAAAGTGAGGCCGTTCCTTCATTAAGATGGATTCTGTAATAACGCAGCAACTTGCATCTTGGATTAATGTTTCCCTTTTCTTCATTTATGGCTAAATAGTGATTAATCTAACACCTGGGTTCCATCTTGTTCTTGTAGGTCTGATCTTGTGTTGAGAATTCAATGGGCTTACAGGAAACTTCAGAAACCTTTTGCCAAGGAAGAGCTACATTCCTCTCTGTCTATGTCTACTTTAAAAAAGTAGAAAAAATATTTAGCATCAGGTCTGGTGATGAATATGAAAGTCACTGGTGATGTGAAATGAACCAAAGGAACATATGGTCTGGAAAGTCCATTGCGGTCTATGAAAATTGAGATTAGGTTAAACTAGATGAAAGTTCTAACAGCTTTATTGCGATGAGAAACTTGAGTCTGAGTTCATCCTGGTGTTTCTACCCGAAGAGTACAGATCTCCGGTTGGGTTTTCATTTTCACAGTCCTTTAGAGCTGCATCTCATTCCATTTGTTAAACTGATGTCAACAGTTTAAATAGAGAAGTGGTTAGTTTTCCTAAAAGAAGTTATTTGACTTTTCCTAAAAGAAGTTATAGAATTACTGCAAGACATTTAAGAAGAAAGTGAATTTCACTTAAAAAATATATCTCATTATAAAGAATAACAAAATTCAGGGAGAGGCAGCCAGACAGCTAATGTTTCTCAGAATCTAATCTGTTAACCTTTGGTGTCTGTGCCTATTAGTTTTCTCCCCCCCAACAACTCTGGAATATTGTTTAGAAATTCTGCAGTAATTAGTGGACCATTTTACAAAGCTTTGTTTTATGCTTCTGTGATTGTCTTTGGAATGAAAGTTTGAAATAACTTGGCATCCTTACAATGTTCACCATGGGCTGTTGAATAAAATTCCTAAAGATATGAGAGCAGCAAAAATCATAGATCCAGGCCATATTTCAAAGTAGGTACTTTCTCTGGGAGAATTACTCTGGAAGATGGTCCTGATAGTTTTTTTTTTTAAACAATGCAAGGTGGGTGTTATTGTCCCAGTTGGAGATGAGGAAATGGAAGCTTCTAGAGATTAAATATTCTGCTTAAAGCCATACATCCAGAAAACAATGGAGTCAGAATTTAAAATCGGGTCAGCCCCAAAGAGAACCAAAGCTCTTTCCATTATGATATATCTTACCAGGCTATTCATTCATAAAACATCCAAGCAGAAGAGGACAACAACAACTGCATGCTTATCTCAGAAAGAAGAAATAAAAGCAAATACTAAGAGGCAAGAATTTAAAGTGAATAAAATCAATTGAATGTATTATTATATACCACAGCATGCACCCAGACTTATATAGGGCATTATTTAACAGGGGTAACTTTTAGTGCTCTAAATAGATATTCAGGTATCTTCTAAGTGCCAAGGGTTCAGAAAGGATAGACTATACTTTGTTTTTCAGAACCTGGAGTTTCACACTTGCATGGTTTCAAAAGGTTTTGGTTGAGGGGTTTATTGCATTAGAAAGTTGCCACCTCTTGAGAAGTGTAGTAGCGCAGCTCAGCGGGTCATGCTGCGAGTACTGCAGCCGCGTAGGAAAAGAGGGCATGTCAGTTCTCAGTTTATTGTTTCTCAGCTTCAAGTCCATTACTGCTGCTCTATGAACACGGAGGCGTTGAGATGCTCAGTCATGTCCACCTCTTTGCGATTCCATGGGCTGCAGCACTCCAGGCTCCTGTGTCCTTCACACTCTCCCCGAGGTTGCTTAAACTCACGTCCATCGTGTTAGTGATGCCATCCAACCATTTCATCCTCTGCCGTCCCCTTCTCCTCCTGCCCTCAATCGTTCCCGGCATCAGGGTCTTTTCCAGTGAGTCAGTTCTTTGCATCAGGTGGCCAAAGTATTGGAGTTTCAGCTTCAGCATCAGTCCTTCCAATGAATATTCAAGACTGATTTCCTTAAGATTGATTGGTGTGATCTCCCTGCATTGCAAGGGACTCTCAAGAGTCTTCTCCAGCACCACAGTTCAAAAGCATCAATTCTTTGGCGCTCAGCCTTCTTTATGGTGCAACTCTCACATCTATACACGACTACTGGAAAAACCATGGAAATATTTGAAATATTTCATGGAAATACTTGAAATAGTTCTCCCGTGCCAACTGGCATGATGTTGATCTTGTCAGTAGAGGGTACTAGAGGGATACTGGATAGGGAGAGGGGAGAAGGCTTGTCTCCTCTGGTTTCCTTCCTCACCTCCTTCCTCCCTCTCTTTCGTCTTTCTAGTTCGGTCCTGGTCCAGAGTGTCCTCTGAGAGGGGTCTGCGCGCCGTGTGACTCCTCTTACAGGCTGGCAGCAGGGTGCAGCTTTCTTTAGGACTCAGTCTCTGCAGGCAGCTCAGCAGGTAAAGAATCCGTCTGCAACGCAGGAGGTGCAGGTTCAACCCCACAGTTGGGAAGACCCCCTGGAGGAGGAAATGGCCACCCACTCCAGTACTCTTGCCTGGGAAATCCCATGACGGAGGAGCCTGGTGGGCTATAGTCCATGGGGTCGCAGAGGCTCAGACACGATCGAGCGACTGAGGATGCAGGCCTGCGGTGTCTGCAGGGTGGGGCTGCTCCCGCCTCGGTTCCCCCAGGGCTTGGCTCCAGCACTGAGCACGCGGCGGCCAACAGCACCCAGCAGCTTTCTCGGGCGGCTCCCTGGGCAGCTGTGTGCCTCTCTGCGAACGGCTTCCTCTGGCACCTCGGAGGGTGGCTCGCTCGCAAGTCCCAACAGCGACGGCCCCTCAGCAACTCCCCTCAATCCACTAAGCGATGACTGTACTCTTTCTGACAAGGTACACGGCTCAGCCCTAGGAGGAGGGGAGCTCTGCCTTGGAACCTCTGTTTTAGCCCTAAGCAAGGTCACTGCTCCTTATACCTGCAATTCCTAAATGCTTTTTAAATTTTTTTTTAGCTTTTATTTTTATATTGTAGTGGTTTTTGCCATACATTGACATGAATCAGCCATGGATTTACATGTGTTCCCCATCCCGATCCCCCCTCCCACCTCCCTCCTCATCCCATCCCTCTGGGTCATCCCAGTGCACCAGCCCCGAGCACTTGTCTCATGCATCCAACCTGGGCTGGCGATCTGTTTCACCCTTGATAGTGTACTTGTTTCAATGCTGTTCTCTCAGAACATCCCACCGTTGCCTCCCACAGAGTCTAAAAGTCTGTTCTGTACTTCTGTGTCTCTTTTTCTGTTTTGCATATAGGGTTATCGTTACCATCTTTCTAAATTCCATATATATGTGTTAGTATGCTGTAATGGTCTTTATCTTTCTGGCTTACTTCACTCTGTACAATGGGCTCCAGTTTAATCCATCTCATTAGAACTGATTCAAATGAATTCTTTTTAACGGCTGAGTAATATTCCATGGTGTATATGTACCACAGCTTCCTTATCCATTCATCTGCTGATTGGCATCTAGGCTGCTTCCATGTCCTGGCTATTATAAACAGTGCTGCGATGAACACTGGGGTGCACGTGTCTCTTTCAGATCTGGTTTCCTCAGTGTGTATGCCCAGAAGTGGGATTGCTGGGTCACATGGCAGTTCTATTTCCAGTTTTTTAAGGAATCTCCATGCTGTTCTCCATAGTGGCTGTACTAGTTTGCATTCCCACCAACAGTGTAAGAGGGTTCCCTTTTCTCCACACCCTCTCCAGCATTTATTGCTTGTAAAAAAATACGGAACGCTTCACGAATTTGCGTGTCATCCTTGCGCAGGGGCCATGCTAATCTTCTCTGTATCGTTCCAATTTTAGTATATGTGCTGCCGAAGCGAGCACTCCTATATGCTTTTGAGTTTTCTTCACTCCTTACTGGTTATGCCCCATGACTCTAATCTTCTCTTACCTTTCAACTTTCCTTCTTAAAATCACTGTGTGGTTTCTGTCTCCCCGTTGGACATGGACTGATACAGCTGACTAGCAGAGCTCGAGGGGTGAGAAAATGCCTGGACGCTGCAGAGATTTTTAGTTCTGCAGGACGTGCGTAGATGGGCTTTGAGAACTGCGGGGCGGGGGGCGGGGAAGAATGTTTTGTTATTGGATATATTTTGAAATGGAAAAATGATTTGAGGGAAGATGAATTCTTAGGTGGGAACATTGATCCTCTGCAGCATGATTTTCCCGCCTCACTTAGAGAAAAAGCCAAAGTCTTCACAGTGGCCTACAAGGCCTGTCAGCCTGATCTCACTCTTCATCTGACCTCGCCTCCAAGCCCTCTCGTAGGGCTCACTCCAGTGGCTCCAGCTACGCTGGTTTCTTTGTGGTCCTTGAACGCCCCCGGTGTTACCTGCCTCAGGGTCTTAGACCTGCTGCTCCTTCCGGGGGTACTTTCCTCCAGATACCTGCTCACTTAATTCATCGCTCCCTGCCAGACTTCTCTCCAATGTCCCCTCAGTGAAGCCTTTCTTTTTAAAAATATGTATTTATGGTTGTTCTGAATCTTGTTGGACGTGGTCTTTCTCTAGTTGCGGCAACTGGGGGCTTCTCTCCAGCTGCGGTATGCAGGCTTTTCACTTTGGTGGCCTCTCTTGTTGCACAGACCCTAGGTTTACGAATCAGTAGTTTCAGCCCATTGGGCTTGGTCGCTCTGCAGCATGTGGGATCTTCCTGGACCAGGGATCAAACCCATGTCCCCTTCATTGGCAGGTGGATTCTTATCTAAGGGAAGTCCACGCCTTTCCTTAAAGGAAAAAAATCTTTTGGCTACACTCTGAGGCGTGTGGAACCTTAGTTTCCTGCCCAGGGACAGAAGCTGTGCCCCTGCATAGGAGGTGGGATCTTAACTACTAGACTCTCGGGAAGTCCCAGTGGGGCCTTTCCCGATAACGCTCTTTAAACTTAACTCAGCCTGGCACTCCCATCCCCTGTCAACCTTTCCTTATTTATTCCTCACACGTCAACTTCTAAGATGCTACAAAATTTACGTATTTATTTTGTTTATTGCTTCTGTCTTTCTCACAACAGTGATGCTGGGATTAAAATATTTGTTTAGTCCTGTATCCTCAATACCTAGAATTGTGCCTAAATATTTGTGGATAAATGAATGGGGGAATTCCTTATATAATTAGGTCAAATATAATAGAAACTTAACACACTTTATCTGTAATTTTTATAGATATTTGTGTGTGTGTGTGTGTGTGTGTTCAATTATATAACCAGGATTAAAGAGATGACAGACTTAGTATTATGGACAGCCTCTTTTTATTGAATGAGCAACTACTGTGATTGACTTTCTTTTAAGTTATATTTTAAAATTAATGATTTCACAAAACTGCAAGGTACTGGCACAAAAGCAGACATATGGATCAGTGGAACAGAAGAGAGCCCAGAAATAAACTCATACATCTACAATCAATTAGTCTTCGACAAAGGAGGCAAGAATGTACAAGACAGTCTCTTCCTAGCAAATGGTGTGGGAAAAGCTGGACAGCGGCATGTAAATCGATGAAGTTAGAATACACCCCCCCCACCATACACAAAAATGAACTCAAAATGGCTTCAGGACTTAAATATAAGACAGGACACAAGACAGGACACCATAAAACTCCCGGAAGTGATCAGAGGTAAAACATTCTCTGACAAATCATACCAATGTTTCCTTAGGTCAGGCTCCAAGGCAAGAGAAATAAAAACAAAAATAAACAAATGGGACCTAATCAAACTTACCAAGCTTTTGCACAGCGAAGGAAACCATAAACACAATGAGAACAATCTACAGAATGAAAGAGAACATTTGCAAATGATATAATGGACAATGGCTTAATTTCCAAAATATAGAAACAATTCAAACAGCTCAACAACAAATAATCCAATTGAAAAATGGGCAGAAAATGTAAATAGACATTTCTCCAAAGAAGAAATACAAATGGTCAATAGGCGCGTGAAAAGATGTCAATGCTACTATTTATTAGAGAAATGCAAATCAAAACTACAATGAGGTACCACCTCACACCAGTCAGAATGACCGTCATTAAAAACTCTACAAATAAATACTGGAGTGGGTGTGGAGAAAAGGGAACTCTCCTACACTGCTGGTTGGAAAATAACTTGATAACAGCTGTTATGAAAAACATTATGGAGTTTCCTCAGAAAACTAAAAATAGAATTACCATCTAGCCCAGCAATTCCACTCCTGGGCATATATCCAGATAAAACTTTAATTGTAAAAAACACATGTGAAAAAAAAAAAGATAATGCATCCTCATGTTCATAGAGCACTATTCACAATGACCAAGACACGGAAACAATCTAAACGTCCATCGACAGGTGAGTGGATAAAGAAGATGTGGTACATATGTGAAATGAAATACTATTCAGCCACAAAGAAGAATGAAACACAGAAAGTCTCCTATATAAGAACGATGAATGGATAAGGAAGCTGTGGTACATATACACCATGGAATATTACTCAGCCGTTAAAAAGAATTCATTTGAATCAGTTCTAATGAGATGGATGAAACTGGAGCCCATTATACAGAGTGAAGTAAGTCAGAAAGATAAAGAACATTACAGTATACTAACACATATATACGGAATTTAGATAGATGGTGGCGATAACCCTATATGCAAAACAGAAAAAGAGACACAGAAATACAGAACAGACTTTTGAACTCTGGGGGAGAACGTGAGGGTGGGATGTTTTGAAAGAACAGCATGTATATTATCTATGGTGAAACGGACCACCAGCCCAGGTGGGATACATGAGTCAGGTGCTCGGGCCTGGTGCACTGGGAGGACCCTGAGGAGTCGGGTGGGGAGGGAGGTGGGAGGGGGGATCGGGATGGGGAATACATGTAACTATATGGCTGATTCATGTCAATGTATGACAAAACCCACTGAAATGTTGTAAAGTGATTGGCCTCCAACTAATAAAATAATATTAAAAAAAAAAAAAAAAAAAAAAAACATTTATTAAAATCACCAGAAAAAAAAAAAAAAAAAAAAAAAAAAAAAAAAAAAAAAAAAAAAGAACGAGTTCCATTCCAAGAGCATGTTTGTAAGTCCAACAAAGTTAGCTTAGGTAGCCAGCTAACACAATTTGCTATATAATACTGCTTTCTCATGGGGCTACAATTGCACTCATCTCACACGCTAGTAAAGTAATGCTCAAAATTCTTCAAGCCAGGCTTTAGCAGTATGTGAACCGTGAACTTCCAGATGTTCAAGCTGGTTTTAGAAAAGGCAGAGGAACTAGAGATCAAATTGCCAACATCCGCTGGATCACTGAAAAAGCAAGAGTTCCAGAAAAACATCTATTTCTGCTTTATTGACTATGCCAAAGCCTTTGAGTTTGTGGATCACAATAAACTGTGGAAAATTCTGAAAGAGATGGGCATACCAGACCACCTGACCTGCCTCTTGAGAAATCTGTGTGCAGGTCAGGAAGCAACAGTTAGAACTGGACATGGAACAACAGACTGGTTCCAAATAGGGAAAGGACTACATCAAGGCTGTATATTGTCACCCTGCTTATTTAACTTATATGCAGAGTACATCATGAGAAACACTGGGCTGGAAGAAGCACAAGCTGGAATCAAGATTGCTGGGAGAAACATCAATAACCTCAGATATGCAGAAGACACCACCATTATGGCAGAAAATGAAGAGGAACTAAAGAGCCTCTTGATGAAAGTGAAAGAGGAGAGTGAAAAAGTTGACTTAAAGCTCAACATTCAAAAAACTAAGATCATGGCATCTGGTCCCATCACTTCATGGCAGATAGATGGGGAAACAGTGGCTGACTTTATTTTTCTGGGCTCTAAAATCACTGCAGATGGTGACTGCAGCCATGAAATTAAAACACATACTGCTTGGAAGGAAATTTATGACCAACCTAGATACCATATTAAAAAGCAGAGACATTAATTTGTCAACAAAGGTCTGTCTAGTCAAGGCTATGGTTTTTCCAGTGGTCATGTATGGATGTGAGAGTTGGAATATAAAAAAAGCTGAGTGCCGAAGAATTGATGCTTTTAAACTGTGGTGTTGGAGAAGACTCTTGAGAGTCCCTTGGACTGTGAGGCGATCCAATCAGTCCATCCTAAGGGAGATCAGTCCCGGGTGTTCATTGGAAAGACTGATGTTGAAGCTGAAACTCCAATATTTTGGCCACCTGATGCAAAGAGCTGACTCATTGGAAAAGACCCTGATGCTGGGAAAGATTGAGGGCAGGAGGAGAAGGGGACGACAGAGGATGAGATGGCTGGATGGCATCATTGACTCGATGGACATGGGTTTGGGTGGACTCTGGGAGTTGGTGATGGACAGGGAGGCCTGGCATGGTGCAGTCCATGGGGCCGCAAAGAGTTGGACATGACTGAGCGACTGAATTGAGTGGTAAAGAAACTGCGTGCCAAATGCAGGTTAGATGTAAGATAGGCGGGTTCAATCCCTGGGTCTGGAAGATCCCTTGGAGAGGGAATGCAATCCACCCCAGTACTCTTGCGTGGAGAATCCCATGGACAGGGGAGCCTGGCTCATAGGGTCACAGAGAGCAGGCCACAACTGAAGTGACTTAGCCCAGCACAATAGGTTTATAATTCTTTTCACACAAATAATATATAAAACACAAGCACACAAAATAAAGAAAACATTTTAGTCTTACAGTAGAGTGCCTTGAAAAGCACAGCGGTACAGTACAAGAGCTGGCATACAGGGGCAGAAGGGTTAGTGTCTAGAGGAGGGAGAGGAGGGGGAGATGGTGGAGCTGAAGGACCATCAGCAACAGGCGATGGAGGGCGAGTTGCAATTTTACTCACACCTGACATTGATGGAACCCATGTGTGCATCTTTGAAAGTTCACAACGTGAAGATCTGTATGTAGGGGACTTATTGGAATGTCATCTGCAGCAACATGGATTCAACTGGAGACTCTCATACTAAGCGAAGGGAGTCAGAAAGAGAAAGACAAACACCGTATGATATCACTTGCGTGTGGAATCTAGAATACGACACAAATGAACCTATCTGTGAGACAGAAACACTCACAGACAGAGTGGTTGTCGAGGCGAAGAAGGAAGACGGAAGGAGAGAGTGGGAGGCTGGGGTTAGCAGAATGAGCTATCTTAATGTAGAGTGGGTAAACACCAAGGTCCTAATGTATAGCGCAGAGAACTAGATTCACTGTCCTGCGATAAATCATAATGGAAGGTAATATTAAGAATGTACATATGTGTATAACCGAATCACTTTGTACAGCAGAAATTAACAAAACATTGAAACTCAACTATGCTTCAGGTAAACAAAAAGAAAAATAAATAAAATTCGTGACTTCAGGGGACGTTTGCCATTTTTGCCCCCATCTGCTATTTCCCTCCCTAACAGCACCCCAGCTTAGCTTTGATGGACTACTGATTAGTGACATGATGACTCCTGACATAAGCCAGATGGCTGGAGGCATTCACATTCTTGAAAAGAGTGATATAAAGACCCCAAA
The DNA here is from genome assembly GCF_963930625.1 of Muntiacus reevesi. Taxonomy (NCBI): domain Eukaryota; kingdom Metazoa; phylum Chordata; class Mammalia; order Artiodactyla; family Cervidae; genus Muntiacus; species Muntiacus reevesi. Next base: position 169,384,407 of record NC_089252.1, on the reverse strand, counting down.
TGGCCAACACTATTCACCTCTGCGGCATATCTCAAAGTGACCATTCATCAGGTCTGGCTAGCTCCTGTTTTCTCTGAGGTTGTGGTAGTTCATGCCCATTCTGAGTCTGTTTATTCCACATTTTGTTCCATTTGGTGAGTTACCCTCTCTTCTTCCCATACAGTCTTTTTCTGTTTAAGTTCCCCAGGCAGTTTCTATTTCTTGCAACCAGATCATCTTAACTGATGAAATAATTCACTTTATCATTAGAGGAGAATCTGTATCTTATTATATAGACGGAAAATAATATGCCCAGATCACTCGTTCTGTAGAAAATATGTTTTTAAAGATACTGAATATTGAACATAAAATGACAACTTTTGATAGTGTATTTCAATCCTGATAGACTAGAGGCATTTAGGCACATGAGATCAGGAAGTAGGCGTGATGTAATCTCTGCTCAAGTTATATTAGATACAACATATTATATTTTGGATGCCTCCTCTAGAGTTCTTGTCACTACCAGTAGTTTTAGAACACGTGATTGATAGACTTAGACGCAATTATAGGAGAGCTTAGTTGTAGAGGAACTGGAGTCTGCAGTGAATTTATGCCAACAAAATGGCATGTTACAGACTGTCTTGCCACACAGACAGCATCTTTGCTCTATAACAGCTAGAATAAATTTTAAAGAATGGAGACATGCTCCACATACCTCATTTCCAAAACAATAGCAAACTATTCGCTGGCTTAATGAGAAGTTTAAAAAATCTGCTGGTGATGAGGTTAAGAAAGTTGGTACATTTTTCAACTCAAATTAACTCAAGACATCATCATAATAAATAATGTGAATCATCATTGAAATGTCACAAAATCTGGAAAATAAAATCTGATACTTATAAAAAACCAAGTATTAGGAAAAAATGTTCCTTTTTTTTTTTAACTGAGGAATAATTGACAGATAACATTATATTAGTTTCAGGGGTACAATGTAAAGATTTGATATTTGTATATATTGCAAAATAATACATTCTTGATAATAGAGGTGTTTTCAGATCAAAGAATTGATTTTTTTCCCTGAAAAATTGATAAAGATGTTCAGATGATAATATATATAAAATAAACTTGTTGTGTATGTGTGTGCTCAGTTGTGTCTGACTTTGTGACTCCATGGACTGTAAACCGCCAGGCTCCTCTGTCCATGGAATTTTCCAGGCAAGAACGTGGGAGTGGGTTTGCCATTTTCTTTTCCAGGCTATCTTCCCGACTCTGGGATTGAACTCATGTCTCTTGCATCTCCTGCATTGACTGGCGGTTTCTTCCACAACTTTTGGTGGGTTAGCTCCTATTTTAATAATAATGCTTTTTTAAAAAGCCCAGGACCAAACATAAAGTGTGTGTGTGTGCTAGTTGTGTGTTGTGAGTTAAGTAATTAATCTAAGAAGCATCTCAAGAGAGGTTGCGATCAGTTGCTAGTATAGGTTCGGTGTGATGGCGCCTGTGACCTTCCGACCAGAAGGTCTCAACCAAGCTTTCTGCACCTTCAACTTTCACTTGAATCCTGCTTATCAGGGTGTCCTGTCCTACTTTCCCCCCAGTTTTCCAAGGACGCTGCTTCCCTGACTACTCCCAGAGGCACAGTTTTGGTCTGATACTGCATCCTTGCCTTTAGTATTGCATCTCCACTCACCTCCTCCGATCTGAAGTTGTGGTCTTTCCTGGGCATGCCTTAGGTGTCCACGGTGGGGAGAGCAAGGGCCCAAGAGGCCAGGGAGGCAGCCGTCTGCAGCGGGCTCTGAGCGGGCACCTGAGCCACTCCCAGCAGCCCTTCTCGATGCTGCTGACAGAAATGTGGCTGGGACTGAACAGCGGTTAGTGTGCGTTAGAATCAGCTGGAGGGCTTGTTAAACCAGGTTGCTGGGATCCACCCCCAGTTCCTGACTCAGTAAGTCTCAGGTGGGGCCTGAAATTTGCGTTTCTAACGAACTTGCAGGTGATGCTGCTGGTCTGGGCCCACACTCTGAGAATCACCGGTATACCTACCCATCCTCAGCTTGCGATCAGCACACGCCTAGCCTTGTTTCGTTTATATCACTCACTCACATTCCCCTCCTCTTCAATCACATTCTTCCATCCAGAAGCTCTTGTGAATGCGTCTGTAAAACAGAATGGGACAAAATCCATGCAGTTGTCTATGTTTGTAAAGAATGCAGCCGCAGCCATTCATTATGTGTTGTTTTGTTGCCTACTTTCAGGCCGCAATGGCAGAGTTGAGGAGTGGCAACAGACTGTGGGCCCATACAGCCTAAAACACTATCTGGCCCTTTATTGAGAAGATTGCTGACCTAGAAATGTAACATACGTGTCCTAATATCATCAAATATCTAGCAGTATTCAGATTTCCTTGATTGCCTTGTAAATTTTTTTTAAACATTTGCTTCGTTCAAATCAGGTCTATGTATTTGCATTGGTTCTGTCTTTTTATGACTTTTAATCTATCAATTCCCCAGTCTGCTCTCAACCTACTCTCTTTCTCTAAGTTCTTTTTTCCCCCTAGATTTCACATGTAAGGGAGATCATACAGTATTTGTCTTTACTTAACTTATTTCACTTAGCATAATGCCCTCAAGACTTATCCATGTTGTTATAAATGGTGGGGTTTCCTTCTTTTTGAAAGCTGAATAATATTCCATTGTAGCTGTATGCCATATTTCTCCCCTCCCTCAGCTCTACTCAGGTATAATTGACAAAATCACAAGGTATTTAAAGTATACAAAGTGAGATCTGATATATGTACATGTCATAAAATGATTTCTCCCATTGAGCTTATTCACATATCACTTCACAGATTATTATTTTTTGGTGAGAACATTTACTTTCTACTCTCCTAGAAAATCACAATTATGTTCATTATACAACACAGTGTTATCAGCTGTAGTCACCATGTTATACATTAGATTCCCAGACTTTGTTCATCTTATAACCGCAGCTTGCCACCCTTTTGCCAACCTCTCCATATTTCCCCCACTCTTCAGCACCTGGCGACCACTTATCTACTCTCTCTTTCTACATACCTGTCAGGCTGATCTGCTCTGGGAGCCCGCAACCAGGGTTCTGATCTCCACCCAGGCTCTGGAAACTTTCTCCATATTCTAAGTCAGTGATTCTCAAACTTGGCTGGGTGTTCTCAGTTCTGGCTGTGTATCAGAATCCCTGGTGGAGATTAAAAAGAAAAAAAAAAATCTCTGGGGATGGGTCCCAGGCACGTAGATTTAAAATCTCCCCAAGTGATTCTAACGTGCAGCCTGAGCTGCAAATCAGTTTCAAAAGCCAAAGTTTGCATTTCAGTATTACTAAGGGGATTTACTCCCTCAAAAGCTGTTCTGCAAAAGGCCTACTCTTAATCTTTTAAACTTGGGAATTCCTACTGTTTGTGTAGCTCTGGGTTCTGTCTTTTCCTAGTGCTCAGATCTTGTAGGGTTGCTTGCTTACCAAATGGAAGGACTGTTTCATTTCACCATCTTTCACAAGATAAATAATCTCCCTATTGCAGTACAAGCTGAAAATAGATTTTTCCCATTAGGCAGAAACTTGGCTACCAGAATACACCCCGTGCTATTGGGTGGCTGGTTTTTTTTATGTTCAGATGGTTTGCGCTGGGTGTTGTTCCTGGTTATAAGCCGTGGGTGGAGGTTTTAGGCCCATCAGGACAGAGGCAGCAAAGTCTGCGCAGACGTCAGCCAGAAGGAGAAAAGAGGAATGGAAAGGCCAGTTGCTGTTGAGGATTTTAAAGGCTTTAAAATGTTGCCAACTGAGAAATGAGTTGCGCCGCTGCCCAGTTATCCTTCTACCTTCTCTGGTCCACTGGCTCCGTGGGATTTGTGCACAGAGAGAAACAAACGATTCTTGGGCAGAGATTTGGAAATCGACCTTTAGAGCCGTTGGCCAAATTCTAACATTAAATACGCTGAGATCCATCCCTCTTCCGTTTCTGGAGGCATCTCTTTGTGTACTGAGCACCTTGTTTAAATGCTTTTATAGAAAGGTGACATAAACACATTTCAGAGTCCCTTCTGGCTCCTAGATCAAACAAATATGTATTGTTCCCAAACCTTTCCCTTGCCAGGAGGAAAAGAAGAATCCTATCTGCAAAGGAGAAAAAAATATTGACTCTAAGATCCTGCCTAATTTAAACTGTGCTTGTAAAAGTCTGTCAAGCAGGTCTCTGGAAAGAACAAATGTTAAAGCGCTTAAAGGCTTCTGCGTTCCTGAAGAGGCATTTGGAGGTGACCCGGTGAGGTATTAATCGAAGGATTGTCGGCTTGGACGCGCGGCATGCAGGACTCATTTTGCGGCATTGCTCAAGTCAGGGCTGAGAGGAGGGAAGAATTCCCACAGAGCAGAATCGAAGAAGTCAGTGATCACAGCCTAAGACGGGGTCACTTAGGCATTCCAGGAGGAAGGCAACTTCGGGGGGCTCCTTCCTGGGGAAGTGACGCAGCGCGTGGAAATTCCTCACCTCGGAGAATCTCTTGGTGGGGCCTCGTTGTTTTCAGTCTTCAGAAACACCAGGCTGCGTGTGTGTGTGTGTGTGTGTGTGGGACACACAAGAGAAGGTGGGAGGATGTAAAAACTTAAACAAGGAATTGACTTTGTTGTCCTAAGAAGAAGAAAGACCTGAGCCTTGACTTAGCATTGCTTTAGTTTTGGTGCTTTATGTGTTACTGTGTTCATCTTCATAATAATCTCTGCGGTGGATATTAAGCAACAGTAAAGTTATTAATCACAAGAAATTTAACGTGTTTACTCACTTACTTTTGGCGGCGCTGGGTCTCTGTTGTTTTGCCTGGCCTCTCTCCAGTTGCCACGAGCAGGGGCTGCTCTTCGCTGCGGTGTGCGGGCTTCTCATGGTGCAGCTTCCCTTGCTGGGAGAGCAGGGGCTCTGGCTCTGGAGCCTGGGCCTAGTTGTGGACTCTTCCTGGACCAGGGATTGAACCTGCGTCCCCTGCATTGGCAGGCACATTCTTTTCCACTGCGCTGCCAGGGAAGTCCCACAAGCAATTTTAATATGAAGCTAGACCTGGAAGTGAATGTGATAGATAGAAAATTTTCTTTTCCTCTTTCTCCATTTCCTCTAAGGACGTCAGAGCAGAATAGCTTTACGTGGCTTTGGACAGCCTAGTATTGGTGGAATGCCTGTTCATTTTATCTTTCTGTTGCTCCAGGTAATTTCTTTGGGAAATCCTTCTTGTTTCTTAACAAAAACCTCTTCCCTCTTCTCCCATTTCCCTGATAGGAACCAGACTCACTAACATGGAAAATACAGGTAACTGCCTTCTTCAGAGAACAACAGTGAATGTAAATTGGTTCTCTTAAATCATGGGCTGTCAAAGAAAATGACTCCACTGGACAAGACAGCCCCAGGAACCTCTTTTCCTTCCCATTTTATTATATGAGTGGTTGAGAAAAGGTGTTTTCTCTGAGAAGACTGGGAAAATGTAACATTCTGGCTTATAAAACTTCTGAGACATGGTCTGACTCCCAACACTGGTCTTTATTCTTTCAATAAAACCTAAGGTTCTTCTTGACCAAACATTTTTGTCTGTCTTTAAACCCTCAAGGACTCTGACAGCTAAAGGCGGGCCTAAACCCTAGAGCTATAAGTACATTTTGTAGATGCAGAATTTGGGGCTCAGGAAGAATACAGTATTAGTTTGCTAGGGCTGCCTTAACAAAGACCACAGACAGCGTGGCTTAAGCAACAGGAATTAATTCTTACAGAAGACCAAGATCAAGGGGTCTGCAAGTTTGGTTTCTCCTGAGGCCTCTCTCCTTGGCTTTTCAATGGCCACCCTCTCTTTCCTCCGTGTGAATGTGCCCTGGTGTTTCTCTCTTTACAAGGACACTTGTGATGCTGCGTTAGGGCCCATCCTGATGGCCTCTTTTAAGCTTAGTTACCTCTGTCAAGGCCAAGTACAGTCACATTCTAAGGTATGAGGGATTAGGGCCTCAACATGATTTGTTGAGGGCCTCAACATGATTCAGTCCATAGCAGGCAGGTAGGTAAAGTGGCCACCGGTAAGGGATGGAGTTGAGGCAGGAACCCACGTGTGTGTGACCATGGAACCTGCCCTTTAATACCACCCTGAGGCTTTAGGGTCATTTCAGAGATGAGGGTCAAAGAACCTGTGTTAATGTAGGTTCCTAAGTCTTTTTACTTCATTCTCCAGCAAGTTTTCAGGATTCGTGAAGTGTTTTAGAGATAATCAAGATGTCCTCCTGTACTTTGTGACTTTGCTGGTCTGATTCTGATGAAGACTGTCTCTAAACCCACCCGACCCATATAGTCCCCCCACATCATCCACTCACAAATATTATGTGGATTCAGTAAATACAAATCTAGTAAAATTCAGCTGGCCTTAGACATTTCACTTGTTATACTTGATTACAAATAACTTGTTCCACTAAACCAGTATTAGTTCTCAACAGCTGGGTAACACTTTACCTCAAAACCCAAGTCTTAAAACAATGACGAACATTTATTATATTTCTCAGTCTCAGTGAGTTAGGAGTTTGGGGTGTGTTGACTTTGCTGGGCCAAACTGTGTCCTTCAGAATTCCCTTTCTAGTATGTTTCCAGATAGGGTGGGCACCTGGAGATGCTGTCTTTTGAGAGCTGGAGGATAGAGAAGAAGCGTAATCATTTTGTAGCATGCATACACCTCCTCCCATTTATTTAATAGAATAAATCTGGATGCTGCTGGGGAGGGATTTTGCAGATGTAATTAAAGTCTTTAATCAGTTGTCTTTAAGTTAGGGAGATTATTTTGGGTGGGTCTGACTTATTCAGTTGGAGGGGAGATTATCCTTTCGTTTGTGGGCATGAGTCAAACAGTTGGAAGGCCTTTTAAAAGAGGGTTAGGTGAGAGAGGGCTAGGAGGAAAAAGAGAGAGAGTGTGCCCACACGAACGTGAGCGAGACGCTTCCATCTGTAGGTGACGTCCCTGCCTGCATCCATGGAGTTCCACCTTTGCTCACTTACTTGCCATTTGCTTTTGATCTTCTCTTCCTGCCTGTAGACGAACAGCTTTGGTCTGTGTGCCTGGGGCTTCCGTCTGCTTGTGACCGTTTCTTCCTGATTGCCTGCCTTCCCGATGGACTTCAGACTTGCTAAGCCAGCCCCCACAATTTCATAAGCCGATGCCTTAAGTCCATATATCGCCTACTGATTCTGCTTCTCTGACTGAACCCTGACTTACATAGGACGGTTGGGCTGGGCTGTTTGTGCTCGGGGTTTCTCCTGAGGCTGTGGTCAGAATGTTGGTCATTCTGCAGTCATCCAAGGCTCGATTGGGACTGGAAGATCTTTTTCCAAGACGGCTCATTCATACAGTTGGCAAACTGGGGTAGGCTGTTGGCTGGATGCCTCAGTTCCATGCTGCAGAGACCTCTCCATAAAGCCACTTGAGAGTCCTCAGGACGCTCAGAGTGAGTGACCCGAAGAGCAAAGCAGAAGCAGACACATCTTTTATTATCTAGCGTTAGCAGTCACACAGCATCATCCCACTGGTTCTGTTGGTGACCCAGACCAGCCCTGAAACAGCGGAAGGGGGCTGGGCAGGGGCGGGAGTGCCAGGAAGCAAGGGTCAGCAGTACTCATCGTGCAAGCCGGCAACCACCAGGTTCTTCTCCGTTCCCTTTTCTGGTGCTATGTAGACACAGGTATAGTAATACAATGGATAAAAAGCCCCATGTAAAAATTTAAATCTTTAGCTACAATTTAACACATTTTAAATAATTACTTAATTTAAAGACAATTTAAATAAAAGTATAAATATGTATTTTAAATAAAAAAGTAAAGGATTAGTAAAGTGAAACTCATAGACCTACTGGCCAGATTCAACAAATAGAGAGGTGGTGAATTTTGCCTCATCTGTTTCCTTTACCACGACTTTTTTTTTTTTTTTTTGGCTAAAGCATTTTAGAGCAAATTCCTGAACTTGGGTCATTTCAGCTGTAAATACTTTCATTTGCATTTCTGGTAAGTTTATTTTATTTTTAAAATATAACCTCTGAGGTATGATCACACTCAATAGAATTAGCAGTTCTTTAACATCATTGGATGTCCAGTCCATATCCAAGCTGTCCTCATGTCTTCTTGCTGTTGGTTTGTTTGAAACAAGGGCTAAGTGAGGATAAAGCAGTGCATTTGATTGTATGTTCACAAGGTTTCTTTTAACCAATGCCTTTCCTCCTCCTCGTTTCTCCACAGCATTTCCACTTTTTCAGTGCTTCCTAGCACCGGTGGTTTCAACCCATTATAGTTACCATTTTTTCTGATTTCCTTTAAGCCAGTGGGGACCCATTTACCTGTGACGCACATTCATTCATCGTTGAAGCTTGTGTCCGAAAGGTCTTCTTGGAATGAGTAATTTATCCAAGAAGCCCTTTTCCTTTTCGTGGGAAATGGTAAACAAACTGCTTTTACGGGTGCTCATCACTACTGCGATATTTTGGAAGGTTATTTTATAACCCACTCAATAAGGCAGCAGAAAAAATAGCTGGATGTTCCATTTCTAATTTAACCTGATCTGACATATTGTAATACATGTTAAAGAAGCAGAGAGCACTGAACTGAAATTTCAGACAGGAGGTCTTGAAGGTGTGGGTTTCTACCAGGTGACATTGTAGATAGGGTTCTTAGAAGGCAAGCTCAAGTGAAGGCCCACTCGAGGCAAAACTGCAGTTGATGTCATTCTTTTTGTTTTTTTAAATATTTGTTTATCTGGCTGTGTCTTCATTGAGGCATGCAGGATCTTCGTTTACTGCATGAGGGCTCAGTAGTTGTGGCTTGGAGCTCAGATCCTGCAGCATGTGGGACCTTAGTTTCCCCATCAGGAATCGAACCTGCATCCCCTGCATTGGAAGGTGGATTCTTAGCCATTGGACCACTAGAGAAGCCCTGGCGTTATTCTTCTGACACCTCCCAGCTCCCTTATCGTGTCCTTTCACCGTTTCCTGTGTCTTCCTTTCTTCTGACTCAGTGTTTTCATGTACTGATTTTTTTTCTCTCACTTGGGAAAACCCCACTTATTTTCTTGTTAGTGACCATCCCCTAATGGAAGCAGTATATAGTAGGGGAAAAGTGCAAGAGTGTTGCAACAAGGAACTGAGTTTCAATCCTGGCTCTCCTTTTTGCATTTTACAAAAAGGGCGCCCAGACAGAGACTGCTGAACCCCAAACAGCACATAATTAATGCAGAACCTTCAGGCCTTCTGAAAGAAGACATTTCTAGTTCAAGAGTACCTTCCAGATGTCTCCCAAATTCTACCTTTTAATTATTTAATTCTGTTTGATAAGAACTCTTCATCAAGTTTTGCCCCAGAAAAAAACCCCTTCCATAGGTATTAAAAAAATCTTAAAAATTTTTCCCAGGGTAGAAAGGCTTTTTGCAGAAAGACTCAGAAGATGGAAAACCCATGATTCCAGGGATTAAAGTGAAAAGGGCTTTTTTTTTGGCACTAGAGTAAATATGTCAAGTACAGTCATACTTGCATATGTTGTATTTTAGAATCATGCTTAAAATTGCCTCCTGTATCCTGAATCTGGCGAGTGGAAGGCAAGAAGGTCACCTGTACAGCTGGTGCAAGTAATGGAATTCCCCCAGGCACGTTTAGAAACTCCAAACTAATATGACAGACGGAACACTCCATCTGTTGGTTGCCCATTGAGATGAGCACCAGATCTACAGACGCTTTAATATGGGCGGTGTGTCTTGAGAATAACCATTTATATTAAGTATCTTTCATTTTTACTTCCTTCTCATCTAAGTGTTTTAGAAGTAGCCACAAATATGAACTCCATAGGCATACATGTGCTGGCGAGTGAATATTTCAATCTTAATTATACTACATAAAGAAAACGTGGGAACATATTTTGACACAAGTCACTTTATAAATCATGCCTACTGAAAAGTGTGTAATAAAAGCTGGGTGGCAGTTAATTCATGATATTCAAAATAACTGTGAGCAGCTCCATGAAGAATATTTGAGATAAGAAAAATGTAATAAACTATTTCTGAAACATGCTGTCCTTTTAAATACTTTGGATCACTGAAGAAAAAACTTAGGTAGTTAAACAGATTTTTAAAAGTGGACTATAAATTATAACATAAGTGAATACAGGTGATAGGATAAGTAAGGTTATTGCAGCTTCCACTAATAACACTTAACATCAATATTTTTAACCAATTTCAGTGTCCCTCACCTGGAGCAGCACTTCACCTGCAGCAGTTCCCAATTGAGATCAGTCCTTTGTGAGGTGGGTCACAGGCAATTTGTGATTAATAATCAGCTCAGTTCAGTTCAGTTTAGTCGCTCAGTCGTGTCCGACTCTCTGCGACCCCATGAATCGCAGCATGCCAGGCCTCCCTGTCCATCACCAACTCCCGGAGTTTACTCAAACTCATGTCCATCGAGTCAGTGATTAATAAAAGTTCCCATAAAAGTTTTGGTAAAAGTTTTGAAATGAATCACTTACTAGGAATTAGAGCAAACTCAAAGTGATCTGTACAACGAGGTCATACAAGGACGCGGGACTCACTATTTCTTCACGTGATGATGTGAGCTGGAGAAGGGGGAATGTAAACCATGTGTAGCATATTCCATCTGTGCCAAAGCCCTCACTCTTAGTGGTCCCATGAAAGTCATCCGTAACGGGTGTGGCAGTGGGTGTAACAAGGCTGAGAACTGCCAGATGCTTGTTGAGCAAAGGTTGATCATGGCGCTGGAGACCCTTTGTGGGCTGGACTCATAGAACCACCCTTGCTTCTTAGCTTTCATTGTTTCTCCAAGATAGATGATGCTTAATATTTTGAGAGGCCCTGTTGTTTGTCAACTAAACCTCTTTCCACAATACTTGTATGAAGTGTACTCTCAAAAGAGAGTGTTGGGTGCCCAGAAATGTGTATTTTCTTGGACTATTGAGTAAGGATCCAGGAGAAGCAAAGTGTGACATCAACAAAAGTAAAAATTAAAGTCATAAAAAGTAATAACGGGCCCTTTCTTTAGCTCTTTCTAAAACACACAATGTCATACATCCATTAAATGTTTTGTGTATACATTTATCCTTATAAGACTCCTCTGTGGTATTATTAAGAGGTTTTATTATCTACCTTTTACAGATGGGATAACTGAGCCTGAGGGAGGTTAAGACCCTTTCTCAGGGTCCCAGCTGGTAAGTGACAGAGCCAGGTTTAAACCCAAGTCTTCGTGACACCAACGGCCATAGTCTGGCTACTCTGTTCTATTATTGCCAAGTAAGGGCAAGGGTCCCAGTTTTAGAGATGCAGTAAAAGTGGTAATTCTATACTAACATCGATTTGCACTTTTAAAGCTTATTATACATTACAAAACTTTTCGCACATACTGTCTTTGTTGTTGTTCAGTTGCTAAATTGTGTCTGACTCTTTGTGATCCCGTGGACTGCAGCATGCCTGATTTCCCTGTCCTTCACTATCCTGGAGCTTGCTCAAACTCGTGTCCATTGAGTCGATGATGCTATCCAACCATCTCGTACTCTGGCATCCCCTTCTCCTGCTCTCAATCTGTCTTCAGTTCAGTTCAGTCGCTCAGTCGTGTCCGGCTCTTTGCAACCCCATGGACTGCAGCACACCAGGCCTCCCTGTCCATCACCAACTCCCGGAGTTTACTCAAACTTATGTCCATTGAGTCAGTGATGCCATCCAACCATCTTATCCTCTGTCATCCCCTTCTCTTCCTGCCTTCAATCTTTCGCAGCATCAGGGTCTTTTCTAATGAGTCAATTCTTTGCATCAGGTGGCAAAGATAGCGATGCAGTTATTGAAAGCCAGGCTTGGTTGAAAAGAACATCCTTTCTAAATTCTAGAAGCTTCCCTTTAAATATCACAGGCCCCAGATTTGGAGGGTTGCCCTTAGTGCTCGGAAGGAGCAGAGAGTTGGAGAGGAAAAGTGCAAAGGACCTGGCCCAGTGATGGATGAGAGTGTTTAGGGAAGCAATGATAGCGGGGCTTCCGTGTTGGTCCAGTGGCTAAGACTCTGCACTCCTGGTGCAGGGGCGAGAGGTTTGATCCCCGGTCAGGGAGCTAGATCCCACATGCTGTAGCTAAACTTCCTGTGTCCATCAACTAAGACTCAATGCAGCCAAATAAATAAGTAAATAAATAAACATTAATAAAAGTCATCAGAGGTCTGTAGGGAAATCCTGGACAGCAATCCCATCACTGGGAACTAGGTTCCAGAGGGTCTTGAGATCAGTGCTAGAAAGTAAACGGGGTTACTTCTTCGTTTGATGTTTGAGTCTTGGTGTGGTTGATGTTTTGGTTCACAGGCTTGTAGTGGCCCCTTGCGGGGAGGATCGGGCAGTCTGCCCTGTTAAGCTCTGGCCATGTGACTCACTTTGATAAATGAAATGTGTGCAGAAATGGAGGGGGACTCTTCCAGGCAGAAATGTTAAGACATATGACTAGTCATGCTTTAAAATGTGTTGTTATTATTATGTAATTTTATTTATTTGCTTTTATTAGCAGTGCCGGGTCTTTGTTGCCGTGGGCAGGTTTTCTCTAGTTGCAATGAGGGGCAGTTCCTCTCTAGTTGCCTCGCACAGGCTTCCCGCGGCGGCAGCTTCTCTGGTCGCCGCTCACAGGCCACAGAGCGCACGGACTCGGGAGTCGTGGTACACGGGCTGAGCTGCCCCGAGGCATGTGGGATCTTCCCGGACCAGGGATGGAACCGTGTACCCTGCATTGCATCGGCGGACTGATTCTTAACCACTGGACCACGAGGGAAGGTTCTTAAAATTTTTTTTAAATTAAAAAATAACCTCTACCTTTTATCCCTGTGGAAGCATGTGATGAGATGGAGCTCATGTCAAGGGACCAAGATGGGCAGAACTCCTTTGTCAATTTATGGTGAGTGAGGAGACTTCTTCTTAGAAGTTATTGCAACTTTTGGCTTGTCCCTGCACTACAAACTACGCTTTTCTGACCAATTTATAGTGTGAAAGTTTTATCCCCATGATATAGTCTATACAACTCCATTAGCAATAATTATCCTTAATTTAAGTTGAAGGGTGTAGTTGGATTAAATTTCCAGCCTAAGGAGGAAGTATGTGACCAGGGTTCCCGCAAGTCTTATTTACTGCCTTTTAAATGGCATCTGTTACTTTCTACTCCTATTACAGTTGCTGATAGTACATTTTAACTTTCACTAGGATGAGGATTCCTTGAGGAGAGGAAGCAGGTCTGTGTCACTTCTGAATGAAAGTACATTCTTTGCAAAAATCCTGTCATGTCATACCGTAGTAGAAACGATTGATAGAATCTTGGTTCATCTGAAACCACTGAAAACAGAAGCACAGCAGATGTTTTGGAGGTAATGGTTTCCTAAAATACAAACAAATTCTTCTCATTACATTACAGAGATAACTGTCAAGTAGAAAAGAACCTTCCTCAAGCATGCTGAATATAAGTTTTTGCAATTATAAGCTCTTCAGATAAAGGGAAAAATAAAAAAAAATATCATTCAGTTCAGTTTAGCTCAGTCGCTCAGTCATGTCCGACTCTCTGCGACCCCATGAACCACAGCACGCCAGGCCTCCCTGTTCATCACCAACTCCTGGAGTTTACCCAAACTCATGTCCATTGAGTTGGTGATGCCATCCAGCCATCTCATCCTCTGTCGTCTCCTTCTCCTCCTGCCTTCAATCCCTCCCAGCATCAGGGTCTTTTCAAATGAGTCAGCTCTTCACATCAGGTGGCCAAAGTATTGGAGTTTCATCTTCAACATTAGTCCTTCCAATGAACACCCAGGACTGATCTCCTTTAAGACGGACTGGTTGGATCTCCTTGCAGTCCAAGGGACTCTCAAGAGTCTTCTCCAACACCACAGTTCAAAAGCATGAATTCTTCTGCGCTCAGCTGTCTTTATAGTTCAACTCTCACATCCCTCCATGACTACTGGAAAAACCATAGCCTTGACTAGATGGACCTTTGTTGGCAAAGTAGTGTTTCTGCTTTTCAATATGCTGTCTAGGTTGGTCATAACTTTCCTTCCAAGGAGTAAGCATCTTTTAATTTCATGGCTGCATTCACCATCTGCAGTGATTTTGGAGCCCCCCAAAATAAAGTCAGCCACTGTTTGCACTGCTTCTCCATCTATTTGCCATGAAGTGACAGGACTGGATGCCATGATCTTAGTTTTCTGAATGTTGAGCTTTAAGCCAACTTCTTCACTCTCCTTTCACTTTCATCAAGAGGCTCTTTAGTTCTTCGCTTTCTGCCGTAAGGGTGGTGTCATCTGCATATCTGAGGTTATTGATATTTCTCCTGGCAATCTTGATTCCAGGTTCTGCTTCTTCCAGTCCAGCGTTTCTCATGATGTACTCTGAATATAAGTTAAATAAGCAGGGTGACAATATGCAGCCTTGATGTACTCCTTTCCCTATTTGGAACCAGTCTGTTGTTCCATGTCCAGTTCTAACTGTTGCTTCCTGACCTGCACACAGATTTCTCAAGAGGCAGGTCAGGTGGTCTGGTATGCCCATCTCCTTCAGAATTTTCCACACAGTCAAAGGCTTTGGCATAGTCAATAAAGCAGAAAAAGATGTTTTTCTGGAACTCTCTTGCTTTTTCGATGATCCATCAGATGTTGGCAATTTGATCTCTGGTTCCTCTGCCTTTTCTAAAACCAGTTTGAACATCTGAGAGTTCATGGTTCATACATTGCTGAAGCCTGGCTTGGAGAATTTTGAGCATTACTTTACTAGCATATGAGTTGAGTGCAATTGTGTGGTAGTTTGAACATTCTTTGGCATTGCCTTTCTTTCAGATTGGAATGAAAGCTGACCTTTTCCAGTCCTGTGGCCACTGCTGAATTTTCCAAATTTACTGACATATTGAGTGCAGCACTTTCACAGGATCATCTTTCAGGATTTGAAATAGTTCAACTGGAATTCCATCACCTGTACTAGCTTTGTTCGTAGTGATGCTTCCTAAGGCCCACTTGACTTCACATTCCAGGATGTCTGGCTCTAGGTGAGTGTGAGTGATCATACCATCATGATTATCTGGGTTGTGAAGATCTTTGTTGTATAGTTCTTCTGTGTATTCTTGCCACCTCTTCTTAATATCTTCTGCTTCTGTTAGGTCCATATCATTTCTGTCCTTTATTGTGCCCATCTTTGCATGAAATGTTCCCTTGGTATCTCTAATTTTCTTGAAGTGATCTCTAGTGTTACCCATTCTATTGCTTTCCTCTATTTCTTTGCATTGACCGCTGAGGAAGGGTTTCTTATCTCTCCTTGCTATTCTTTGGAACTCTGCATTCAAATGGGAATATCTTTCGTTTTCTCCTTTGCTTTTCACTTCTTTTCTTTTCACAGCTATTTGTAAGGCCTCCTCAGACAGCCATTTTGCTTTTTTGCATTTCTTTTTCTTGGAGATGGTCTTGATTCCTGTCTCCTGTACAATGTCATGAATCTCCATCCATAGTTCACCAGGCACTCTGTCTATCAGATCTAGTCCCTTAAATCTGTTTCTCACTTCCACTGTATAATTGTAAGATATTTGATTTAGGCCATACCTGAATGGTCTAGTGGTTTCCCCTACTTTCTTCAATTTAAGTCTGAATTTGGCACTAAGGAGTTCATGATCTGAGCCATTAGCTAACATTAATATTTACCATAGGCCAAATACTGTTTGAAACCTTTACACTTACATCCTCAGAAAAACCCCACAAGCTAGGTGTTTTTATGATTTTCAGTTTCCAGATAAAGACAATTAAGAGCAGAGAGGTTAAGTAACTGGCTCAAGGTCACAAAGTAAAGTGGTGAATTTGAGATTCAAATCTAGTCTGACTCCAGAAATCTTGCTCTTAGGCACTGTCTTGGACTACTTAGCACAGAGCAGAAATGTCTGTTATGTTTCTGATCATAACAAACTTTGAAAACAAAAGCTAGATAGAGGCATAGTAGTGCTTTTCTTAATGTTTCCACATTTTTGTTAATTACCTTTTTAGTCATATAAGTGGTCTACAGCAAAAGAGCCAGCTCTAATTAAAGTGTGAATTAGCTGGTCATTCTGCCAAGTGTCAAAAGATAGAACTTACACAGTAGTTGCTTAAAGTCAGTTCTCCTTCAGGATGTCATTTGAATACTATTACAATAGAGACTATAAAAAAGAGTCTGGGAGAACCCAAACAAGAAAATCCTCTTTAAGGAAAATCTTAAAATGACTATTTCCATGAACATTGGGGTACGTATGTTTCTTTTGCTTATGGTTTTTTCAGGGTATATGCCCAGTAGTGGGGCTGCTGGGTCATATGGTAGATGTGTTCCTAGTTTTTTAAGGAATCTCCGTACTGTTCTTTATAATTGCTGCATCAGTTTGCATTCCCACCAACAGTGTAGGTGGGTTCCCTTTTCTCCACATCCTCACCAGCATTTATTGTTTGTTGATTTTTTGATGATGGCCATTCTGACTAGTGTAAGGGGATACCTCATTGTAGCTTTTTCTCTAATAATTAGGGATGCTGAGCTTCTTTTCCTGTGTTTATTGACCATCTATATGCCTTCTTCGGAGAAATGTCTGTTTAGGTCTTCTGCCCATTTTTTGTTTGGGCTGTTTGTTTTCCTAATATTGAGTGGTATGAGCTGCTTATATATGCTGGAGATTAATCCTTTATCAGTTGTTTCATTTGCAATTATTGTCTCCCATTTTGAGCCAGAACATGGAAGCAACCTAGCTGTCTGACGGATGAATGGATAGAGAAGATGTGGTATATGTATACAGTGGAATATTACTCAGAAATAAAAAAGAATGAATTTGAGTCAGTTCTGGTGAGGTGGATAAACCTAGAGCCTGTTATAGAGAGGGAAGTAAGTCAGAGAAAAACAAATACAGTACATTAATGCATGTGTATGGAATCTAGAAAAATGATACTGATGAACCTATTTGCACGAAGGAATGGAGACACAGATGTAGAGAAGAGACTTGTGGACCCAGCGAGGGAGGGAGCGAGGGGGTCAGATGGAGGAAGTAGCCTCAGCATAAGCACACTCTCAGGTGGAGGATGGGGAGCTGGTGGGGAGGTGCAGTGTGGCGCAGGGAGCCCGGTCTGTGCGCTGTGATGACCTGGAGGGATGGGATGGAGGCCGGCGGGGAGGCTAGGGAGGGAGGTGTATGTATAATTACGGTTTATTTGTGTTGTTCTGTGGCAGAAACAAACACAACCTTGTAAAAATTAAGAAAAGATATATTTAAATAAAAAATAGAAAAAACCATAATTTTATACATTTTTTAAATGAACAACATGCCCACTAAGCTTTGCCAGGCCACGGTCAGTCATGGATGCTAAGTGGTTAAACTCTGCACTGCATTTGTCATATTATGTGAATTATGGGATGCCAAGTGACAGAATTTATGCAACCTTATGAAACATTCCAGAGCAGTGTAGCATTTAAGTGAAGATATTTTAATGGCCCAATTTGTTCAGGCTGCTTAAGGATAAAAAGTGATTTCACAGGATTTGTTACTGTTAATCACTGCAACCCTAGTGTTTAGTAGATGGTGGGCAGGTGTTTTTAGGATTATACTAATAACAAAGGAAAACAACAGATAGGTTTTAACTAGTTTAATTATAATTAGATACAATTAATGTAGCATTTAAATTTAGAATAAAAGGGCAAGGTTAACATATTATAAAATATTATAATTAATGTGTTAAATGCAGACACAATAATCTTCATTTTGCAATTAATCATTCTGCTTACCATAAGTCATTAGTAACAGATTCAAACTAAACTTGGGAGAAAATGAAAAGCGTCATTGCTGAATTCCTGGTGTCTAGAAGGAGACAGGATGAATCATATTTTAAGAGACCTTTGAAAAAAGTCCATTTTAAAAAATGCCAAGACTTGGGTTTGTTATTATTCTCCTGGGGCACACACTTTGAAATGATATTTTCACACAAGATGGAATCAAATTTGAATCCTGTCATAGCCACAAAATGCAGAAAGTCCAGATCTCACAGGGAGTAACATTTAAATATTAAATGTTTGTGTCCGAGGCAGAGATGACAAGAATAAAAACCATCCCATTTCAAGTGAAATCTCTGTCCGCTTTGTTTTTTAAATTGGGTTAAATTAGCATTTCTGTTCAGGTTGGCCTGAATGAATACAAAGTAAATATGATAAGCAGCAAAGAGTTTGAAATTACAGGGTTCACATAGTCAAAATGCTTCTCCATTTCATGGAAGGCCCTTCTTTTCATGGAAGCATAGGATTGTTATTTATAGGCTGTGGGACCAAAATGACTGATGGGCCCATCAGCCAAACTGGATGCTTAGTGCAGTGAGAAAGACCAAAGAGATAATTAACTGTATTTTTTACTTTCTGATAAATAGTTGGCATCAGATAAGTAGTCTTAGGGTCATCACTGTTTGGCCCTTTCCTCCATTTTAGGACCTATGTCTTACACACGTCAAATTATCTTACACGTGTCACTGGGTGTCCCGAGGAGCTCCAGCTTCAGAGAGCCACCCTTTCCTTATACATTTAAATAAGAGAAGTCAGAGTCCCCACATCCCATATGTTAGAGTGTTTGAGGAACATACAACAAGAGTCCATTTTTCCTTACTTAAGTTCTAAATTAGTGGAGGAAAAAAACCCAAATGATTGTATAACATGTGTATATTCGAGTGATTGTAGAAATAGGCCAAAATATCCCTTAGCAAAAGAGAAGTCTTTGTAAATAAGTCCAGGTTAGGACGCTCTGCCATGTGATCTAGTGGATCCAATGGTATCTGACATGTCTCTGTAGATCAAAAAGTGATCTACAGTGAAAGTGAAAAAGGAGAGTGAAAAAGTTGGCTTAAAACTCAACATTCAAAAAACTAAGATCATGGCATCCAGTCCCATCATTTCATGGCAAATAGATGGGGAAACAATGGAAACAGTGAGAGACTTTATTTTTTTGGGCTCCAAAATCACTGTAGATGGTGAGTGCAGCCATGAAATTAAAAGATACTTGCTCCTTGGAAGAAAAGCTATGACCCACCTAGACAGCATATTAAAAAGCAGAGGTGTTATTTTGCCAACAAAGCCTGCATAGTCAAGGCTATGGTTTTTCCAGTAGTCATGTATGGATGTGAGAGTTGGACTATAAAGAAAGCTGAGTGCCGAAGAATTGATGTTTTTGAATTGTGGTGTTGGAGAAGACTCTTGAGAGTCCCTTGGACTGCAAGGAGATCCAACCAGTCAATCCTAAAGGAAATCAGTCCTGAATATACATTGGAAGGACTGATGCTGAAGCTCTAATACTTTGGCCACCTGATGTGAAGAACTGACTCATGGGAAAAGACCCCGATGCTGGGAAAGATTGAGGGCAGGAGGAGAAGGGGAAAACACAGGTCAAGATGGTTGGATGGCATCACCAACTTGATGGATATGAGTTTGAGCAAGCTCCAGGAGTTGATCATAGACAGGGAAACCTGGCGTGCTGCAGTCCAAGGGGTCGCAAAGAGTCAGACATGACTGAGCGACTGAACTGAACTGTAGATCAAGATGTATGTGGCACCTTGGCAGCGTCTACAGGTGGACTACAGCATATATTGCCTTCAGAATTTTGAAGCAAAACTCTGCTGTCCTTTGTAGATGACTCTTTTTCTTTGGAGAAGCAGCTTATGGCTTATAACTAGGCCTTACTAGCGAGTCAACACTTAACTATGGGCCATCAAATGAGCCTGAGCTGCCTGTTATAAACTGAGTGTTGGCTGGCCCCCAAATCATAGAGCTGGGCCTGCAGTACAGCTTGAGAAGTCCTGAAGGGACAGGTGAGTTGAATGAACAGGTGGCACAGATGCCCATGGCCCTGACTCTTGCTATCTTGCTTCCTCTTTCTCAACTCACATGAGCAGCCTCTTAGGGAGTTCCCCATGACTAAAGTTGACTGAGGAAGAATAAAATTCAGGCCTAGTTTATAGATCTGTATGATATGTGGCCCAAACCAAAGCAGATAGCTCAGTAAGTACTATTAGCCCCCTCTGAGTTGGCTCTGAAGTACAGTAGTGAAGGAAAGTCTTATTGTTGGACAGTAATTCAAGGAGTACATCTAGTCATTTTTCCTGGAAGAAGAGATGCCTTGAGATATGGCTCTTTGCTGATTCATGCATGCATGCATGCTAAGTTGCTTCATTTGGGTCTGACTCTCTGTGACCCTATGGATCTCTGTTCATGAGATTCTCCAGGCAAGAGTACTGGAGTGGGTTGCCGTCCCCTCCTCCAGGAGACCTTCCTGACCCAGGGATCGAGCTCACATTTTTTATGTCTCCTGCACTGTTAGTGGTTCTTTACCACTAGCGTCACCTGGAAAACCCATGCTGATTCATAGACCATGGCTAATGGTTTGATAAGATGGTCAGTGTTATGGGCTGGAATGTGTTTGCCTAAGAAGCAACACAACTGGAAAATTGATGACAAGGAGGGGTGTGGATAGATCTCTCTGAATGATCATAGGGCACGAAGATGTGACTGTTCATGAAAGAGCAACCTCAGTAGAGGAGAATCTTAACAATCAGATGGGAAATATGCCCTACTCCGCGGACATCAGTCAGGTTCTTTCCCTAGTCAATCCATCCTTGCCCAACGGGCTCATGAACAAAGTGGCCATGGCGTCAGAGATGGAGGTTATATATGAACTCAACAACATGGACTTCTGCTCACTGAGGCTGATCTGTTTACAGTCACCGCTGAGTGCCCAACCAGCCAATAAAGAGACCAACTCTGAGCCCCACTACATGGCACCAGTCCCCAGGAGGATGAGACCTGGGGATGGGTTGATTATTGTACATTGGACCACATCCATCTTGAAAGAGGCAATACTTGGTTCTTACTGGAAGTGACACTCCTGATATGAATTTGTTTTCCTTGCCCTCAATGCTTTTGCCAAAACCACCATCTGTGGAGTTGCAGAGTATGATTCATGTCAAGGTATTCCCACAGCATTCCTCCTGACCAAGGAACTCATTTACTAGTAATTGAAGTGCAGCCGTGGACCCGTGCTAATGAATTTCGCTGATCTTACTGTGTCCCTCATTGTCCGGAGGTCACTGGTCTGTTAGAATGCCAGACTAGCCATTTGCAGATTTAGTTTCCATGCCAGCTGGATAGCAACACCTTGTAGGTTAAGATCCAACCCTCCAGGATGTGGTGTATGCTTTAAATCAATGACCAGTGTATGATGCTATTTCTTGTATTACTAGGATCCATGGGTCCAGGAAAACACCGTGAAAGTTGGGAGTGATTCCTTTCACCATTGCCCATCATTGTTGTTGTCACCACTAAGTCACGTCTAACTCTTTGAGACCCCATGGACTGCAGCACACCCAGCTTTCCTATCGTTC
Source organism: Muntiacus reevesi (assembly GCF_963930625.1). Lineage (NCBI taxonomy): Eukaryota > Metazoa > Chordata > Mammalia > Artiodactyla > Cervidae > Muntiacus > Muntiacus reevesi. Next base: position 169,362,990 of record NC_089252.1, on the reverse strand, counting down.
ATCATCTCCTGGAGTTTGCTCAAACTCATGTCCTTTGAGTCTGTGGTGCCTTCCAACCATCTCATCCTCTGTTGCCCCTTTCGCTTCCTGCCCTCAATCTTTCCCAGCATCAGGGTCTTTAGTCACTAGTTATTGAAGGTCAGCATGGGGCACCAGTCACCCTTGGTTTCAGGCATGTTGTCACTGATCCTTTGGTACATCTTGGTAGTACAAGGCAGCAGCCAAACCCATAGCTCCTCCAGCTCCTGCTGGATCACCTCCTCCAGCTGCTGGGAATCCTGGGCCAGGTGTATGTGTGGTGAAGAGCACCAGCTCCTTCTGCAGACCACCTGTGTCCCTGAGGTCAGAGGTGACAAGGCGTGAGGGGTCCAGCTTGTCCTTGATCTCCCCTTTGCATGCCCAGCTCTTCCTCCCGACTGGTGGTCCTGAGGCTCCACAGAAACGTCAAGCCCACAACAGTCAAGGAGACCAACAGCCTCCAAAGAATTCCTCAGCAGCTCCCACTATTGGAAAAGGGGCGATCCCCATCGAAAATCCCGCGCGGTGGTTCTGCTTGCCTGACAAAGTCCAAGGGACACAGCATCCCTCTGACAGTTTCCAGGGGAGAACCTGGCCTTCTTAGTCATGTAAGGGTCTGTTTCCTGCTTCTCAGAATTTTCTAATTCACTGTTGTCTCGACTCCTGTCTCTGTCCTCTCGTTTATGTCCCGAGTCAATCACAATGCAGGGCATGGTGACTTCTCCTCCATTTACCTCAGACGCCGCTCACGAAAGCAGGGAATTCCATAAAAGTTTTATGGTTAAAAATGAGAATTGCATTGAAACAAAATGTCTATAGCAGATGACTTAAAAACGGAATATTTTCCCCTCTTGTTTTGAAAAGTCCAGCTCCCTGGCCTTCTGCCAACTGCCAGTTTCCTCTTCCTCCTCTCTCTTCTCTTTGCCTCTTTAATCTGCAAGCCACTCCTGGCAACTCAACATTCCTTTCATTAAAATGTGTGGAGCAACCAGCTCTCTCACGGTCTTGGCCTTGATCACGCTGTTGCGTGCTTTCCCCTTCATGACCAAGGAGGCCGTCAGAGAAAAGGCGATCTCTCCTGAAGACAAAGTCTGCCGCCAGTCCGTGAGCCCTGTGCCCCGGCCCCGTGTGGTGAACTCTCTTACATTAGCTCTCAGTGGAAAGGGACACCATGCTGTCTGTCATCCCATCACAGATTTACTCCAGATCAATCCTACAAAACCAAAACCTTGAAAGGAAGATTGGCAAGATGATTGTTTTAGGAGATGTAGGTCCTGCTAAGCAAGAGCCTTGAGAACGTTTTGAATTGCAGGCAGTTCGTACCAGCTGTGGGTTGCAACTGTTTTTCCCCTGGTGAGTTGTTTAGGATGTCATTGTGTATAAGTTTCAAGCTACCCTTCCAGAAGCTTTCACTTAGAAAGTTAATATTTCACTTTTTTAAAAGTAAAAAGGAAACCCCAGGCTGTGTTTTGGCATGTGAAATTCTGTGCAAATTGTAGCATGTCTTTCTCCTTTTTGGAGATATATGTATTTACCAATTAAAAAAATACAATCTAAGAAAGCAACAGAAGTATAGCAAGGTGGGTATTTAAATTAAGAGAAGGAGGCGAAAAATACAGAAGATTGAGGAAAGTGGGAGAGTTATTTTTTAAATTTATCCAAACTTGAACATAAGCACCTTATTTTAGCAAAAGAATGACTTGTTGTAGCTATGATGAGTGTATCATTATATTATGAATTTTTACATGGCCCCACAACTTTCCAGGATAGTTGAAAAAAGACTCTCCAAACTGAGAGACTGATAATGTTTCATTGCCTCGTTACTATTTTTGTGCTACACGTTAAGTTATAATAAAGTTACATTAAAGTTTTGAAATTTTACTTTATTAAGTTAAAATATAAAGTGAAAGGAAAACTTCACCTCTTCTTGACTGGGGAGATTTTAATCACAGATTTTTATGCTCTCAGTGTGTGATCTCTTGTCTGCCTCTTTCTTCCCCTACGTTGAAGAGTGGAAAGAGGAGCTTTGAGGGAGAGAGAGCCTGAGGGAAATGCCTTCAGTAGTCGCTGTGCAGAAGGACAGACAGACGACCTTGTGGGCTCACTACGCATAGTGCTCCTGGCTCGGTACCCAGAGTGCTGCATGTTCTGTACGCACGGTACCCTGGCATCCAGTTGACTTCATGTCACTTTAGTGGTTTGACCAGAGCCCCAGGACTCAGAGTGTGAAGAAATCCTACCAGATTCTCCCTTAGGAGTCCGTTCATCACAGTTGCTCTAAAGCAATGGTTTCTTAACCTTACTGGTTCATGGAGGTCTGGAGATTCTAAAGACCCTTTCCAGAGTAGAATGCAGAGACGTATATGCACAAAAAATTTGCAAACAAAATCAGATTTGTAGACCCCATGAAAGCTATCCAAGAGCTAAGGTAAAATCCCTAGTCGAGATCAATCATTATCTACCGGATAATTGTATGGACCTTCCTATTTTCGAACATAGAAGAAACTTTCCCAAAAATCTCCGGCTTAATCCTGAGTGGCATTCAGCTTGTCTGGAACTTAGAGGAGGAAAATATAGGTTCATATACCCTTACAGCTGTTTAACTCAGGCTGAATGAATTCTAAGCGAGGTCAGCTCCAGAAAAGCCACATTTGTCTCTTCTTTGCTGCTGAATTCTAGGTGCATACATGGTACTTGGGCTTCCCTGATAGCTCAGTTGGTCAAGAACCTGCCTGCAATGCAGGAGACTCCTGTTCGATTCCTGGGTCAGAGAGATCTGCTGGAGAAGGGAAAGGCTACCCATTCCAGTATTCTGGCCTGGAGAATTCCATGGACTATACAGTCCATGGGGTTGCAAAGAGTCAGACATGACTGAGCAACTTTCAGTTCACTTCAAATGGTTCAGTTCAGTTTAGTTCAGTCGCTCAGTCGTGTCTGACTCTTTGCGACCCCATGGACTGCAGCACGCTAGGCCTCCCTGTCCATCACCAACTCCTGAAGCTTGCTCAAACTCATGTCCAATGAGTCGGTGATGCCATCCAGCCATCTCATCCTCTGTCGTCCCCTTCTCCTCCTGCCTTCAATCTTTCCCAGCATCAGGGTCTTTTCAAATGAGTCACCTCTTTGCATCAAGTGGCCAAAGGATTGGAGTTTCAGCTTCAACCTCAGTCCTTCCAGTGAACACCCAGGACTGATTTCCTTTAGGATTGACTGGTTGGATCTCCTTGCAATCCAAGGAACTCTCAAGAGTCTTCTCCAACACCACAGTTCAAAAGCATCAATTCTTCACTGCTCAGCTTTCTTTATAGTCAAACTCTCACATCCATACATGACTACCGGAAAAACCACAGCCTTGACTAGACGGACCTTTGTTGGCAAAGTAAGGTTTCTGCTTTTTAATATGCTGTCTAGGTTGGTCATAGCTTTTCTTCCCAAAGAGCAAAGGGTACTTCAAATGGTATTTCCAAGGAGCAAATGGTACCCAATAAATAGTTGTTGGAAGCTTTTGCTTTAGAGTATAGGTTTACAGTGGCCTTCCCTAGTGGCTCAGATGGTAAAGAGTTCGCCTGCAGTGTAGGAGATCCAGGTTAGTCCCTGGGTTGGGAAGATCCCCTGGAGAAGGGAATCGCTACCCGCTCCAGTATTCTCGTCTGGGGAATCCCGTGGACAGAGGAGCCTGGCGGGCTACAGTCTAAGCAGTTGCAGAGTCAGACACAACTGAGCAACTAAGCGTGCACACACACGTGTAGAGTGGGGGGAGAGAACAAAGCGGGCTGGTGAGTGCTCATGGAGTGAGAGGAGTGCGCTTGGAACTTGAACGATGGGTAAGATGTGTAATTGGGTGTGTGGCCCCCCAGAGAATCTGTGCTAACCCATCAATAAGGGACTCCCACCCTCCTCTGCTCACTCATAATGGAAGGAAACCTGGATTAGATAAGAAATTTGAGCTGTGGGTAAGGCTGCTGGAGGACCAAGGAAATTAGGGAGTCCTTGATACAGTGATGGTCCGAGTGCTGAGGAAGAAAGACTAGTCATTGGACAGGGGGAGCATGAATGCTCCCTAACTAGCTAAGTGTCCCCAGTTTGGAGTAAATTGGAAAGACGGGGTTATCTAACTTCAATCCTTCATCCTACTTCAGTAAAAGTGGACAAGGTTAGTGTTGGGGTTTCTGAGGGAGCAAGCAATTTGCAACCCTTTCCATCTAAATTCTGAAACAATTGAGAAACAGACACAGGAGTCCAACTGCAGTAACCAAATAGCTTCATTACTCTAAGAGCTTGGTTAGTGAACGTGGCTTGAAATGTATACCAAAATGGACTCTTAAAACTTGTCACCTCCCCTCCTCCACCATCTCCAAGATCATGGGGCTCCCTTGGGGAGAGTCAGGGCAGACTATTGAGGTGCAGATCCCAGCTTTGCCACTTCGTAGTTCACTTGCTGTGGAATTCTGGGCAAAGCATTTGCTTTTCTTCTCTGTGCCTTGGGCTTTTCATCTATAAAATGGGGATGATAATTACAGTAGCCCCCAACATACGGGCAAATAAGAGCACATTCCTAAGTCCAATTTGCTTATCAGTCCAACAAAGTTTAGCCTGGGTACACAACTCACACGATTAGCTTTATGGTACTGTACTGTAATAAGTTTATAATACTTTCCACACAAATAATACATAAAATACAAACAAATATAAAAATAGACAACAACAACAACAGAAACCCCATGTATAATCTTATAGCACAGTACTCTGAAAAGTACAGTAGTAGAGCTGGGTGAAACAGCTGTTTCATCCAGGGACTGGTATCAAGAGAACAGGCAAGTATAGTCCCTAACTGGAGGAGGCAGAGGAGGTGGGGGATGGTCGTGCTGGAGGATCTAGATATTTTTAAGGCTCTTGATAACAAGGTGCTCTGGGGAGGAGTCATTCTGTTTAGCTTCCTGTATCCCCTAGCCCAGAAACTTGAGAAGGTACCCATACATTGTTGATAATTTTTACATTTTAAAGCAGGTAAGCAGAAAAAGCAAGGGCATTTTAGAGAAGGTAAGCAGTTGCACAAATATCCTCTGTCCGAGACTCCGAATGACCTGCTTTCCTTCACACAGCATCGTGACTCAGGGGCAGGAAAGGCGATAGGATTGGACTCGGGGCCAGTTCCCCAGGGGGAACAGAGCTGGGTACCAGGCCCAGGGGCTGGCTTCAGGCTTCAGGGATGCTAGGAGAGGCATTAACACCTTCTCCTCCCAGGCTTGGGAACATCCAGACACTTCTCTGAGCACAGTTCTCCAATCTGCTTTCAGTCGACTTTCACGTTCTCAAGTTTAACCTTGTCAGGCTTGATGATCAGCAAGGTTGCAATGAGTATTCATAGAAATTGGTACAGAAGTTAATGTCCAGATCTGCATGAAACGCAGGCAGCAATGAAGACAGTGACACTTACCAACCTCGACAGGAGGGACAAAAGCCTAAACTCTACAAGGAAACGTTTGTAGCCCTCATCAGCGCGGCGCTGTATATTGCAGACAATCCACACACTTTAAAATCTCAGGATCTAAGCATTATGGAAATGACAGTGACAACTTGAGGAGAGCTATTGTCATTGTGAGAAGATTCTTAGAAACATGCACTGCTTTTCAGCATCCTTAAGAATCCCTGAGTCCTTGGTTTCAGGTACTTTCTTCTGTAAATTTATAAGACATATATCAAATTCTTCCCGAATCTTTGTAGTTTCTGGATATTTATGGTCAATTATTAATAAGTAGGAAAATTTATAAAATTTATAAAATATATAAAATTTATAAAAGTAAAAAATTAATAAGTAGGAAAAAAGGAGGAAGAGAAAAGACAAACTTTACAGATACGTTTTGCTTTTTCTATACTTTCTGAAAAATTGTAGTAATATGGCATACACTCATATAACGTAGAGGATAATCTCTGTATAAGGCATGGTGAAGAATAGATGAACTCATGGTATGCAAAGTGAAAGAAATCCCCCTTAATGAATGTGCTCACTAGAAAAAAATGTGCTCACTAGAAAATTCCTAATTTTCTGGTTTTAGTTGGCTTTGGGTGCTTGGTTTTCACGTCATACATGGGGGAGGGTATCTGTTCTTTTGTGCTTCACTGGTATGGGCTGGTGTATCAATGTGTCCCAGATCCAGCCCACAGCTGGAGGAGTCCTTCTTAGGATTCTAATTAGAATTGAGCATTCACAGGAAAGATAGCTTCTAACTCCTTTACCTTATCTTTATTTCTGGAAATGGTGGGGAGGGTATTATCAAAATTGTAGAAAATACGTTCAGAAAAGAAAATTGGTCAAAATGCATTTTTATCCACATGATAAAAAGACTCTTAGATAATCGTTAAAGTCATTAATAACTATTACTGTTCATATGTCTGCTTTTTCATTGAGTGACAATGGCAACCGTCTGGGTAGACATTATTGTTATCTCCATTTTATAGACAAGGAAACTGAAGCTTGGGGAGAGTTAGGTGGGTGGCTCATGTCTGTACAAATAGTGAGTAATGAGGAGAAGATGTAAACCTTGATCTTCTCTTCTTTAAATCTTGATGAAATGATTTGCTTTTTTTGTTACTTCATGTTCCCTTGGTTTAAACCAGGGTGTATAATTGAAGTATTCATGCTTAAATATTATTATTTTCATCATTACTGTGCTTTTGCAAAAGATGAAGGGGCTTTAGTCTTATAGGTCAAATGTTTCATGTGTTTCCAGCTAAAGATTAAAAAGCCAGGAAGTGTGAAAATAAGACCTGAGCTTTGACCATTAGGATGTGACAATTATAGACCAGTCTGGTAGAAATTCCATGGGCAAAAAAGAAAGCAAGTATAAGGTAGGAAGGCATTTGATGACAAGTAATAGAAGAATAGAAATATCTGACTGCAGTGCCTTAACCAAACAGGGGTTTTATTTATTTTTTCTTATAAGAAGTCCAGAGGCGGGCGGTCCAAGGCTGGGGAAGCCCCCACACAATTCATCAGAGTCCTAGCTCCTCTCCTTCTTCCGCCATCCTTAGTGTTTATCTTCAGGTGTGTCGCCCAATGATTGTGAGTTCACTTTTCTATCTCTAGCTCCAACTACACATTCTATACCGGAAAAAGAAGTGGCCAGCCTGTCTGCCTCTGAGTCTGTCTTTGGTGTTTGGAAAGGGATGCTCTCTCCAAAGACTTCCTTCTGCATCTAGAGTTAAGACCTGGGTCTCAGGACTTCCCTGGTGGTCCAGTGACTGAGCGTCTGCTGTGGGTGCAGGGGAGATGGGTTTGATCCCTAGTCCGGGAAGAGTCCACATGCCCCGGGGGAAACCTAAGCCTGTGTGCCGCAGCTCCTGAAGCCCACATAGTCTAGAGCCCGTGCTCGGCAACATGAGACGCTACCACAGTGGGAAAGCCCTGCACTGCAAGTAGAGCGTAGCCCCCGCTCACTGCAACTAGAGAAAGCCTTTGAGCAATAATGAAGACTCAGTGCAGCCAAAAAAAGCAACTGTGTCTCAGGGCCACGCTAACTGCAGGGGAGTCCAGGAAGGAGAATTTTTCAGCGAGGTTCACTCCCATACTGAACAAAATTATGTACAGAAGGAAAAGTACGGGAAATGGATGTTCAGTGAAAAAATATATAAGAAACATACAATTCTTAGATTTTTGCTTTTTGGTTGGTGAGGTCAGGAGTGAGTGTAAATGGACAGTGATGATTGAAAAATCACTTATTTGCTCAGTTGGGAGAGGCTGCTGACCAGAGCACTAGGGCATTGAACTTTCAAATGGTGAGGAACTAATCGGTTCAGCCTGAGCTAGGCTCACTGGTAACCAGCTGGAGTGACGGTGAGAGGCTATAAGAACAAGGTGGAACCAAGTCAGGAAATGGCCAGGGAGGATCAGCAGCAAGAGAAAAATATCAGCATTTATGGGGCATAATTTTTAAGGCCAAGACAAACAGTCAAAGTGACCTCTCTACCTTCCCAAGAGGCAGCATCTTGCCTGTCGCAAAGTGGTTTGCAAGTTGCTCTCTGACAACAGATGAGCGTCTCAGGAAACTGGTCTGTTTCTCAGCAGAAACTCGCCCCACCCCACTATGCTGCTAGTTTTTTGTTTTGTTTAGGTGGTAATGTAAATGATTACAAGAGCAATACAGGCCCGGGGCTGGATTTTGAGCAAGAAGACCACGATTACTCAATGCTGCATCTCCTAGGAAGATTGTATTGTTTTGCTACATTTCATTGCTTGTAGAACCTACATCTTGGAGCTGTTTGTCCAGCCACTAATTGCCTTCATGTCCCCTCTGTGTTGAAGAACGTGAAGATGATTACAACGCATTGCTGGCTGGTCACTGGGCGGTACACCTATGGCCACGGACTGGCAAGGCTGCCTGGGGTCCAGGTCTGTGATTCTGTCCTCCTTAGCCCTGTGTTCAGGCCATCAGGGTCACATAGAATATGCTAGAGTCCACTGCTACAGGACCTGCTTGCCCTCAAGTGACGTTGGGGCCATGCGGATCCAGACTGCAGGTGGGCTGGCTAGCGTCTAGCCTATGGAGTAATGTGTGGGAATGTTGAGTCTCAGGCTGGGCTGAAAGATGATCAACAGCTCCCATGTGGAAGGAGAAGTCAGGATGGAGACCTGAGGCCCAGAAGTCCAAGGTGAGGAGGAGAGCCCTGTGTTTAGATATGCTAATCCATAGGAATAGCAGGGAAGAAGATCTGGTTTGCACAAGCCAAAGTCTAGGAAGACCAGAGCCATTGGGGGCTGAACCAAGGGATGAGCGCTGGGCCCTATTAATAGAAGGCACAGGGCTTCCCTGGTGTCTCAGATGGTAAGGAATCTGCCTGCAGTGCAGGAGACCTGGGTTTGGTCCCTGGGTTGGGAAGATCCCCTGGAGGAGGGCATGGCAACCCACTCCAGTGTTCTTGCCTGGAGAATCCCCATGGACAGAGGAGCCTGGCGGGCCACAGTCCATGGGGTCACAGTCATACACAACTAAGTGATTAAGCACAGTCCTGAGGGAGGGACAGGTGGTGTGAGTGGGGGTGGTAGTTGGTAGTGGTCTGGGTGTGGAAGGGTGCTGGGGTCAGTGTTGAAAATGGGTAAGCCTGGTTCTCCCAACACTGAGGCTTGTCTGTTTCACAGCAGTGGTCTGAGCTGGCCCCTGCGAAAGGATGGTGCGTGCACGTGGTCAGCAGGGTCTGCACTCTTGGAATCTCTCTGAGTGGATTGTTGGAAGTTCTGCCATTATTAGGAAAGTATTATATTTTCTAATCTATTTGGTGCCAGATGTGGTTCAATCTCTATATGTCTCCTCCTTTTCCATTGTTTAAAATGGACATATTTCCTACTTCGTGGTTCCTGGGAGAGATGTTATGAGTCTAAATGAGATTATGTGGTCTTGGAATTCCACGGAGGAAATAGCTATGTAAATTCAGCGTATTGTTATTCATGACATGTGTGGTGGAGCTGAAAACTCTAGCTACTACCCGGTCATGCAGACCATAAAATTAGACCTCCTATACTGCGCACAGTGATTCTCTTTCCGTAGAAACCACAAACCAATTTTACCTTACAGAAATGTGCTCCCATACAAATCTTTTAATACACGTTTTAAAGACTGGCTCAGTTTTACCGTGAAGTTACATCTGAGAAAAGTGATGCCATCTAGGAAATGTGTTTTACATACAGGGCCATGCATGTTTTAGATGCTTACCAAGAGCTGACTATGAAGATCATTAATCCAAATGACCTCACAGTTTTCATTTTTACATCACTAGTTCAATTAAGAAAAAATGTTCAATAATATCATTGCAGACGTATTACATTCCTGATCCTACTTCGATCCAGGCTGTAGGCATTACCTGATTTTTTTGGATTTCTCTTTAATTCTTCAACAGTTGTAATGTTTTCTTTGCAAGTGCATTATGGGGAATTTATGTTGTTTTGACTGTTTCTTTGACGTAATTTGCAGTTCTGCACCCAGAGTTGTAATACACTACAGTTTAGATAAACGGCACAGAAATACAGAGGTTATCTATGTAAAATGATTCATATTTCAAAATAGGGACTTCTGTAAAATGAAAAAAGTATACATTGCTATTAATCACACTTTTTATATTACTTTTTTCCCCTCAACTGAGATTTGTTGCATTTACTATTGTAACATATTTCCAAAACACATTAGTTAAATGGAGCTGAAAATCATGCATGCATATTTTATGGAAAAATGTGCAGATATATTTTCAATTTTAAGCTATAAACTATGGTTTTTCTTGGATGATTAAAATATTCTGGCCCATTTAAAATGAGCTTCATAATAAAAGTGATGTGCAATAATAATTTTACAATGCTTAATAATACAAAGTGCTTTATCTGAAAAAATGCCTTTTAAAAGGTTTTATGCATAATTCAAGCACTTCTGCTCTGTGTAAAAAACAAGTGAGTGATCTGCAAGTGGAATTAGAAATTGAAAAGAATTGAAAAAATAATTAAAAAACCAGACTTGGAATTTTCTGCCCCTGTTTGCTGGAATCAGGAAGCAGGGACATGTGAAAAGGTTTTATGTTGACAACCAAGGCAAGTAGGGCAGAGTGACACAGTAGAAAACATCAGGTCCAAACTTTCTCTAATACAGGTTTTCTGGCTTAAAAAAGTGGGTACAAAGGGTTATTGCAGTTTATTGAATATGCTTCTTAATTGTCAATTCATGTCACTGAGGAGCGTTTGCCCTTGCTCACACAAGAGAGGAGCTTTTAGATCTTCAACCAGACAGCTGCCAGTACTACCTTTAACATGCAAAGTAGCCCAGGGAGTCTGCCTGCTCCGAGTCACCATCAAAGCGGAGGAGCTGGGAAAAGATGCACACATCCCCCTGACACTGACCCTGAGCATCCCTGATGAAGAGGTGAGAGGGCTGGTAGGTGTTTACTAATGAAGACTGGGCTATTGCCATTTAGAATGGTCCAGAAGATGAAACAATTTGGAAAGAAACTTCCAGTATGAAAAGAGGTGTGGAAAATCACCTCCCATAGGAACAGATTAATTACTAACTCAAAAGAAAACCATGACCCACAATATTGTTTTAAACTTGAAGGCATGGTAAAATAATGGTGGATTAAAAAATTACATATTTAACTAATGACTAGATGGTCAAATATAATAAAATTCCAAAATACCCAATTGTTTCAGTAAGAAAATCTGATATATAGGTTTTATCTTCCCATCACCATAATTCTGTTTGGGTGAATTTTTGTTTGCCCTTGATGAAGGTTTTGGTTGTATTGCTTTGGATTGGGCAGTCCTAAATCTTTTGTTTTGACTCAACTTTTCATGACCTAATTTCTAAAAGGACAGAGTTATAAATTTGGGCTTTTCAAAGATTTTTTCTTTAATAATGTAATTTTAAAGAGGCGTAAATAAAGCATGAGTCTGCTGAACATGGTCTAGATACAATCTCATTTGGAAGCAAGGGTTTTCTCTGTGTGTGTGCTGGGGGGGGGGGCAGGGCGGGAGCTTACTTCAATAGAGTCATAGGAAATTTGGACAGAGCTTTGCAAATGCCATCCAAGGCCTTGCTTACAAGAAAAGTTCGTTGCTCTTGTTTCTACGGCCTTATTCTTGTTGATGCTGTTTAGTCACGAAGACTCTTTGCGACCCTGTGGACTGCAGCACGCCAGGCTTTCCTGTCCTTCACTATCTTCTGGAGCTTGCTCAAACTCATGTCCAGTGAGTCAGTGATGCCATCCAACCATCTCATCCTCTGTCGTCTCCTTCTCCTCCTGCCCTCAGTCTTTCCCAGCATCAGGATCTTTTCCAATGAGTCAGCTCTTCCCATCAGGTGGCCAAAGTATTGGAGCTTCAGCTTCAGTATCAGTCCTTCCAATGAACACCCAGGACTGATCTCCTTTAGGATGGACTGGTTGGATCTCCTTGCAGCCCAAGGGACTCTCAAGAGTCTTCTCCAACACCATAATTTGAAAGCATTGATTCTTTGGTACTTAGCCTTCTTTATGGTCCAACTCTCACATCTCTACATGACTACTGGAAAAACCATAGCTTTGACTATACATCACTTTGTCTTTGCTTTTTAATATGCTGTCTAGGTTTGTAATAGCTTTTCTTCCAAGGTGTAAGTGTCTTAGCTTTGTTGCTGGAAAAGGAATGACAGACCACTTCAGTATTCTTGGACTGAGAACCCCACGAACAAATGGTATGAAAATGGCTTTATTCTATTCCTGCTCTAAAAGTTTTAATGGTACCCATGTTCAAGTGCATCACGTTTAATTTTCCCAACACTGTTGGTGGGTGGGAGAGCTTTAGATAAAAAGGGAGAGGAAAGGGAGATATAGATACACCTCTCCTTCCCTCCACACTTGCCATCCTTTTGGATTTGGCCTTCTTGTTGACAACTTTGTATTAAGTGGTCTTCAATCATCACTTCTTTGAGTCCAGTTATGACATTCTCTACAGCTCTCAACGTAAGACAGAGTAAACAGTGGCTCTCAACAAAGTTAGCGGTGGTGATGGAATTCCAGTTGAGCTATTTCAAATCCTAAAAGATGATGTTGTAAAAGTCCTGCACTCAATATGTCAGCAAATTTGGAAAACTCAGCAGTAGCCACAGGACTGGAAAAGGTCAGTTTTCATTCCAATCCCAAAGAAAGGCAATGCCAAAGAATGTTCAAACTACTGCACAATTGCACTCATCTCACATGCTAGTAAAGTAATGCTCAAAATTCTCCAAGTCAGGCTTCAATAATACATGAACTGTGAACTTCCAGATGTTCAAACTGGTTTTAGAAAAGGCAGAGGAACCAGAGATCAAATTGCCAACATCGGATGGATCATCGAAAAAGCAAGAGAGTTCCAGAAAAACATCTATTTCTGCTTTATTGACTATGCCAAAGCCTTTGACAGTGTGGACCACAACAAACTCTGGAAAATTCTGAAAGAGATGGGAATATCAGACCACCTGACCTACCTCTTGAGAAATCTGTATGCAGGTCAGGAAGCAACAGTTAGAACTGGACATGGAACAACAGATTGGTTCCAAATAGGAAAAGGAGTACATCAAGGCTGTATATTGTCACCCTGCTTATTTAACTTATATGCAAAGTATGTCATGAGAAACACTGGGCTGGAGGAAGCACAAGCTGGAATCAAGATTGCCGGGAGAAATATCAATAACCTCAGATATGCAGATGACACCACCCTTCTGGCAGAAAGTGAAGAAAAACTAAAGAGCCTTTGATGAAAGTGAAAGAGGAGAGTGAAAAAGTTGGCTTAAAGCTCAACCTTTAGGAAACTAAGATCATGGCATCTGGTCCCATCACTTCATGGCAAATAGATGGGGAAATAGTGAGAACAGTGGCTGATTATTTTTGTGGGCTCCAAAATCACTGCAGATGGTGACTGCAGCCGTGAAATTAAAAGACGCTTACTCCTTGGAAGGAAAGTTATGACCAACCTAGACAACATGTTAAAAAGCAGAGACATTGCCAACAAAGGTCCGTGTAGTCAAGGCTATGGTTTTTCTAGTAGTCATGTATGGATGTGAGAGTTGGACTATAAAGACAGCTGAGCGCAGAATTCATGCTTTTGAACTGTGGTGTTGGAGAAGACTCTTGAGGGTCCCTTGGACTGCAAGGAGATCCAACCAGTCCATCCTAAAGGAGATCAGTCCTGGGTGATCATTGGAAGGACTGATGTTGAAGCTGAAACTCCAATACTTTGGCCACCTGATGTGAAGAGCTGACTCATTGGAAAAGACCCTGATGCTGGGAGGGATTGGGGCAGGAGGAGAAGGGGATGACAGAGGATGAGATGGTTGGATGGCATCACTGACTCAATGGACATGAGTTTGGGTAAACTCCGGGAGTTGGTGATGGACAGGGAGGCCTGGCGTGCTGCAGTTCATGGGGTCACAAAGAGTCGGACACGACTGAGCAACTGAACTGAACTGAACTCAATAAATATTTGATGATCGACTTTACCTTAGAGAAAACAGCATTGTCCATATCTGATATAACCTAAATGGACAAGGAGTTTTTGTTGTATTGGAGTGTCAACAACAGCAACAACCCCCTCCCCCAGTGGAGAAGCGGAAAAGATAAAGCTCTTTTCAAATAAGAAAAGAGCTTTATCTGGAATCTTAAGAACTGTAATTCTGGAGACACAGATTTAGGGAAAAATGAAAGCGTTCTGGGGAAGAGAAAGAGTCAGAGGCTTACAAAGCCAAAACCCATGAGACTGTACTCTGACACAGGGAAGGAAATATTTGTCCTTAAGGGATGGCTGCCATGAGTTGCTTCAGGGTAAGGATGCAGTAAATGGGCTGTCACGAGCTATTTTAGAGTCAAGGTCTGATGCGTATCTTGAGTCTTTGGAACACTGGTAGATGTCCTGGTTGTCAGTGATGAGATGATGTGGCCTAAAGGTCAGATTCCAGATAACTGGGCACCTGGGTTCCTAGGCTCCAACATACCTCCCACCAGACAAGTGAGCCTGCTTTCTGGCTTTGGACCCGCAGCCTCCCCTCTCCTCCAAACGGACTCCAACCGCTCCTGCTCCACTGGCAGCTCCTGTGGCTGTGAAACGTGCAGACACACCTCCTGCAGGAAGAGCTGCTGCTCCTGACAGCCCTGGCTGTGCTGACCATGCCCCGGATGCGTCTGGCAAGGGGCAGCCGACAAGGGCTGCTACTGAGTCGGATGTCAGGGAGAGCCTGTCCCAGGTGTTAGCAGAGCAACCAGGACAAGCCTGCATTTTGTTATTTTTCATACAACCTGGCCTGATGCCCTGTTCTTTTTTTCTGTGAGATATGTGATTTGCAGTATAAGTTGTTGGGTAAAAAAAAAAAAAGGTCAGATACCATCCGGTTGAGATGTGTACATTCACTCTTTCTCAGTGGCCTCTCAACTCTATTTTAGAGAGCTCTCTTAGCTACTGATTCCATTTTGACTTTTACAGGAATAATATTTAAAAACTGTCCAAAACAGCTTGAATAGTCAAAATATATTTTAACGTAGGTTGTCTTGGTCCTCCCTTTGATAAATTAACACCGAGAGACATTTTAGTTGAGGCCCACTTGATTTCATCTACCCTGTATGTACAACACTCACTTTTGAAATGACAAGACTTTCTGGAATGCTTAACTAAGCACTTAAATCAACTCTGAAAAATCCCTGTTTCATACTGCCTTTTTGCCATCTGCTGTCATTTATTTTGGTTTTATTTATTTATTTTTTACCCAGAGCAACTCCTTAGGAGAGCATTACATGGATAGAAATAAATAATTGTTGGTCGATTGGTTATGATTAGAGAGTGTGTGTTCTGAAGTTGGAAGTTAAAGCCAACATCACTGTTCTGAAGAGGGTGGATGACGGGTTGATTTGATAGAGGAAGACCCCAATCCTCAGCTGAGAGGGCCAGTGAGATGCCTGGAGGGCTTTGCCTCCTCTTGATTCCTCATCTACATAAATTACTTTGGAGCTGACTGTAAACGAGTTAAATGGTTGGCTGGTGACAAAAAGATGAAGAAAATAATGAATGCATACGAGGCGACACAAAAGATTTAGAGGGATTTGTATCAGCTTTGTAACCAGACTGTCACATGGGAAATAAAATTTATTGTTGCTAAACATTGAACATTACTCCTGAGGACTAAAGTAATGAACACAAGTAAAAATAAATAGCATTGAACTAACTAGAGCAGCAAGACTTTCAAAAGAGCACTCGGGAGAGGAATGAAGGGTTTCTCTCTAACACTGTCTGGATAACATAAAGGCACAGTTCACCTATGCAATAGAATTAGGCTAATTGCAACTGCCCAGAAGTCAGGTCAAAGTGTTTAGTTATATTCAGTTCATTTAGTTATATCCAGTCCATTGACACTTGCCTCCCAAATTCCAAAGAAAGCATCAATATTTGTTAAAATATACACATCAACGTTTTATATCCCCAAGCTTTTGAAAGCATAGCAAAAAATTAGAATACAGTTTGGGTATTATTAGAAAGGTTTCAATTCAGCATCTGGGTGGAGTAGTGAGTAAACCTTTTAGACCTTGAGCTATTGCTTTAGAAAACATGAATGACAATGAAAAGTATTAGTTTAGGGATAGCCCCCACCTCCCCCAAGGAAAGCGTCAGAAACTCTTATCACTTGAGACATTCAAAGTGGGCATAAAATGTACCAAGCAAATCATATTCTCACTGGTGTAATTCTTAGTAAACATAGTGAAAGGAATTTATTTTATTTTCTCAATGTGTTTCTCCTCTCTCAGTTTACCATTAAGCACATCACAAATCAGTTTTGAACCTCACGGTAAACGGTTTTCAGTGCCCCCCAAAGGCCCGTATAATCATAAGTATCTTGTTTAGGGCAATGTTAGTTTTGTCACTTACCCCGGGATTGAGTCTCAAACTGTCCCTCTCTTTAGGAATAAGATTAGTTTGTTTTTAAATGCATTGGCCTCTCTTCATCAAGGTACACTTCTGCAGGGTCCTGTGGAGCTCCTGGGCACAAAGCCTTCCTGCGTCCCTTGTTTTTTTGATTTTTGGAAACAGTCTTCATTCAGCCTCCAGGACCTTCCCTGAATCCCAGTGGGCATATTCAAGCAGTTGCTAATTAGGGAAAGGAGGGAGGCCAGGGAGAAGCAGTCAAGAGGAACAATAATGCAACTCTAGGGCAAAGTCCTGGTTCCCTATCAAAAGTGTGTTTAGTTGCCAAGTCGCGTCCTATTCTTTGCAACCTTTTGGACTGTGGCCTGTCTGCCAGGCTCCTCTGTCCATGGGATTTTCCAGGCAAGAATACTGGGGTGGGTTGCCATTTCCTTCTCCAGGGGATCTTCCCAACCCAGGGATCAAACTTGCGTCTCCTGCGTCTCTTGCATTGTAGGCAGATTCTTTACCCACCGAGCCATCAGGGAAGCCCTTCCCTATCAATGGATACACACAACAATATCTTTGGGCTGTTTTGCAGCTGAACTACAATCTCTCTGAAACCTGCTACAGGTGGGAGAAGTTTACGGATTAAGGATGGTACTCTGCCCACAAGCATTTAAGACCCCAGACCAGTAGGAACCTGAAACTGACTCCTACTTACCTCACCACCAATCCATCAGATGGACGTCCACAAGCTGATCACACCCTCTTTGCACCATTACTATAAAACTTCTTACTATCCTCTCCAAGTTGGGACACAGATTCTTCCAAGGTAGGAGTCGGCTGGGTCTCCCTTTATTGACTTTTGACCAGTCAGTTAGCACCTCTAAGCCTTAGGTTCTTCTTCTTCTTTTTTAATGTCTTCCCGCATTCAGGATTCTCTTTTGGAACTTAAAAAAATCTAACCATCAGGCATTACAGAATCCAAGAGATTAAAAAAAGAAAAAGAATGTATTGAGCAGTGCTGCCCCCTGGAGATCTCAACTACAGGACCGAGTGGAAACCTTTTTCTTAAAGGGCCAGAGGGTAAATGTTTTAGACTTGGCAGGCTAAGAGGAAAAGCTGGGAGTAATATGTAGATATTTATGTAAAAAATGTAAAAACCGTTCTTGAGGGTGATACAAACACAGGTGATGGGCTAGATTTGTCCCTGTTCACCCCTGATCTAGAGAAATAACAAAAACAGCCCAAAGTGCAAGCTGTAATGAGGGATGTCTGTGGAAAACTATTCATCTGAACGACTTTCTTCCTTGAGCCGACCACAGGTTTTAATTAAAACAGCCTTTCCTGCTTGTGTGAGAGCCCATGCCTCGCTGGGGAACAGGGAGGCCTCGCTGGGCTGTCTTTTCATCCTGCTCTCTCATCTTTCTCTTTGCTTTCTTCCACCTCAAACTACCTTTTCCTCCAAGAGCTCATTTACTGGGGACAAGATGAGGGGGCCTGAGGGGAGGGAGAAAGCGAAGGGAGAGGCCAACCAGAATTTTAATTTCCCATGAGCCAACATAATTACAGAGTAGATACAAACCCCTCCAAAGCTCTTGTGCTGCTTGATATGCATGCATTATTTTCCTCGTCTTTTTGTCATCAGCCAACCATTTAACTAGTTTGCAGTCAGTTCCAAGGAAATTTATGTAGATTAGAAATCACCGACCTAAACTGAAGCCCAGAAGACATCTTACCTGTTACCACCTCGATAGATAATGTGTTTTAAAAAATTCACTCTCGCTATTGGACACCTACTGTCAGGGGCGCTGTCTGTCTTATCTCAAAGGCCTGTGAATTGGCCCAAATAGGAAGCATGGGTGACCAGAAAGCCTCATCTCGGATTGTGCTGGAGTTTTTCGCCAACAAGGGCCCATCACTTGGGGAATTCACTCAGAAAAGTAGAAGAAAAGTATTAAAAGCATTAAAAAAAAATGCATTTAGCTCAGTCGCATTTTCCTTTGCTATGATTAATTTCATTTCCCCTGGGAAATGTTACCCTTTGACGTTGTAGATGAATTAGAATTTTTCTCTCAGAATTATTAAAACATACCATTCCTAACAAGTCGTGTGTTCCCTCTGGCGATCTTTGATTTGTCTCACAGTTAAATGCGGTTAATAATGAACAAACAATCTGTTGTCATTATTAGTGTTTATTGTTAAGGCGACTTGAACACCAGTGATATTTTCTTTTTGGAGAAGGCTTTTTTTTTTTCCCTAGCACATTCTGACCAGTGTTTTTTCTATGTGTCAAAAACGATATGCTTGTCAATTTGAGGCCCAGCTCTGTCAAGGCAAAAATGAGGCGATACGCCTGGTACTCTCTGGCTGGGGCCCAGATGATGGCTGTTACGAGGTGGAGTGCACACAGCCAAGGTGAGCGCACCTCAAGCTGGCGGCAGCCCCTGCGAGGCGCCACTGTATGACCAGGCGGCTGGTCATTTTACGAGAGAGTCAGGCTTATGACGGGCGACCCCCTGTCAGAACCACTGACACAGCAGACGTGTGTGTGAGCGCAGAGGGCAGATGCCTGCCGCTTAACCTGGCACCTGGTCCCCTCCCCAGGGGCACAGGTGTGGGTCTCAGAAGGCGGAGACGCTTTCCACTGCTCTGCCTGTGTGGGAGGCAGTGTGGTGGGATCAGAGTCCGGCAGCCCTTGTGGGTTGCCTCTCCACCCCCAATCGCCATTTCCCTCCTTTTTGGTAAACGCAGCTTTTTTGGGGCGGGGGCAGTGGCGCCAAGTTAGGGACTAAAATCATGATGGGTTTTAGTCATGAATGGCAATATCATTCCTTTTTTTTTTTAAAAAAAAATTTCTCCCTTGAGTTGCAGGGCATGCAGCAGCTTAGTTCCTGGACTAGGATTTGAACTTGTCCCCCCGGCATTGGAAGCCCAGAGCTCTAACCACTGGACTGCCAGGGAAGTTCCTTGCCAGTCTCATTCCTTTCGACAGGGTTTTCCTTTTCCAGCGCTCTCTGGAGTCAGGGAGGCTATGTATGTAAGGCCAGTGCCCTGGTGGGAGATATCTGCAGTTGGGCTTCTGGGAAAAACGTCTCCTATTTTTTTAACCCAACTGATGTTGTGTGAGGATATACTGCTTGGGCTGGTGGCCGTTACCTTGTGATAACTAAGAAAGAAAAGCTGGCAGAGGAGAAGGACCAAGTCAAGAGAGAAAGAAATAAGATGTTTGATGGTGTTGGGGAGCTGTGCACCCAGTCTGGCGTTCGGCACGTTTGGACTTCTTGTCACATTAGGTAAGGAAATGCTTTTATTGCTTAAGCCACCATGAACTGGGCTTTCTCTTTCAGTTGCTTGGAGCCAAATGAGTTTGACTTTGAAGTGGAAAGAGACACTCCCACTTAAATTGTTGCTGTTTGGTCACTAGGTCGTGCCCAGCTGTTTGCGACCTCGTGGACCTTGGCCTGCCAGGCTCTTCTGACCGTGGGATTTCCAGGTGAGAAGCCTGGAGTGGGCTGCCCTTTCCTTCTCCAGGGGATCTTTCAGACTCAGGGATCGAACCCATATCTCCTGCATTGACAGGTGGACTCGTTACCACTGAACCACCTGCGAAGCCCCTCTCACTTATGTTTCCTCACACAACGTGGAGGCATTTCAGTACTTTATGGGCTCTAGCTGGAGAGGCAGCAGCATGCAGAAAGGGTGGAGGTGTCAGGTCAGAGCTTACGCGGTCCCCGGACTATGCAGAAGTACCAGTGGAGGCGGAGGTGCTCAGAGGCTGAGGCAGCCAGTCTGGAGGTCCCAAGAGAAGCGGCAGATGTGCCCGACTGAGGTCATGAGGAGTGAGCCCAGGAGACGTAGTGGTACCTAGCTGACAGTGGGATGCCTCATGTTCAAGGAATAGAGCAGAAGATACAGAGAAAGAAGCTATGGTACACGGTAGCTGACTGGCTAGTGGATTTGACTTGTCTATGAGCAGCACATACACGTCATCTCTGGTATCTTACAGAGGATAACTTGCTGCAACATATACACCCAAAATGCATAATGGCTCAGACACAGTAAGAATCTATATTCTGTTCACATACAGGCCAGTGGAGAGTGGATGGTTCTCCATGTGTTGATTCAGGGGCCCAGGAGACTTCCATCTGGAGATTCTGCAGTTCCCTTGGCCCTAGCTGTCATCTGCATCGAGCTGGTGGAGGAGGGAAGAAGGAGAGGATGGAGCAGAGACGCCTGCTTCTTAAACGCCCAGGTCCAGAAGTGGCACACTTCACAGTGAGAGTGGGTTATGCGTTCCCAGCTCGGTGCAAAAGGAGTGGGAACTGGGTTTTACAGGCTGGGCAGACGCTTTCCAGTTACAACTTTGTATTGAGAAATTGGAGACCATTCTCTTCCACCCTGAATAGACATACTTGTTCAGGGGTGGAACTGGGGTGAGGTAGCTGATACTTTGCAGAGCCTTGGAGTTTCCTAAGCAGCTGGTGGGGTAAGCCAGTGACACATAGGTGACAAGACCAGTGATTTATCCATTTATCTTCTAAGTGAAGGAGTGGCTTTTCTCCTCTCCCCCTTCCTTGAAATCATCTGCTTGCCTATATAACATTACTGATTAATTAAAAAAAAATTCTTTCTTTTGCCTAATTATTTTGGTCTGGTATGACCATAGTACTGAATTTCATTTCTGATTTAACTTAAACCATTATCAACAGTCTAAACTGTTAATACTTGCACCTACTAACTCCTTTTATTTAAGAACAAAGCCCTTAAAAGCACTAAAAGCATGCAGTGTTTTTTTTTTCTCTTTAAAGGATTTTGATGACTGCATGACTTTTGACTACTAAGAAATGGAATTTCACTTCAAAATGAGTGTCAGACTTATTTTTCAAGTGCCTTGTCATAAATGCATTGCTATCCATGTAATAAAGTAATTTCCCCTTGTGTGACAAATATAGCACTAAAGAAGAATGAGCCTTGTCTGATAAAATGGCTTTTATTAATCCCCTAATGTTTTTATTTTGTTGTAGAATTATGATTAGTTTCAAGAGAGTAGCAAACGGGTTATGATCAGAGTTGGATATTATTACTATCCAGATATCTTTGGTTAATGCCTGCTGTTTATTTCAAAAACAAAATGCTCCCATTAAGAAAAACCAATGATAATGGCCTGACTTTATTATCAAGAAATTATACCTGTTATGTAAACCTTGCTAATTATAAGCGCTTGAATTCATTTGGGTGATATAACAGATGAAAAAGGCCATTTATTAGGAGGAATACTTGGCTTTTGTACCAGCATAATAAAACTGAAATAATAAAAAAACAATCTAAGGAAAGAAGAAATGTTAATGAGGAGTGGAATTTGCCCAGGAATGAATTATACAGGGAGTCGACATAGAGTGTGGGATTAACACAGAGTGCTTTGTCTTGGAAATGAGGGATTCCCCTCAGCCTCATTGAGCGGGTTGTCCTCATTTCCCCTCTCCTCCTTCTCCTTCTCCCTTATTGTGGAGGACCTGATGCATGCATGGCTCCCGCTTCTCCTGGCTCCTAACTCCTCACAAATTCAGCTCTGCTCATGGCCCAGTGTCCTGGGACCATCCGCACCTGGCTGTCCTGTGCAAACAGAATTGATGTCTTGTCCTCTTCTCGTATTAACTGTTGCGCGGGGGTGGAGCCGCATTACAATGCTGGGCTGGTTTCTGCTGCACCAAGGAGCGGACCAGCCACATGCACACATGCAGTCCCCCCTCTTGGCCCCCGCCCCCGGCCCGCCCCTCTAGGCCTCCAGAGAGCAAGGGCTGAGCGCCCTCTTCCATACGGCAGGTTCCCACTAGCGGTGTGTTTTACGCACGGCTCTGCACGTACCTCAGTCCCCATATCCCAGTGCCTCCCACCCGCGTCCTCTGCTCCGTGTCCACAAGTGTGGTCCTCTTCTTGAATCATCTGTCCCAACCTGCGTATCATAGTGTCACCCTTGACTCCCCCCTCCCTCATCCCACGTAGCCAATAAATCACCTCCTCTTGTTTCCAGCCAGACACCTCCCTCTCAAATCCGGCTTCTGCACTCCCTGTCACTGCCCTCGCCCAGGCCGTCACCGTTTCCCGTTTTAATGATTATAAACTGTATGTGTGCGCCAGGTGTGTGCTCAGTTGCCAAGTTCTGTCCGGCTCTTTGTGACCCCCATGGACTGTGGCCCGTCAGGCTCCTCTGTCCGTTGGATTCTGCAGGCAAGAATACTGGAGTGGGGAAGACGTACAGACGGCAGACACATGAAAAGACGCTCAACATCGCTCATGATTAGAGAAATGCAAATCCAAACCACAGTGAGACATCACCACACACCGGTCAGATTGGCCATCCTCAGAGGTCTACAAACAATAAATGCTGGAGAGGGTGTGGAGGAAGGGAAGGCTCTTGCACTGTTGGTGGGAATGTAAACTATGGAAGATGGTATGGAGATTCCCTAAAAAGCTAGGAATAAAACCACCAAATGACCCAGCAATCCCACTCCTAGACATATACCCTGAGGAAACCAAAATCGAAAGAGACACATGTATCCCATTGTTCATTGCAGCACTATTTACAATAGCTAGAACATGGGCGCAACCTGGATGTCCATCCACAGATGAATGGATAAAGAAGTTCTGGTACATATACACAGTGCAATATTACTCAGCCATAAAAAGGAACACATTTGAATGAGTTTTAATGAGGTGGATGAACCTAGAACCTATTATGCAGAGTGAAGTAAGTCAGAAACTGAAAGATAAACATAGTATTCTAACACATATATCTAGAATCTAGAAAAATGGTACTGAAGAATTTATTTACAGGGCAGCAATGGAGAAATAGACATAGAGAATAGACTTATGGACATGGGGAGAGGGGAGGAGAGGTGAGATGTGTGGAAAGAGTAACATGGAAACTTCCATCACCATATGCAAAATAGACAGCCAACGGGAATCTGCCGTATGTCTCAGGAAACTCAAACAGGGGCTCTGTGTCAACCTAGAGGGGTGGGGTGGGAGGGAGAAGGGAGGGAGGTTCAAAAGGGAGGGGATGTTTGTATACCTATGGCTGATGCATGCTGAGGTTTGACAGAAAACAGCAAAATTCTGTAAAGCAATTATCCTTCAATTAAAAAAAAAGGATACTGGAGTGGTTGCCATTTCCTCCTCCAGGGGATCGTCCCGACCCTGGGATTGAGCCCATGTCTCCTGCATATCCTGCATTGCAGGCGGATTCTTTACCACCGAGCCACCTTGGAAGCCCTATATTGAACCATATTTAGGATGTAATCATTAAAGCAGTTTGATTTCTATCTTCTGTAGTCCTTTTATTTTTAAATTGTTCCTTCAACTTTTTATTTTGAAATATTTCAAATCTACAGAAAAATGGGAATCCTAGAACAACGAATAGATGTATAAGCTTTGTCTTCCAGGTTCATCCAGTGTTAGTACTTTACTGCATCCCCCTCTCTCTGTTTATTCCCCGTGTCTCTGCACAGACCGAGCCCTGCTTGGGCTCCCGAGGGCTTTGTGGCTTGGGATGGGCATGGCCATCTGTCGCTGCTGGTCTGATTCTGAGAGTAAGTAAAAGGTATTTTAGGCAGCGGTGGAGGGAGACAGCAGGAGAGAAGGGATCACTTTGATGAAGGATGTTGCGAGCCTTGGCGGACCAGCTGCTCCTGCTTGGGAATCTGGGTGTCATGAGGCCATTCTCCCAGGGTGGCCCTTCTGAGGCCATGGGCTGCCATGGCAGGGTCAGGACTGCTCCCTCAAGGGGCTCTTGGACAGTGGACACTTGGAGCAGGGGGATATGAACACACTTCTGTCTGAGCATAACAACACGCGGAGGGCCTCAGAATGGGTGAGGCTTTGCAGCGGCAGCTGCATAGCCTAATAACACCAGGCTAGGAAACAGCAACATGTGGGTGGTGTTGTTACTGTGACCTCATAGGCTGGTGCGGTTTGCAGACATCCGGGTTACTCAGGGACAGAAATACAGATGTTTAAAGAAAGCTGCACATTTCCTTTTCCCTGCAGTTCCCCAAGCCCCTAATTGTGGAGAAACAGTTTCTCAACTGCCTACCTTTCCAGTCTTTCCTGTTGATTGTATCCGTGGGATATAGACACATGTGACAATCTGCCTCTTTGGCCAGTTGATTCTCAAGGCCATTGAGGACTATTAGCTTTGATTTTATTTTGACAGAAGTAAAGTGTTTTTAAAAATATTTATTTATTTCTTTGGCTGTCGTGGGGTCTCACTTGTGGCATGCAGGATCTTCAGGCTTCACTGTGGCATGCGGTAGCATGCAAGATCTTCAGTTGCTCATGTGGGATCAAGTTCCTTGACTAGAGGTTGAACCCAGGCCCCCTGCGCTGAGAGAGTGGAGTCTTAGCCACTGAACCACCAGGGGGAGTCCCAGGACCTTTGCAGTTTAAAGACCTTATGTCCTCAATTTTTTGCAACTTCACAGCACAGAGTAAGCTCTTGAGCCACGTTACAGGTTTCATTAGTAGGTGGTGGTGTGCAGTGGGTTCCCTGTTTTCCTCTGGCTCTTGTGCTAGCTCTTTCATTATATAAGCTCCTCTTAAGGTTTTTCCTTTGGGCAAGCTCATTGATAAGCACTGTAATACTGGCTTGATTTAAATTTCAACCATAGAAAAAGGGAGATAGAAATTTAAAGCTATTTTCTACTCAGTCAATTAGGCACAGTTCTGAGGCTTGTATGATAGTGACAAGTCCTATGATAGATGACACGAGATTATAATGCTAATGACTTAAAAAATAACAAATCTCTATTATGGTTTATAGTTTGTTTTCCCTGAAGTTATATCTATTAGTCCCTGACTGATGTGATTTGTGTGAAATAGTGCACATGAAAATAAAGATTAGACTTATTTGCTTTTCCTTATCCTTATTATGCAGTGATACATAGAGGTATTATTTGGTTATGATTTAAAAAACCATGTTTTTTTAATTCCTATTTAAAATTTTTTTCCATAACAGTAAGATTGATAACTCATTGTTTTTTCAAAATTTGCATTTTAGGATTGTACATGACAATATCTATCATTAAGTCCTATTGATTTCACTCTACATCTCTTGAACTTGTCCACTTTTGTTCACCTCTACTGCCACATTTTCTAGCCTGCATTATTCTAAGTCCTCTATTTATTGGAAGTAAAAGCACAGTCATCTATAAGAGAGCCCTCAGTTTCAAGCACTAGCTGCAAATTCAGAGGTCCACGGACACTTATCACCATGCTCTAGTGTTTTTATCAAGGTGTCATACATAGGTGTTGTTGATTTCACCATTGACATGTGGCTAAATCTCCAGCCTCCCTTCCCTACCTGGAGATTGGGCTAGCATCATATGTTTTAAAGCTCAGCCCTCTAATCACACAGTTGGCTCTTTCTGGTATGGCCAGCCCCCACTCTCAGTCACCTTAGAGGTCCATCGGGAATCACTTTGTTAGCATAAACAGTCACGTGTGGTCTGATGGACCCACCATGAGTAACAAAGACACTCCTATCATCAGGAAATTCTGAAGATTTAGGAGGCCACCTCCTAGAAATTGGGGACAAAAGCCAGCAAAAGTCTTTTATTATTTACTACCTCCTTCGGCCTCCTTCTAATCTCCTGAGTGTTTATCTGGCTCCCTGGAAGGTGGCTCTAAGGGGAATGGAAGAAACAGACCACTAGAAACTGCAATCTTGAGAGCCCTGAGAGAGCTGATGCTCTCGACTGAACTTAGCACAGAGAATGCTTTGAAGAAGCTGCCTATGCAGAAATCTGGATCCACAAAAATCTTATTGTAGCAGTGGGCTAGCAACAGCTGGCAAAATACGTAGGATCTTTTTTTCAGTAAGACTACTGTATTACAGTGAGAAACAATGGAAGTAGTGACTTGATTAGACCCAGTTCCCATTCTGCTAGGATGAGGGTGGCAGACTGAACCCCAGTTCTCTGGGACACTACAGGCCCTTGCAGTTCCTGAGCAATTTGCCTGGAATGAAGGAAAATCTGAAGAAGATGATGAATTTCTTACTAAAAGGCAGGTGGGAAACTTGAGCAGTTAGTTAGAAAAGTAGAAGAGCTGTAACTAAATTTATGCCTAAGTCTATGGAATAAGCCACATTAATTCTTTTTTTAAAAAATTTATTTGTATTTATTTGGTTTTATTTTTGGCCACACAGGGTCTTCGTTGCTGCGTACTGGCTCCTCATTGCAGCGACTTTTCTTGTTGCGGAGCATGGGGTCTAGGTTTGTCAGCCTCGGTAGTTGCAGCAGTGGGTTCAGGAGCTCTGACACGTGGGCTTAGTTGCTCCATGGCGTGTGGGATCCTCCCGACTGAGATCAAACCTGTGTCCCCTGAATTGGCAGGCAGGCTCTCAACCACTGGGCCACCAGGGAAGTCCCCACATTAACTTTTAAGATTTTTTTCATAGTTTTCTTCTCTAAACTATGGATTTATCATGAATCTTAGGCCAGTGCCATCCTGTTTTAATAAATTTGGTTTTATAATAAATTGTGAAGCCTGCTTGGGATGAAATAGCCCTAGACATCTTTGCTGTAAGTCCCTTAGAAATTTTTGTAAAAGGGTTTGTTCTGGCTGGGAGTTGACCTGAGAATGCATGAACCTTGGTTTACTATCCCTTGAGATTCCATATAAATTTTAGGATGGATTTTTCTATTTCTTAAAAATATATCTTTAGGATTTTGATAGGGATGCACTGAGTCTGTGGATTGCTTTGGGTAATACTGACATTTTAACAACATTAAGTTTTCCAATCCATGAAGTTATCACATCCAAAGGATGTTTTCATTTATTCATGTCTTCTTTAATTTCTTTCAGCAATATTATGTAGTTTTCATTGTAGAAATCTTTCACCTAGAAAAATTGAAAGCATTTCCTCTGAAATCAGGAACAAGACAAGGATGCCCACTCTCACCACTACTATTCAACATAGTGTTGGAAGTTTTGGCCACAGCAATCAGAGCAGAAAAAGAAGTAAAAGGAATCCAGATAGGAAAAGAAGAAGCGCTGTTTGCAGATGACATGATCCTCTACATAGAAAACCCTAAAGACTCTTCCAGAAAATTACTAGAGCTAATCAACGAATATAGTAAAGTTGCAGGATATAAAATTAACACACAGAAATCCCTTGCATTCCTATATACTAACAATGAAAAAACAGAAGAGAAATTAAGGAAACATACCATTCACCATTGCAACAAAAAGAATAAAATACTTAGGAGTATATCTACCTAAAGAAACGAAAGACCTATACATAGAAAACTATAAAACACTGATGAAAGAAATCAAAGAGGACACAAACAGATGGAGAAACATACCGTGTTCATGGATTGCAAGAATCAATATTGTCAAAATGGCTATTCTACCCAAAGCAATCTATAGGTTCAATGCAATCCCTATCAAGCTACCAATGGTATTTTTCACAGAACTAGAACAAATAATTTCACAATTTGTATGGAAAAACAAAAAACCTCAAATAGCCAAAGCAATCTTGAGAAAGAAGAATGGAACTGGAGGAATCAACCTGCCTGACTTCAGACTCTACTACAAAGCCACAGGCATCAAGACAGTATGGTACTGGCACAAAGACAGAAATATAGATCAATGGAACAGAATAGGAAGCCCAGAGATAAATCCACGAACCTATGGACACCTCATCTTTGACAAAGGAGGCAAGGATATACAATGGAAAAAAGACAACCTCTTTAACAAGTGGTGCTGGGAAAACTGGTCAACCACTTGTAAAAGAATGAAACTAGAACACTTTCTAACACCATACACAAAAATAAACTCAAAATGGATTAAGGATCTAAATGTAAGACCAGAAACTATAAAACTCCTAGAGGAGAACATAGGCAAAACACTCTCCGACATAAATCACAGCAAGATCTTCTATGACCCACCTCCCAGAATATTGGAAATAAAAGCAAAAATAAACAAATGGGACCTAATGAAAATTAAAAGCTTTTGCACAACAAAGGAAACTCTAAGTAAGGTGAAAAGACAGCCCTCAGATTGGGAGAAAATAATAGCAAATGAGGAAACAGACAAAGGATTAATCTCAAAAATATACAAGCAACTCCTGAAGCTCAATTCCAGAAAAATAAATGACCCAATCAAAAAATGGGCCAAAGAACTAAACAGACATTTCTCCAAAGAAGACATACAGATGGCTAACAAACACATGAAAAGATGCTCAACATCACTCATTATCAGAGAAATGCAAATCAAAACCACAATGAGGTACCATTACACGCCAGTCGGGATGGCTGCTATCCAAAAGTCTACAAGCAATAAATGCTGGAGAGGGTGTGGATAAAAGGGAACCCTCTTACACTGTTGGTGGGAATGCAAACTAGTACAGCCACTATGGAAAACAGTGTGGAGATTTCTTAAAAAACTGGAAATAGAACTGCCATATGACCCAGCAATACCACTTCTGGGCATACACACTGAGGAATCCAGATCTGAAAGAGACACATGCACCCCAGTGTTCATCGCAGCACTGTTTATAATAGCCAGGACATGGAAGCAACCTAGATGCCCATCAGCAGGCGAATGGATAAGGAAGCTGTGGTACATATACACCATGGAATGTTACTCAGCCGTTAAAAAGAATTCATTTGAATCAGTTCTAATGAGATGGATTAAACTGGAGCCCATTATAAAGAGTGAAGTAAGCCAGAAAGATAAAGAACATTACAGCATACTAACACATATATATGGGATTTAGAAAGATGGTAACGATGGCCCTATATGCAAAACAGAAAAAGAGACACAGATGTACAGAACAGACTTTTGAACTCTGTGGGAGAAGGTGAGGGTGGGATGTTTCGAAAGAACAGCATGTATATTATCTAGGGTGAAACAGATCACCAGCCCAGGTGGGATGCATGAGTCAAGTGCTCGGGCCTGGTGGGCTGGGAGGACCCAGAGGAATCGGGTGGAGAGGGAGGTGGGAGGGTGGATCAGGATGGGGAATACGTGTAACTCTATGGCTGATTCATATCAATGTATGACAAAACCCACTGAAAAATAAAAAAGAAAAAAAGAAGAAAAAAAAGCAAATTTACAAGGTAAAAAAAAAAAAAATCTTTCACCTACTTGATCAATTCCTAAGTATTTTATTTTTTGATAATATTTTGAATGAAATTATTTTTATAATTCCCTTTTTAGATTGGTCACTGTTAGTGTACAGAAATGCAACTGATTTTTGTGTGTTAACTTTATATCCAGCTATTTGCTAAGTTTATCAGTTCTTTCTAAATTTACTTTATTATTAAAAATTTTTTTTTTTTATTTTTTGGCTGCACCATGCAACATGTGGGATCTTAGTTCTTTGACTAGGCATTGAACCTATGCCCCGTGCAGTGAGTGTGGAGTCTTAACCACTGGCTGCGAAGGAAGTCCCTGTTTATTAGTTCTAACAGCTTCCCCCCCACTCCCCCCCCTCACCAATTTCCTTCTTTAATAAAGTCCTTTTTCAGATGAGAAAACAGAGTCACAGAGTTAAGTGACTGGTCACCAAAGTCAGTGTTCTCTGCTGACTCACGGTCTCTGTTGAACTCAATGGGATGTTCAGTTCAGCCCTCTATCCTCTGCACTGGCAAGGATCTAATGGCAAAGAATTCGCCTGCAACGCAGGAGACGTGAGTTCAATCCCTGGGTCAGGAAGAGCCCCTGAAGGAGGGCATGGCAGCCCACTCCCGTATTCTTGCCTGGGAAATCCCACGGACAGAGGAACCTGGTGGGCTGCAGTCCATGGGGTTGCAAAGAGTTGGACACGACTGAGGGCTAACACACACTTTCACTACTGAATGCTCTTGGGTGACGTGATGGTGAGTGTGCTGTGTGTAATCCATAAGTGGAAAAATCTAGGCATATTCCGTTCATGATAGAGACGTGTGTAAAATAGCAATTGATCTTGACATGAAATGTTTGGACAGTTGTCTGGTTTTTCTTCAGCTTTTCTTATCCCTTCAAATCTTCTGGTTGCCTTGTGATGTGGATCTTTACAATTCTATCATCTCTGCCTGCTCATAAGGCAGCATTTCTGTTTGACAAGGGAGGGAGGGGTT
Organism: Muntiacus reevesi; assembly: GCF_963930625.1. Classification (NCBI taxonomy): domain Eukaryota; kingdom Metazoa; phylum Chordata; class Mammalia; order Artiodactyla; family Cervidae; genus Muntiacus; species Muntiacus reevesi. The sequence goes on along the minus strand of NC_089252.1, from coordinate 169,332,471 downwards.
TCACTGAGCATCTCTAGCATCAGTGGAGGTCCTGGACCTGTTAGCTCCTACTCTCCTGGTGGCAAATGAAAGAAACGGAGCTTGAACTAGGGAAAGCAGACCAGGGCGGCGCCAGAGCGGGCCCTGGGGGAGGCTGGCCCCAGGGACTAGGGCTTTGTAAGGGCTCCTCCTGCTCGGCCTTGCTTGGGTTCTTTGAGCATCACCTCGTCTGCTCAGACTGGCTTCTCGTGTGCCTGGGGTTGTTGTGGCTGTAGTCCAACCTGGCATATCTACATTTCCAAGACTGGACAGGAAGGACTCTTTCCACCTCTCAGGTTTGAAAAAATCCACCTCTCAGGTTTGAAAAAAAATCCGGAATAAAATTCTGTTAGGCTTGACTTGGGTCACATGTCTATTCCTGGGCCAATCCCAGAGATAGGATTGAGACGTTACGATTGGCCCATCTTGGGTCAGGCGCCCTCCTTTTGGGACATGTTGGAAACATCCGCTAGAACCACATGGTTTGAAAAAGTATTAACCTGCAGATGCTGTTCTGGGCATCATTTTAGTACACTTTTTCTTTGAAGCTCTCTTCCTTCTGACTCCTTGTATTTATAAAAATGACATCACAGAGAGAGCGTCTGTTAGGGCTTAATCTCCCTTTAGCGCATGGTTGCTTCTGAACATTCTTAACAAAAGTGAGTTGCCAGTGTCTCTTCTGATAAGAAGAGAGGGTGTGCTCAGGGCGGGAGCCCCGGGAGGATAAGGCAGGATGCAGGCTGTCTGTCCCCAGGGAGCAGGATCCGTTGAATGTGTGTTGACTGGCAGGACACAGTAAGTGGACTTTTGGGGTAGAGTAGAAATTCTGTGATCCTGGGGTGTGGGGAGGAGGAGGGTTCTGTATTTCTGGCTGTTAGTAGATAAGAAAAAAGCTTCTGTGTGCTGAAAACTACAGCACAGATACAGAGAGATTAGCGCTTTATTGGGTGGGGGAGGGAAGAGGGAGAGGAAGAGAGAGAGAGAGCGAGAAGAGGGAGAAGAGTGTCTATTTTGAACCCTTGTGCCCACAGCCTTCCACTCTATCATGGCATGTCTCCCAACTCAGGAGTTTGCCTGGGGGCTTCCCCAGCCAGTTTTCAACTCCACAAGGCAGGAAGAAAACGCTTATTAATTTTTTGGTCTCGTTTTTAATTGGCTCAGAAATTTAATCAGAAAATTCCAGATACATGCAATTGTAAAAAAAAAAAAATCTATTAATTAGCTACCCACAGGCTTGCCTCCTCAAGTTGGGTTTAAACCCTGAGGACAAAATGCCATCGAGCCCGTTCTGTACCTGCAGGTAGAGAAACCACCACCCAGGATGAAAGCATCCGTGCACATCCTCTTTGGAAGGATTCGGATTTTAGGAAAGAAGAGAGGCGGTGAGGGCTCATTACTGCATCACTGAAGTGGTGAGAATTATAAGGAGCTCCCTGTTCGCTTTCATTTTCTGTGTGCGTTGAATGTATTTTTGTGGTGGGACCGCAGTGCTCACAAACATTGACTCTGCTAATGACACTTGACATTGCTTGTCGCCTGAGAGACGAGAATGCCTAATCAGGAAATGGCACAAAGGTGGAGACTCTCAGGGTCGAAACACTCAAAATGTACTCGGGCTCCGCTGAGCTCAGAAACGCATTTCAAACACGCAGGGAAGCCGGTTTGCCTGACATGCCTCTCTTTTCTTCTTGTTCATGGCCTTTGGTTTATATACCCTAAAGGTAATTCAAGCCTCGGGGATGGTCAGTCCACTGCCGAGGAGCCCGCCTATTATATCATTTCTCTCTCTCTATGTATGTCTCTCTCTCTCCTCATCCAAGGATCTTGCTAAAATGCAGATCCTGGTTCAGTAGGGCTGGGGTCGAGCCCGAGATTCTGCATTCTGACAAGTTCAGGTGATGCAATGATGTGTGTCCCGGGGCCACATTTAGCAATTGAAGGGACTAAGTCACAGAGACAGACAGAAGAGCCCAGACATTGTTACTGTGGTTTTGGTGTAAAGATCAGGGAGCTTGTGCTGCAGAGGGTCCCCAACAAGCTCTGGTTTTGTCCTCTGAGGTCTGTTTTTATTTTTTTCCCTGATTTTCCTATTTTCCTATTTTTGTCCTTGGATTCCCCAAGAGATATACCTTTTGAACAGAGATGCTTTTCTTAAGCTAATTTGAGGGAGATTCTGTTCCTTCTTTTCAACCAGATGGGTCAAAAACTAGAATTTAGAGAAGAGCTCGATGTGGGGTCTAAGTCACCGAGCATCACCTCCCCTTGGCCACGGCCTGACACCTTCTCCTTCTGCCCCATCTTCCCCTCAGAAACACCAAGTCTGTGCCTTTGGGGACAAGACCTTCTTCTGGCCATGTTAACTTGTCCATTCTTTTAGTGGCAACTCCTCTAGCTAAGAGGTGCAATTTCAAAACAAAAATATTTTTCCAATGCCCCAAACTGAAGAAGGCAGAACATTTAGGTGTCCAGTATAAAAACAACCAGAAAATATGATAAATGAATCAGTGGTTAGAAAGCTAAAGAGTAGATTTATTTGCAGCGTGAATGGTTGTGATTATCCTGTGGCCCACAGTGACTTTCAGTTATACAGATCCACACCAAGTAGGAACTCACTTGTGTTCTGTTGAACATATTCACAAAGTGGGGAGAAGTCTAGGAATAAGTGAGTATTAATATGTGACTGCTTAGGTGGTTTTATTGCTTGACCTTGTATGGCATTCACATTCAGTTTGGCTCAGGAAGTGAAAATGAAATGGGCAAATATATTCAGAGACATAGAGAACAGTGAAGAGAATAGTTTCTGCTCAGCACTTGGCTTGTGGAAGTGAAAGAAATTCAATTCCTACAGGATAATATGCAGTCACTCAAGACATACTTAATGAGCACCATTTTTGTGCAAGGCACCATGGTAGGTGAAGTGAGGGCTCAAAGGTGAGCAAAATGCTGTTCCTTTCCTAGAAGCTCTTACCAAAAAAAAAAAAAAAAATTAAGGAACAGTCTCTTCTCCCTCCATGTTCTATTGACTGAGAGCTACATTGGGCCTCTTTTCCTTAAGCCAATGGAACACATCTCTAATGGTGAAAGCATCAGGCCAATGAGAGAAATATTTTTAGAGGACATTTCCAGTGCTTCTCAGCTCTTAGGGTGCAGGTGACAGTCCACTCTGAAGTGTAACCCTGTGTTCACCCTTCCACAGTCAGAGCCGTTTTTTGCTCAGATAATCACACCTAAGTCTTTTGGCTGACTGACACCGTCCATACTCCATCAACCCTTACAATTTCCTTGAGAAATTTATGTCTTGGTCTCTGCAAAGGGCCACCTGGAAAAGTTATTTCAGGAGCCAAATGGCAAAAATGGTGAGTTGGCTGAGCCTTGCTACCTACCAGCCAATCTCCCCATTCAGGGTGTCGACTGTAATTAAGGATGCCAGGCCAGGGGAGGTGTGGGCTGAATTTTGCCCCCCTCCCATTCAGATGTGGAAGCCCCAAGCCTTGTGTGACTGTCTTGGATACAGAGCCTGTGAGGAGGTGATTGAATGAGGTCACAAGGGTGGGGCCTTGATCTGATAGGACTGGTGCCCTTATGAGAAGAGGAAGAGACCTCAGCGGCGTCTCTCCACCACGGAAGGATGTGGCAAGAAGGCGGCCGTGCCCCGGCTGAGGAGGCAGCTCTCTCCAGAACCCAGTCGTGCTGGCACCCTTGTCTTGGTCGTCCTGCCTCCAGAATTGTGAGAAAGCATCTGTCTGCCACGCAAGCCACCCAGCCTGCGGTATTTTGCTATGACAGCCTGAGCAGACTAATGCAGCGGGCGATTTGGTGAACGGGAGGCGGGATGAGATGGGCGGGGACCACCTAGGTGACTGTGCAAGAGGACGGTGCTGAGGGTTGGTGATCGGGAGGCTTCCCGTGGAGATGGACTTTATTCTTCAGAGAGTTCAAAACCCACAGCCGCGAACCATGTCTTCACTGCCTATAGATGGGTAGCAAGGGAAACTGCCATTGGCAAGACGTGTATTTAATTTTCGGGCTTCCCGGGTGGTGCTACTGGTAAAGAGCCTGCCTGCCAATGCAGGAGACACAAAGAGGAACAGGTTCGATCCCTGGGTCGGGAAGATTCCTGGAGGAGGGCATGGCAACCCACTCCATATTCTTGCCTGGAGAATCTCATGGACAGAGGAGCCTGGAGGGCTGCAGTGCATAGGGTCGCAAAGTGTTGGACACGACTGAAGAGACCTAGCGTGCATGCATGCATATTTAATTTTGGGCGTACTGGCAACATTATTTTACTCTGAACTGCAAAGAAGATGTATATCTAATGACACAGATAGAGAAGAAGTGATGTAAAAGCAGACCTTTGGCCACAGAACTTAAGGAAGTTAAAGTTTGAATCCTACATATTTCTTAATTTTCGACGGCCCCAATAAACTGCATGTTAGAACTATATCCTCCCAATCCACTTATCTGATCATTAGGGTTTCCATTTCTCAGGAGTTGTTAGGAGGAAAAACAGCTCTATCTCAGTTACTAGGAGATGCACAGCCACCAATAATTAGAAAGGAATAAAATCGATGACTAAATGAATGTGCAGTTTACGCTCAAAGGTAACCTTTATTCTTTCCAATTAGGATGTTATTTCTCTGTAGACTTGGTGGATGCGGCTGTATTATAAATAGAAGTGATATTTTGTAGGGTTCTTCTAACTGAGATGTGCATGAGGTCAAATTATAATCAAGGTAATATATGTAAGTAATGAGCTGAGCCCACATTCCCAGGCATTTATCCATTTAACGGTAATAAATGAGCAAAGATGAAAAGAATGCTTCCGGACAAACACAGCAAAATAGTTACTTGTGTGGTTGAGCGCAGTAGCTTATCTCCTTGTAATGAATGCTTGCCAGTGATAATCAACTTCATTTGTTAATTGTATTCATGATATTAATGAGTCCATTAGCATAATAGTCACATCCTGTTCTCCTGTGGTCCGAGTCAGGGGATTCACAAGTTTTGCACATCTTGTTGCTATAGATATACTTATGCATCCCAATTATGTGCAAATTCAAATGCCATTTGTGTTGACTTTATACAAGGATACCTTCAAATCACTGCTTGCCTGGTTTTAAGAGAGCTCTCTGAGAATTTGGTAGAGATCTTTTCTCCTCAGAATAATGAGGTTCATCCTTATGATAAAACTTCAAATTTAGTTTCTGTTAGTTGGTAAAGATGATCTTTTCCTCTCTTGAATTCTATTCTCTAGGAAGGTTTAGCCATGAGCCTGGAATCTGGGAGGAGGAGAAGAAGCGATGATGGCAAGTCCTAGCAAGTGAGGAAAGGGAGGTAAATAAAAATTCACCTCTTCTGGCTTCAGGGTTTGTGGAAAGAAAAAAAGGAGGCAGGTGGGAGATAGGTGTGTTGGGTCACTACCTACCAGGATGGAGGGTGATGGTTCATTTTAGTTTGGGACTCTGGAAGGTGACTGGATTATCTCCTCCTCCCAGGCATTTCCTGCATCAAGCTCTGGGGTATGGAGGAGATTGAGGAGGGGCCATGTGCCTCCCCGACCCGATGGGGAAGGGGACCAAATCGAATGAGAGTCATAGGGCCTGCCTTGGCATCTGGCACGACAAGAGGAAGGTGACCCCGCTTTGGGCACATAGACAGGCAGCCAGAGGAAGGATGTGGCAGAGCTCACGCGAGTCAGCCGGGGAGAACCACCAGGCCGTTGTGGAGCTGCTCAGCTGGGGTCTTCTGCAGGAGACACTAGAGCCCTCCAGCAGCTGTCTGCTTCCTAAAGCTTACAAGTTCAGAGCAAGTCCAGCCTGGGGACACCAGGGGACACCATCTGGAACCAAGGATTCCTCCCCTTCCTTGAACATCATTTTGCGGAAGAGAAAAAGCAAGGACATCTGAAAACCTGGATATTTATCCTGTGCATGCTGAGTCACTTCAGTCTTGTCTGACTTTTTGTGACCCCGTGGACCACAGCCTGCCAGACTCCTCTGTCCATGGGGTTCTCCAGGCAAGACTACTGAAGTGGGTTGCCATGCCCTCCTCCAGGGGATCTTCCCCACCCGGGGATCGAACCTGTGTCTCTCACGTCTCCTGCATTGGCAGGCAGGTTCTTTACCACTAGTGCCACCTGGAAAGTGCATAACATTTATCCTAAAGACATCAAATTATCCGAGGACTTTGTTCACATCTGAGCATTGGACTGAGATTATAGGCTTGAACTAAAATGTCTCGTTCCCTCTTTCTGCTTAGACGGGAGATGGGAACTTGTAAGAGAGCTTAATTAAATGTAATAGTGAAACTTCATTTTCTCAGGATTTATGAAGCTGATGTAAGTCTTCTTGGAGCCCTTCTACAGATGAAAATACTGAGGGGACAACCTGTTTTTGTTCTGCTCCCTCTCCGGGTCGTTTCCAATTACTTATAATGACTGCTCAGTATAACTACAGAAAAGCTAGCAGCTTCAAACTACTACATATAAAATAGATAAAACAACAAGGTCCTACTGTGTGGCACAGAGAACTATATTCAATACTCTCTAGTAGACCATACTGGAGAAGAAAAAGAATATATAGGTACAACTGAATCACTTTGCTGAATACCAGAAATTAACACAACATTGTAAATCAACTCTACGAAAAAAGAGCATGGGCTCTGAAATTAGATGCCAGCATTCAGGTTCCTGCTCCTCTGTGGGATCTAGAATAATTTAATCAACCTCTCTGTGTCCTCAATTAACTGAGACACTGCACGCAAAGGACTTAGCGCGTTGCCTGGCGGATAGTAAGTGCTTAAACGTACGGAGTTGGTTAGCGGTGGGGCCAGAACTGGAACCCAGGCAATCTGCTCCTGGATGTATGCTCTGTCCCTTATACGAGACTGCCTCTCTCTTATTATTGTGTTGTTATTATTCTTCCCATGGGAACTCAGGCCGGTTGGGGTCTACTTTCTCCTTACTCCCCTCAGTTGCAGTAGTTCTATTTTAGCCTGCTTTTGGATTTCCTAAAATATTTAATTTAAATAAACCTTCCGCGGCTAAAAATATTTGAAAAATGCCAGTATAAAATATTATCCTCTTAGATGACATAGGTGCATTTTAAATTTTTACCAACTTTCCTAACTTTAGTTACTTCTACTGCAACTGACGAAATGTAAGGCTCAGTGAGGGAGATTAAGATTAATCAAGGCTAAACTTCCATGGTTGAGATTTTAGGGCATTGCTGTGGACAAGCCCTTGACTTTGCAGGCACTGAGACCTTCTCTATCCTTCGCTGTTGTTGTTTAGTCACTAAGTCGTGTCCGACTCTTTTGCGACTCCATGGACTATAGTCCAGGGCTTACCAGGGGGCTCAGTGGGTAAAGAATCCCCCTGCAGTACAGGAGACTCGGGTTTGATCCCTGGGTCGGGAAGATCTCCTGGACGAGGCTGTGGCAACCCATTCCAGTTGTACAGAGAGCCTGGTGGGTTATAGTCTGCTGCTGCCACTAAGTCGCTTCAGTCGTGTCCGACCCTGTGCGACCCCATAGACGGCAGCCCACCAGGCTCCCCCGTCCCTGGGATTCTCCAGGCAAGAATACTGGAGTGGGTTGCCATTCCTTCTCCAATGCATGAAAGTGAAAAGTGAAAGTGAAGTCGCTCAGTTGTCTGACTCCTGGCGACCCCTTGGACTGCAGCCCACCAGGCTCCTCCGTCCATGGGATTCTCCAGGCAAGAGTACTGGAGTGGGGCGCCATCACCTTATCCGGGGCCACAGTCTATAGGACTGAAGTGCCCGAGCATGCATGCATGGATTATAGTTCACCAGTCTCGAACATGGGATTTCCTAGGCAAGAATTCTGGAGGGGTTGCCATTTCCTTCTCTAAGGGGTCTTCTTTACTCAGGGACTGACCCCGAGCCTCCTGCCCTGGCAGGGGGATTCTTTAACACCCACCAGGGAAGGCCTTTCTGTCCTTACCCCAACCAAACAAATAAAAGAAGTTTATTATTGTGTAACAATACATGTTCTTTGTAGGAAAACCTGAAACAGAACAGATGGGTGGTGAGCAAAAACCTATCATTTTCATTTTGGCATGTATCTTTCCAGATTTTTTAACTTAAAAAAATGAAATCATATTATATATGCTGTTTTGAGACTCACATTTTCATTTAATGTCTCATAACTATCCTCCAAAGTCAACAAACACAGGTCTTAATAATCATTTTAATGTCTTCATGGATTTCATTTACACAGGTATTCCATTCTTGATTGAATATATGGCATTTTGTGACATTTAGATGGTTTCATTTTTATGCTATTAATTAGGACAATTTAATGGTTTACTTTGGCTGTTACTTTTCCATCTCCTTTACTGGCCTTTGCATCTCTAACCAGCCTCTAAATGTTGGTGACCCCCAAGACTGTCTTGCTCTTCTTTCTTTTTTTCTACATCCTTCCCTTGGGAAGAAAGTGGGATAAGTTTTAGCATAAACGATAATTATTTGGGGACCAGTAAGACCCAGGGAACGGAGGTTAAGTAAGAAAATCTGTTTTCAGCCATAACAGTAATAAACAGAGGTAGAAAGCCAGTATATTTGAGCAAGAATACATAATTTAAAATGTGGAATTTAATATGAACTATAATGCATAAAATTACCCCAATCGCTGAAGGTTTGTGAGGAATCCATCGTACCTGGAAATTGGACCAGGCTCCCTCTTCATTTAAAGGCAGAGAAAGCACTAAATAGGCTAAAAGAAATTTCCCTTCTGCCCTTGGCCTCTGCCTGCTGTTCGTCTCATGTGAAGCTTTGAAGGCATAGTCGGCCGCACAGAGCAGCATCTGCCTGACAGACTTCCTTTTGTCCTGGAGCCTGTTACCCTGTTCTCTCTCACTGAGCTTGTTTATCTGAGAGTATGAACAAATTCCAGAGGAAATACAGATGCATTTATTTAAGCAGAGGCTTGCTTCTTTTGAATTGCCTGTTCAGATGAAGGAAATGGTCCCGGGCTGGACAGGATGAGTGACGATGTCCACTTGGGAGGCATGTTGAATGACGGACAAGGTAACAGCTGCAGTGAGCATTTGGCAGAATGGGAAATGTTCTAGATTTAACTCCTTTGTGCACATGGCCAATTATGATTGGCACTTTGGCACAGTGAGGTCAGAAAGTCATTTTTAGCAAAAATACTCACGAAGGTCAGAAAATTAACTTTTGGTAGTTGTGTTTTTAAGGGCTAGTACTGATGTTTGGATTTTCCTTTTGAAGGTCACTTTCCGAATTCATGGATTTCTAATCGTGCATATGGCCCGGGATGGGCTCCTCCGTGGCTTGGTGGTAAAGAGTCTGCTTACAATGCAGGAGATGCTGCTTCAATCCCTGGATCAGGGAGATCCCCTGGAGGAGGGCATGGCAGCCCACTCCAGTACTCTTGCCTGGAGAATCCCGTGGACAGAGGTGCCTGGTGAACTGCAGTCCATAAGGTCGCAAAGAGTGGGACACCACGGAAGAGACAACATGCACACACATATGGCCCAGGATATGGATTTCAGTGAAAATCTAGAAGTACTTTTTTAGAAAGACATTTATTGATTTTTTTTCAGTAACTCTATCAATTGTTTAAGGCCCCTTTCTTCTCCCAAAGAGACAGCATTTATTAGGTGAACATATATTATTGTCAATACTTGACCATTTTGACCTTAGAAAGGCGATTTTATGTAGTTCAATCGAATATATATTAGATTTCAATTCAATTCAACACTGTAATGAATATTTATTAAGTTTCTGCTAAGGCAGTATACCATGTGTTGAAGTTACCGTGGTGAACAAAATAGTAGCGTGTTTTGTCCTCACGAAGCTTACATTCTAGAGGGCGTGGCTGACAATTACACAGCAGGCTTATCAGGTGAACAATAATTTCAAATTTAGAGCAAGTGAAACTGATCCATTCTAGAGAGGGCAAAAAAGTCCTCCCAGGGGAAGGAAAGTTAAGGCGAAGGGTGAGTAAGAGCTAGGGGAGTGGGATGGGGATGGAGATGTAAGGTGAAGGGGATAATAGGACGTGGAGGGAAGAGCAGGATACAGGGGGTGTGTGTGAGGTGACCAGACCTGAGTGATGTTCACTGTGGCTGGAGCAGAGAGCGGAGGGAAGTTGTGTGGAGAGATGATGCTGGGGGGAAGAAGGACAACCATGGTGGAGAGAAAAATCTGGTAACTCAGTAAAAGATTAACCTCTTCAGTAAGACACTGCTGTGTAGGGAGGGACGGGATCATAACGGTGCAGTGTAAGCAAGACCACACAGAAAGGACAGTTTCCAGTGGAAAACGGACTGAAATCTGGGGAATCACTGGGGAGGTCGTTCCTGGAATCTGGGAGGTAATTGATGGTGGCGGCTTGGACTGGGATGGGTGGTGAGCATGGGGACCAAGTGTGGAAGGTGGGAGACTCTGCGAGCTGTTTGGGAAGCAGACAGGCAGGTCTCGGTTATGGAGGGGTGATCGAGAGATGGGCGGGAGGATTGCCCCCCGTATGAATGTAGGACCACTTTTGGGAGGAAGGATTTTCAGGGGCCTCACTGTTTCACTGAAAGACCCAGTGGGCTGCAGCATCTCAGGTTGCCAGCAGGTGCCGCTCTCTAACGTCTTCTGAATCCTAACTTAGAGCTGCCAAGGTTTCAGGCCAGGTCATAGCTATCAGTTTTTTTAGCTTTATCAATTCAAAAACGTGAGTGTGGAGCTTATTTAGCATTGAGGGATACCAGCAGAGTCTTTTTGTTTTTTAACTTAAAATTTGATGAATCAAGAGTCAGCTAATAGTTCAGTCCTGTGGGCCTGGCCAGACTTCATTGGATTTTTAAGTCCGCGCTGCTCTGCTTAGACTTGGACTTATTTCAGTAAAGACAGGCAAGGGGTGGAGCTGGCCCGTTACCAGCCTTTTGAGATATACCCTTTTTTTTTTTTTTGGCTGTGTGGATGCGGGATCTTAGTTCCCCAAGCAGGGATCAAACCTGTGCCCCTGCAGTGGAAGTGTGGAGTCTTAACCTCTGGACCACCAGGGAAGTCCCTGGAGGTATATCTTTTTATCCTCATCTCACAGATGAAGAACTCTAGGAAAGGGAGATTACATGCCCAAGGTCACACAGCTGCCAAATCAGAGAACTGACACTTTGTTCTGAAGCACACTTTCCCCTCCACTTTATTATGTCATCTCTGCTATGCCTTACACTCACTGCGTGTCACCAGGAAAGACACGATTAGAAGAAAGCTTTTTGATATCCAAGGCAATTTAGATTTCAGTCAACTGTCTTCTAACACATTCATTTAATTAGATATGGTAGCCATCTTATTTGGTAAGATTAGTAGATTTATGTTGATAATAATCTTGATAGATGAGTTAGTAAAAGGATACTATTTCAACTTAAGATATTTTGAAGAAGTTATTTGTATGCTTTAATTGATAAAAAAGACAACTGTAAGTATAGGACCCTTTTAGGGGCCTTGTTACTCAGAGCAGATGGAACCTCATCCAATGCAGCTTTCAGAAATGATAATTTGGCCACCAGCGATAATGGAGCAATGCCTACATTTGTAACATAGTGGATATAGGCATCTAGATTGCTATTGGGCCACCGAATGGAAGCGTGGAGGAGGGAAGTCTGCCTGTTGCCACGGGGGCAAAGGTGATTATTAGAAAGTACTTGCAAGGAGAAACCACCCATACTCATTTGGACGCTATCATGCTTTAGCAAGGAGAGAAAAGGTGTGGAGTCATTTGGGCCTCTCGATCAAAGAGACCAGGATATGACTACCATTTCAATTCCTTATGTAGACTGATAAATATAATAAAGTTCACAGAATCAGGAAAAGAGGATATACTATATCAAGTAAGACAAAAGAGACTTTAAGATAAAGAGTATTTATTATTAGAGATGAAGTGTTGCCACATAATGACAAAGGTTCAGTTCGCCATGGAGATGTGAAAATTCGCAGCTGATACACACTAACAACATACTTTAAAATATATAAAGCAGAATTGACAGAAAGGCAAAGAGACCAAGAGGTCGAGCTGCCAGGCGTATCTGGTAACTGAGTTGGAGATTATAACGTTTCTCTCCTAGTAATTAATAAATTAAGCAGATAAAAAAATCAAAATTGAAGATGTTAGCAATGTAATTGACAATCTTAGTCTAAAGGACATAGGTAGAATATCGTACCCACAATCTTGTAAAGTTTAAAAAACACAAATCTAAAAAAGGTTTATGCTGGAAATAGAACCGTCATATGATCCAGCAATCCCACTCCTGGGCATACACACTGAGGAATCCAGATCTGAAAGAGACACGTGCACCCCAATGTTCATCTCAGCACTGTTTATAATAGCCAGGATGTGGAAGCAACCTAGATGCCCATCAGCAGACGAATGGATAAGGAAGCTGTGGTACATATACACCATGGAATATTACTCAGCTGTTAAAAAGAATTCATTTGAATCAGTTCTAATGAGATGGATGAAACTGGAGCCCATTATACAGAGTGAAGTAAGCCAGAAAGATAAAGACCATTACAGTATACTAACACATATATATGGAATTTAGAAAGATGGTAATGATAACCCTATATGCAAAACAGAAAAAGAGACACAGAAGTACAGAACAGACTTTTGGACTCTGTGGGAGAAGGCAAGGGTGGGATGTTTCAAGAGAATAGCATCAAAACATGTATATTATCTGTGGTGAAACAGATCACCAGCCCAGGTGGGATGCATGAGACGAGTGCTCGGGCCTGGTGCACTGGGAAGACCCAGAGGAGTCGGGTGGAGAGGGAGGTGGGGGGGGGATCGGGATGGGGAATATATGTAAATCCATGGCTGATTCATGTCAATGTATGACAAAACCCACTGCAATATTGTGAAGTAATTAGCCTCCAACTATAAAAATAAATGAAAAAACCACAAAAAAACAAAAAAGGTTTATGTGTTAAAGAAGAAATTATGATAAAAACAAAATGCTAAACAATAACATAAAGCAAATAATTTGTAAGATGAAGCCAAAACAGTACTGTGAAAAAAAAATATAGTCATGAATGCACACATGTTGTAAAAATATAGCAGATAGCATGTAGATATCTGCTATAAAAATATAGTAGATAGAAAACAAAGATATCATAGAAAGTATCAAAAGAGACAAAACTATATTTTTGAAGGATTAATAAAATGACAAACCTCTGAGAAGAATCCTAAAAAAGGAGAGAAGGCACAAAAAGAAAATATTTGGAAGAAAAAAAGAGACTATCACCACAGATGATGTACAGATTAAAAAGAAAATTTAAGACTATGATGAAAAACATTTTGCCTATAAATTTTTTAGCTGAAATGAACACATTTCTTGAAAAACACAAATTCTCAAAAGAGTCTTTCTTTCTGTGAAAAGATAGAAAACCTAAATGGTCTTATAACGATTTAAGAAGTTAAATCAGTAGTTCAACATTGTCCCTGAAAGAAAACACCATGCCAGATGGCTTCACTGGCAAGTTCTGCTGAACATTCAAGGAAAACATTATTAACCACATTTAGACTATTTTAGAAATAGAAAAAGAGGGAATACTCTCAACTCGTTTAACACGCTTGCATATCTTAGTATCTCTGAGTGAGGCCGCCTTCCGGCTCATAAGGGGCCCGTGCAGCCAGCGATTGAGAGGAGGGTCTGCAGAACTAAAGCTTCGCTCACTGAGGCGGCGCCCTGGGGTTTAGTGCTCGAGTTGCCAAGTCTTAGTAGCTGAAGCTGTCATCTATACGAGGAATGTCAACAGGAACTGGAAAACAAGAAGTCCTGTCTTCCCCTCTCTTGCCTTCCAGTCTCTCGTTGGCAGAGTCTAACAAAAAGTTGGTGTCTGGGAAATGTAGTATGCCTTAATAGGCTCCCAGCCTTGGCATCGCAGAGCAGACTATGAAGGGGTGGATCTGGTGGAGAACTGACACAATATTTAATGATGATCGGTTAAAAACATTCTGTTTAAAAGGGAAGAGTTATGCTGTTACACTTCTGTTCAACTTTGTACTAGATATCTTATCCAAATAACAGGCCAAGAAAAGAAAATGCAGAATTTGAAAGGACGTAGGGAAATTGTAATTATTTTCAAATGATATGATTGTTTAGCCTCTAAGAACCTATAGAAAATTATTAGAGTTAATAAGAGAATTTTATAAGATTGCTGGTTACAAAACTATTATACAAAAATCATATGTGTTTCTACATATCAACAGCAAATAGTTTAAAAAACAAAGTTTTAATGTCTAACATTTATATTAGCTAACAAAATAAAAGATTCCTAGATATGAACCTCACCAAAGATACGTGGGAATTTTATGAAGAAAATAATAAAAATTTACTGGAAGACATTTAAAAATGAGGAGTCATATTATTTTCAAGAATAGAAGGAATAACATTAAAAAGCAATTTATCCTCAAATCAATCAATTAGATTCAATAAAATTTCAGTAAAAAACCTAAAAGGAGTTTATGGTGACCTTGAAAAACTTACTCTAAAATTTAAATTGAGAAGCAAAGAATCAAAAATGGCTAATATATTGCTGAAGAATAATGAGATGGGAAACAGATTCTACTATAAATCTTGTGCAAATATTTTGATAATGTGGAATTGGTTCATGGAGAGATAAACAGGTTAATGAAACAGAAAAGAGACTGCAGAAATAGACCCATTTGTACATGGAAGGATATATGGCATATTTCAGACTGTAGTGAAAAATGGAGTATTCAATAGAAAGTGTTAGGAAATTGGCTGTCTCTATTGGAAAAAAATGGATTACATAGACAGAAACCAATTCTAGAAGGATAAAGACTTAAAATGTTAAAGGTAAACATTTAAAATTTTAGGAGAAAATGTTAGAGAATATCTTTATGCCCTCAGGTTTGGGAAAGATTTTAAAACAAGACACAAAGAGCAAGTCCTACAAATGAAAAGACTGATTAATTCAACTACATTAAAAATAATTTCTGCCCATCAGAAAAGCATATAAATAACACAAAAAGATAAGCCACAACCTAGGAGAAGATAATTTCAATCCTATGTAACTGACAAAGGCTTAATGTCTAGAATATATATATATATATATATATATATATGGAAGTAGACTCTTGGAGGGCACAAAAGAACCTTGTGCACCAGGACCCAGGAGAAAGGAGCAGTGACCCCACAGGAGACCTGCCTGTGAGTGTCCAGGAGTCTCGGCGAAGGCGTGGGTCGGTGGTGGCCTGCTGCAGGGCTGGGGGCACGGACTGTAGCAGTACACGCCTGGGATCTTTTGAGGGAGGTCACCACTATCTTCATTTCCTCCACCATAGTTTGGCCCCAGGTAAATAGCAGGGAGGGAACACAGCTCCACACATCAACAGAAACTTGGATTAAAGATTTACTGAGCATGGCCTCTCCCATCAGAACAAGTCCCAGTATCCCCATCAGTCAGTCTATCCCATCAGGAAGCTTTCATAAGCCTCTTATCCTTCTCCATCAGAGGGCGGACAGACTGAAAACCACCATCACAGAAAACTAACCAATCTGATCACATGGATCACGACCTTATCTAACTCAGTGAAACTATGAGCCATGCTGTGTAGGGACACCCAAGACAGATCGGTCATGGTGGAGAATTCTGACAAAATGTGGTCCACTGGAGAAGGGAATGACAAACCACTTCAGTATTCCTGCCTTGAGAACCCCATGAACAGTGTGAAAGGGCAAAAGGATAGGACATTGAAAGATGAACTCCCCAGGTCAGTAGGTGCCCAATATGCTACTGGAGATCAGTGGAGAAATAACTCCAGAAAGAATGAAGAGATGGAGCGAAAGCAAAAACAATGCCCAGTTGTGGATGTGACTGGTGATGTAAGCAAGGTCCAATGGTGTAAAGAGCAATATTGCATAGGAACCTGGAATCTTAGGTCCATTAATCAAGCAAATTGGAAGTGATCAAACAGGAGATGGCAAGAGTGAACGTTGACATTTTAGGAATCAGCGAACTAAAATGGACTGGAATAGGTGAATTTAACTCAGATGATCATTATATCTACTACTGTGGGCAAGAACCCTTTAGAAGAAATGGAGTAGCCATCATAGTCAACAAGAGTCCAAAATGGAGTACTTGGATGCAGTCTCAAAAATGACAGAATGATCTCTGTCTCCAAGGCAAACCATTCAATATCATGGTAATCCAAGTCTATGCCCCAACCAGTAATGCTGAAGAAGCTGAAGTTGAAGACCTACAAGAGTCTATGAAGTAGTCTATGAAGACAAGACCAATAGTAGTCTATGAAGACCTACAAGACCTTCTAGAATTAACGCCCCCAAAAGATATCCTTTTAATTATAGGGGACTGGAATGCAAAAGTAGGAAGTCAAGAAACACCTGGAGTAATACGCAAATTTGGCCTTGGAGTACAGAATGAAGCAGGGCAAAGGCTGATAGAGTTCTGCCAAGAGAATGCACTGGTCATAGCAAACACCCTCTTCCAACAACACAAGAGAAGACTCTGCATGTGGACATCACCAGATGGTCAACACTGAAATCAGATTGATTATATTCTTTGCAGCCAAAGATGGAGAAGCTCTATACAGTCAGCAAAAACAAGACCAGGATCTGACTGTGGCTCAGATCATAAACTCCTTATTGCCAAATTCAGACTTAAATTGAAGAAAGTAGGGAAAATCACTAGATCATTCAGGCATGATCTAAATCAAATCCCTAGCAATTATACAATGGAAGTGACAAATAGATTTAAGGGACTAGATCTGATAGACAGAGAGCCTGATGAACAATGGATGGAGGTTCATGACATTGTACAGGAGACAGGGAGCAAGATCATCCCCAACAAAAAGAAATGCAAAAAAGCAACATGGCTGTTTGAGGAGGCCTTACAAATAGCTGTGAAAAGAAGAGAAGCAAAAAGCAAAGGAGAAAAAGAAAGATGTACCTATTTGAATGCAGAGTTCCAAAGAACAGCAAGGAGCGATAATAAAGCCTTCCTCAGGGATCAGTGCAAAGAAATAGAGGAAAACAATAGAATGGGAAAGACTAGAGATCTCTTCAAGAAAATTAGAGATACCAAGGGAACATTTCATACAAAGATGGGCTCAATAAAGGACAGAAATGGTATGGACCTAACATAAGAGGAAGATATTAAGAAGAGGTGGCAAGAATACACAGAAGAACTGTACAAGAAAGATCTCATGACCCAGATAATCACAATGGTGTGATCACTCACCTAGAACCAGACATCTGGAATGTGAAGTCAAGTGGGCCTCAGGAGAAATCACTATGAACAAAGTTAGTGGAGGTGATGGAATTCCAGTTGTGCTATTTCAAATCTTAAAAGACGATGCTGTGAAAGTGCTGCACTCAATATGCCAGCCTATTTGGAAAACTCAGCAGTGGCCACAGGACTGGAAAAGGTCAGTTTTCATTCCAATCCCAAAGAAAGGAAATGCCAAAGAATAATCAAACTATCACACAATTACACTCATCTCACACACTAGTAAAGTAATGCTCAAAATTCTCCAGGCCAGGCTTCAGCAATACATGAACTGTGAACTTCCAGATGTTCAAGCTGGATTTAGAAGAGGCAGAGGAACCAGAGATCAAATTGCCAACATCCGTTGGATCATCAAACAAGCAAGAGTTCCAGAAAAACATCTATTTCTGCTTTATTGACTATGCCAAAGTCTTTAGCTGCGTGGATCACAAAAAACTGTGGAAAATTCTTAGAGAGATGGGAATACCAGACCACCTGACCTGCCTCTTGAGAAATCTGTATGCAGGTCAAGAAGCAACAGTGAGAACTGGACATGGAATGAAAGAGTTGCTCCAAATTGGGAAAGGAGAACATCAAGGCTGTATATTGTCACCCTGCTTATTTAATTTATATGCAGAGTACATCATGAGAAATGCTGGGCTGGATGAAGCATAAGCTGGAATCAAGATTGCTGGGAGAAATATCAATTACCTTAGATATGCTGATGACACCACCCTTATGACAGAAAGTTAAGAACTAAAGAGCCACTTGATGAAAGTGAAAGAGGAGAGTGAAAAAGTTGGCTTAAAGCTCAACATTCAAAAAACTAAAATCATGGCATCCGGTCCCATCACCTCATGGCAAATAGATGGGGAAACAGTAGAAACAGTGTCAGAATTTATTTTCTTGGGCTCCAAAATCACTGCAGATGGTGACTGCAACCATGAAATTAAAAGATGCTTACTCCTTGGAAGGAAAGTTATGACCAACCTAGATAGCATATTAAAAAGCAGAGACATTACTTTGTCAACAAAGGTCCATCTAATCAAGGCTATAGTTTTTCTAGTAGTTATGTATGGATGTGAGAGTTGAACTATAAAGACAGCTGAGCGCAGAAGAATTGATGCTTTTGAACTGTGGTGTTGGAGAAGACTCTTGAGAGTCCCTTGGACTGCAAGGAGATTCAACCAGTCCATCTTAAAGGAGATCAGTCCTGGGTGTTCACTGGAAGGACTGATGTTGAAGCTGAAACTACAATACTTTGTCCACCTAATGCGAAGAGCTGACTCATTGGAAAAGACCCTGATGCTTGGAAAGATTGAGGGCAGGAGGAGAAGGGGACAACAGAGGATGAGATGGTTGGATGGCATCACCCACTCAATGGACATGAGTTTGAGTAGGCTCTGGGAGTTGGTGATGGACAGGGAGATCTGACACGCTGCAGTTCATGGGGTCACAAAGAGTCGGACACGACTGAGCGACTGAACTGAACTGATATATAAATACACACACACATACACACACACACACACACACTTCCTAAAATTGATAAGAAAAAGACAAACATATGACCCAACGTATTCAATGTTTTTGGAAGAGTCCTTGACAAACTCCATCATAAATACTTGAGCAGTCTTTAGGTTTTTGAGCAAAGCTCTTCCATCCTCTCTGGATCAGTATTCCTTTTGAGAAATACTTTCTGGCCTGCGATCCAAGCTTATTAGAGATTGAATACTGAAGGTGACCTGCATTGCCAGCAAGAACACTGTGAGGAAGAGGCCACATTTTTGCCATTCCTGTTATTTTCTTTTTTTTTCTGGCAGGCCTGTTCTGTGAGTGGAATTTTTTTCCCTCATGGTAACTGTAGTGGAGACTCTTCCCCAGCCTCGTGCATGCTGAGTAGCGGGATGTGGTGACTTAGACAGGGGGTTCTTTGAACCCAGCTGGGTGGTCCGATTTGAACCCCACCGGGTGGTCCGGTTCCCCGGTTTCCGGATCATGTGTGGCCCTTTCAGTGGTCCACTTTTGTTGCATTGTTTTGGGAGTTGTTCCTGGAGGCCCAGAGAGTCAGTTCAGGTGGGCTGGGAAGCAGGTATCAAGATGGAGATAAATGTGCAAGAAATTTACTTGGGGAAGCGCTTGTGAAGAAGCTAGGGGGAGGCGGCGGGAGTGGGTGAGCAGAGTTTCAGACCAGGATGAAGTTCCGACACCTGGAGGGAAGGAAGGGGGACCCTCAGATTGTAGCATAGTTCTGAGAAAATCTCGGCCAGGATGATTGGAAGTCCCTGAGTAAAGACTGCCCAATAATTCAGCTAGTGCAGGAGGAACCTGATCCAGTACCCCACTGGGCTCGGTCAGGGGCCGGGGGCAGCCTGGAGAATGTGTAGCCTTTTCTGTGCCCTGCCGTGGTCCCTGCAGGTGGCAGCGGCCAGATAACCATGCTCCTCAAAGCAAGTTTCTTCTCAAAAAAAGATGTGAGCACACATTCGCTTGGCTGCTTTGCTTAGCCTAGAGGCTTCTCTTGTCTTTCCAGTGACTTTTGAGGGAGCATCTAAATTCTTTTGAAAACTATATTCTCTGTTTAAACTAGCTGGTATAATATCTGTTATCTGTAGTTTAACTCTTACCAATACAACCCTTAAGCTTATCAGAGTATCTGGCATATTGTAGATGCTCAATACATATTTATGAATGATTTTAAGTGGAGTGGTGAATGGTCAGGATATTTAATATTTAGTTGCCAACTGTTTGTGCTGTTGCAAGCAATCCTTTTAGCAAGATGTGACAGACTCGTAGAACCAGGTTTAGGGATGATTCGAGGGAATAAAGGGGGTGGGCAGCAAAGGAAGATGTGGCTGCCTGCCCCACTCCCCAACCTGCTGAGCCTGTGTTGAGCAGCAGGTTGGGGTCCAAGGGAGCAGGCTGTGGCTGGCAATGCATGATAGTTGCTCCTGGGGTACAGAGAGGCTGCAGCTTAAATCCCATGCAGGAGCTGATGAAAGGAAAATTACACTGGAGGGAGGTTCCCTTTGATCGGGGCAGAGGGGGATGTGGGGGTGTGTGGGGTGGGTGGCAGAGACTGATATTTGGGTTTATATGCAAATACGTGAATTCCATATAAATCTATATACCTCTGTCTCTGAGATTTAAAAAACCAACTGTAAGAGCCACCTCCTTTTCTCTCTCTTGCTGCCATCCCAAGGGATCTCCCATCCTTTATTACAGCTGAGCAGCCCCATTAAAAGGAAGGATTAGGGACATCACCCCAATTCAGTTCACCCTTGGGAAGTCTTGGTGTGTTTATAAAATCTCAGCTATTTCCTGAGAACTAGGTTTAGTAAACTTTAATCTCTCCTCTCAAATTCCCAAAGGACATTGGGTAAATCACACAGAGAAATAGTCTGAAGGAGGTAGTTGTCATCAAAGTCTTGCTGAAAAATTCCTGAACAAAACATACTTAACATATTGAGACTTCAAAAATTAAAATTTATTTAGCACTGCCCTAAAACATTCACTGTTTTGTTTTGTTTTTTGCTGAGAACTGTGGGAGACTTAGGTGGAAGTGGTAATTTGTCCAGATAATAAACACTTAAGAACAGGAGTAATAATCGAAGTTTCTTCTCGACCATATCTCAGGTTGATGGAGCAGAGTGATTTCTATTTGGATAGGCTTCACTCCTGCACACCTGGAACCGCCCAGGCTGATGAAAGAAACCTATCCGGTATTTAGCTTTGCCAAGTGTTTAATATTTCAATTGGAGAGTTATGGAACCTCACTGGAAGAGGAGGACAAATCTAAGTCAGTGTCTAATTCTCAACCTTCCTGCTTTCTTTTCCTCATGGTGACCAGATGCTCCCTGCAGGCCAGGGCTTTAGGTCATTATTGGGTCTAGTTACCACAACTCAGGCACCGTGCCCTCCATACAAAAACACTTAAACACTTAGGAAGATGCCATTAATACACGTCAATGAAAGTATTATATGTATAAAATGTGGACTTTTTTTTAAAGTTAACATTAAAAAATTATAAATTATTCAATAGGTGTTAAAATGCTGAATCATTTCTTAAATCCGATAGGATTTTTAGTCTTAACAGTTTGTTCAAAGCAGAATCTAAATAAGGCCCATGCATTGAGGTTGGTTGATGTGTCTTTAAGGCTCTTGTCCCCAGATATTCCCCATCTCTCTCTCTGTTGTCTCTCTTTTCAACTTACTTGTTGAAGAAACAAGATCATTTTTTCTGTAGATTTTACCATTATCTGGATCTTGCTGATTATACCCCCTTGTGATATCTCTCAGTCTATTTTTCTGCTCTTTATTTTCTTACAAATTGGTCATTGGATGGAGATTGGATTACATTCATGGCTGCTTTTTGGTAAGACTCATTCAAGGATGAGTAAAGAATATGGTAAAGAATCCATCTGCAATGCAGGAGACCCCCGTTTGATTCCTGGGTTGGGAAGATCCGCTGGAGAATGGATAGGCTGCCTACTCCAATATGCTTGGGCTTCCCTGGTGGCTCAGCTCTTGAAGAATCTGCCTGCAATGCAGGAGACCTGGGTTCCATTCCTGGGTTGGGAAGATCCCTTGGAGAAAGGAACAGCTACCCACTCCAGTATTCTGGCCTGGAGAATTCCATGGACTGTATATCCATGGGATCACAAAGAGTTGGATATGACTGAGTGACTTTCACTCACTATTCATGGATGGACTTATGCTTCTACTAGGGGATGCATGATGCCCAATTATCTCTCTTTTTGTGATGGTAACAACCATTGGTGATCCCTGATTAGATTCATTAATTCATTAGGTGGACCCTGGCTTTTATTTTGAAGTACTTATAAACTCATCCTATCCTATATAGTTACTCAGTCATGTCTGACTCTTTGTGACCCTAGGGTCTGTCCATAGAATTCACCGCGCAAAAATACTGGAATGGGCTGCCATTCCCTTCTCCAGTGGATCTTCCCGACCCAGGGATCAAACCTGCATTGTACGGGTTTGCATTGCAGGCACATTCTTTATCATCTGAGTCACCAGGAAAGCCCCCTATAAACTAATAGGAAGTTGCAAAAATTGTAAAGAGAGGCATATGTATCCTTCACCCAACTTCCCTTAGCTAATGAAGTAAACATCTTATATAACCCTAGTTCAACATCAAAACTGGGAAATTGACACCAGCATAATAATAGTACATTTAAAAACATATCTGATAACATTTTTCCTTTAAAAGTCTAGTGAAAGAATCAAAATGAAAACTGTTCATGATTTGGTTAATTATATGTGTTTCACAGTTTTATTTCAGCTTGAAATATGGGTTTTTCTCTGAAAGTTAATTTATGAACGTAGGTTAAAAATACATCAAAGCTAGCTTTATTTTGAGTTGAAGACAGTTTGGCACTGTCTGACCCTATTCCAGGAGACTTATTTGTAATTCAATGGTATAAATTTGGATTTGAGGTGTCCAGCAAAAAAATGCCAAAGGCCCACTTTCCTTTTGTTAGACGCAGAAGAAACAGCTTTTCAGAGGTGAGGTCATCTTCCTTTCCCTTGAAATTCAGGGAATGCACTTGTATAATGACTTCATGGAAAAATAGCACAGCACACAGTTAAAGGAATGACAGAAACATTTTCTTTAGTGCTTTCTAATTTACAAAGGGCGTTAGTTAAATAAAGCTACACCTTAATTAGGTGTCGGAGCTTGAGAGTCAGTGGAGAACACATCTTGCTTGAAATCTGGATCCCTTCTCTTATGGCAAAAGAAAACCTGGCAGTTTCAACATGTTCACAGTGCTGCTTACGAGAGTTTAAACATCACTATTTGTTGGGACATTTCTGAGGATTCTTTCTTCTCTAATTTGGAAATTTAGAAGTATTCTTTAGATTTATAACTTGCAAAAATTGGGAGAAATTTTAAAGATCATGTGGGCTACCTAGACATGTTATAGATTAAAGACTGAGGTCTGGAGGGGTTAAGTGATTCCCTCACCCAGTCAATCATTGGCTGGGCCAGCGTGGCCTCTGACAAGCCAGGATGTGGGGCAGGTGAAAAGCAGGTGCAAAGGTACAGAGGGCAGGGAGGGGGCTTCCCTTGGGGTCCTGCAAGGGCCCTCTAAGCTCCAGAGGACTGGGCCCTGCCCTCTCGGCTCGCTCTTGTGTCTCTAGGGTTCACTATAGCGTTTGAGCTAGCAAAAGTAGACGAGGCTCTCAGAGTCAGAACACATGTAAAGGATAGGATTTGCATGTAGGGAGTGATGGGAGATGAGACTGAAAAGCCTGGCTGGAAAAGATCATCACACACTCTGTTCACCATGTTAAAAAGTTTGAACTTTTTGTTGGTGGATGATAGCGCTGAAGAATTGTAACATAACATAATCAAATGACCATTTTAGAAAGGTCGTTGGCAGCAATAGAAAGATGCACAGCTCGAGGCTGGTGAGGCTGGAGCAGAGAGAGCGCTGAGAGCTGCTGCGGAAGGAAGGGGGCTGTGCTGAGGATCTGAATTAACGCAGTGACGAGATTACAGAGTTGCATTTGAAAGATGCTCAGCAGGTAGGCTTGATCAAACAGGGACTCACTGTAGAGGAGTGAAGACTAACTTCCCTGTTTCTGGTGAAGGCAAAGTAGTTGATGGTGTTTGATCTGCTAAGATAAGGAAGGCAGGTTTGCTGGGCAAAGATGAGGAGATTGACTCTGGTGATGAGGGATGTAGGTCTGGAGCTCAGTAGAGAAGTGCCAGCCTCACAGGGAAGAGATAGTATAGTGGAAATCCACAAATTTAACTTAATGCTTTTTTTTTTTTTTAAAGTATTTTGTCTACACATTATGGATTTCAGTGTGTTTCTGGCCTTAACAAGCAACTCACTCAGTTTGCAGTTCCTTTGCAGCAATGATTAAAATAAAAGTGCTTCCCAGCAAAAGAGACCATAATCAAAATGAAAAGACAACTTACAGAATGGGAGAAAATATTTACAAACTGTGTAACCAACAAGGGGTTAATTTCTAAAATATACAAACAGTTCATACAACTCAACAGCAACAACAAATGAATGACCCAATAGAAAAATGAGCAGAAGAGCATAAAAAATAACATGTACACAGAAATTCCCCCCCGCCCCCCAAAAAAAGAGCTAAGTAAACATTTCTCCAAAGAAGGCATACAGATGGCCAACAGGCACATGTAAAGATTCTCAACGTCGCTAGTTATTAGAGAAATACAGATTGAAACTACAGTGAGGAACCACTTCACTACATTGGTCAGAATGACTATCATTAAAGTCTAAATAACATGCTGGAGAGGGTGTGAAGAAGAGAGAATGCGCCTATACTGTTGGTGGGAATGTAAATTGGTGCAGCCACTATGGAAAACAGTATGGAGATTCCTCAGAAAACTAAAAATAGAGTTGTCATGTGATCCAGCAATCCCACTCCTGGGTATATATCCAGACAGAACTGTAATTCAAAAAGATACATACACCCCTATGTTCATCGCAGGACTATTCACAATAGCCAAGTCATGGAAACAACCTACATGTTCATTGACTGATAGAGAAGATGTGGTACATATATACAATGGAATGCTACTCAGCCGTAAAAAGGATGAAGTAATGCTATTTGCAGCAACATGAAACTAGAGATTATTAAACCAAGTGAAGTAAGTCAGAAAAACACATATCCTATAATATCACTTATATGTGGAATGTAAAATATGACACAAATGAACTTACCTATGAAATCGAAAGAGACTCACAGACATAGAGAACAGACTCGTGGTTGCCCAGGAGGAGGGGATTGGGGGTGATGGAGTGGGAGTCTGGGGTCAGTAGATACAAACTATTATATATAAAATGGCTAAACAGCAAGGTCTTACTATATAGCAAGAAAAGTAAAGTGAAAGTGTTGGTCGCTCAGTCATGCCCAACTCTGTGTGAACTGTAGTACCCCATGAGCTGTAGCCCACCAGGCTCCTCTGTCCATGGCATTCTCCGGGCAAGAATACTGGAGTGGGTTGCCATTCCCTTCCCCAGGAGATCTTCCTTACCAGGGATCGAACCCAGGTCTCCCAAATTGCAGGCAAATTCTTCACCATCTGAGCCACCAGGGAAGCCCATTCAATAACCCATATAGTATAGGGAACTATATTTAATATTTGGTGGTAAACCATAATGAAAAAGGATGTATAAAAAAAGAACTTATGTATGTACAACTGAATCACTTTGTTGTATAACAGAAATTAGCACAACATTGTCAATCAACCATACTTAAAAAAACACAAAAACCTGCATCTACAATATCTCTCTCTCCTAATAGTTTGTCCACACAGGTTTGGAGGAGGGGCTGAGGGCCCAGAGAGGAGAAGGAAAGGCAGGACCCCTAGGAGTTACCACCTCCAGCCACACACACCATTGAAGGAGACCGCAGTGTGGGTGGGGGTGGTGAATAACCCATCAGCTCTCTCCAATCAAGCTGCGCCCTCTGGCTCTCACCTCCTTGCTTCCCTGATCTCTTCTTCTTCCCAAGTCTGTCTTCCCACCTCACATGTTAACCTCGAGAGGAGTTCCGGAAAAACACGACTTTCTCTGTCTCATTATATTTCTACTCTTTTAAAGTTGGTTACCCATTTGATTAAATTCATCTACTTTTACTTCTGTGTTTCTGACTGTGTGACACGCTTTTTGTGGGGAGGAAGCACAACTAACTCATCTTTTTGGAACCCAGACCCCAGTTTCATTCCTAGTTCACTCTTAATAAATGGAATTGAAATGACACTATTTTATAGTTTCAAGTGTTTATATATACAGTAAAATAAAGAAGTTCCATAAGAATTATAAAATTTCCATAAAAGAAACAAGTTCCCTACTCTCTTATTTAACAGAAAAATTTCTTACATTATAAAGAGTGCTCAGAATATAGAAATACTTTCTATAAAAGCTATGTTTTGAACTATACTGTCTTCTTTTTTTTCCTCAGTGCTCTTTGGATTTGGTAACATCTTTGATTACATACTCACGGTTTTAAAAGTAAAGGATGATTTCATCTGAGGCAGATTGAACTTACATGAAAGCGCTTACATGGGCTGGTGATGTGAGTATAAGAGAATGCACTTACAATGAACATTTCACACAATAAATAAGCTAGTCTTTGAGTTGCCCAGTTAGGAAGGCTGGGGTATGCGGAGATTAATGCTGGGTAGTCTAACATTCTCAATTAAACTTGTTAACAAGCGAGATAGGACTTTACAAAGGATTTCAATTTTAAAGACATGGCAAGTTCAGTTCAGTTGCTCAGCTTGTCCAACTCTTTGCCAAGCCATGGACTGCAGCATGCCAGGCTTCCTTGTCCATCTCCAATTCCCGGAGCTTACTCAATTTCATGTCTATCAAGTTAGTGATGCCATCCAACCATCTCATCCTCTGTCAGCCCCTTCTCCTCCTGCCTTCAATCTTTCCCAGCATCAGGGTCTTATCAATTGAGTCAGCTCTTCACATCAGGTGGCCAAAGTATTGGAGTTTCAGCTTCAACATCTGTCCTTCTAATTAGTGTTCAGGACTGACTTCCTTTAGGATGGACTGGTTGGATCTCCTTGCAGTCCAAGGGACTCTCAAGAGTCTTCTCCAACTCCACAGTTCAAAAGCATCAATTCTTCGGTGCTCAGCTTTTTTAATAGTCCAACTCACCTCCATACATGACTACTGGAAAAACTGCGGCTTTGACTAGACAGTACATTTGTTGGCAAAGTAATGTCTCTGCTATTTAATATGCTGTCTAGGTTGATCATAGCTTTCCGTCCAAGGAGCAAGCATCTTTTAATTTCATGGCTGCAGTCACCATCTGTAGTGATTTTGGAGCCCCCTAAAATAAAGTCTGTCACTGTTTCCATTGTTTCCCCATCTATTTGCCATGAAGTGATGGGATCAGATGCCATGATCTTTGTTTCCTGAATGTTGCATTTGAAGCCAACTTTTTCATTCTCCTCTTTCACTTTAATCAAGAGGCTCTTTTGTTCCTCTTCACTTTCTGCCATAAGGGTGGCGTCATCGGCATATCTGAGGTTATTGATATTTCTCCCGGCAATATTGATTCCAGCTTGTGCTTCCTCCAGCCCAGCGTTTGTCATGATGTACTCTGCATATAAGTTAAATAAGCAGGGTGACAATATACAGCCTTGACATACTCCTTTCCCGATTTGGAACCAGTCTGTTGTTCCATGTCCAGTTCTAACTGTTGCTTCCTGAGCTGCATACAGGTTTCTCAAGAGGCAGGTCAGGTGGTCTGTTATTTCCGTCTCTTTCAGAATTTTCCACAGCTTATTGTGATCCACACAATCAAAGGCTTTGGCATAGTCAATAAAGCAGAAATAGATGTTTTTCTGAAACTCTCTTGCTTTTTCAATAACCCATTGGATGTTGGCAATTTGATCTCTGGTTCCTCTGCCTTTTCTAAATCCACCTTGAACATCTGGAAGTTCATGGTTCACATATTGCTAAAGACTGGCTTGGAGAATTTTGAACATTACTTTACTAGTGTGTGAGATGAGTATAATTGTGTGGTAGTTTGAGCATTCTTTGGCATTGCCTTTCTTTGGGATTGGAATGAAAACTGACCTTTTCCAGTCCTGTGGCCACTGCTGAGTTTTCCATATTTGCTGACATATTGAGTGCAGCACTTTCACAGCATCATCTTTCAGGATTTGAAATAGCTCAACTGGAATTCCATCACCTCCACTAGCTTTGTTCACAGTGATGTTTCCTAAGGCCCACTTGATTTCACAATGCACAAATAAAACATCTCTTTGAGGGATTTTGTTTTCTTCCTAGGAGCCAGAAATTGATTGGATTATAGAGAAAAAAGGTTTTTTTTTCCTCCCTTTGAGTGAGAAAAAATTTACAGATCTTCTCTCATATTCTCTTTCAGTGTTCAGTTTTCTCACTTATGCAGCTTTTAGTTTTTAATGAAAAGTAAATTTTTAAAGAAGCAATCTGTAAATTATTGTATGTTCTTAAGAATTCAAGCAATACAGAAGTAAGGGCATAGAGCAACAAGAGAAAGTCCTTTTACTTTTAATATAATTTAATTTTTTAAAAATTTACTTTTTAAATTGAATATAATTGCTTATATGGAATTTAAATTGGAATATAATTGCTTATGCAGTAGTCTTGTAAGGATGTGAGAGTTGGACTGTAAAGAAAGCTGAGCACCGAAGAATTGATGATGATTTTTTTTTTGATTTTTTTTTTTTTTTGATAATGTTTTTGAACTGTGATGTTTGAGAAGACTCTTGAGAGTCCCTTGGACTGCAAGGAGATCCAACCAGTACATCCTAAAGGAGATCAGTCCTGAATATTTATTGGAAGGACTGATGCTGAAGCTGAAACTCCAATACTTTGGCCACCTGATGTGAAGAACTGACTCATTTGAAAAGACCCTGATGCTGGGAGGGATTGAGGGCAGGAGGAGAAGGGGCTGACAGAGGATGAGATGGTTGGGTGGCATCACCGACTCAATGGACATGAGTTTGGGTAAACTCCGGGAATTGGTGATGGACAGGGAGGCCTGGTGTGCTGCAGAACCTGGGGTCGCAGAGTCGGACACACCTGAGCGACTGAACCGACTGACTGTTAATTGCTTTACTGTGTTGTGTGATTTCTGCCGTACAACGGTGCAAGACAGCTACAAGTATACGTATCTTCTCAGATGGTAAAGAATCTGCCTGCAATGCAGGAGACATGGGTTCGATCCCTAGGTCAGGAAGATCCCCTGAAGAAGAGAATAGCAATCCATTCCAGTATTCTTGCCTGGAGAATCCTATGGACAGACCCTGGGGTTGCAGAGAATTGGACAGGCCTGAGTGACTGACACCTACCATTCCCTCTTAAGCCTCACTCTCACTCCATCCCGAATCCCAACCCTCTTGGTCATCACAGAGCACCCAGCTGATTTCCCTTTGTTATGCAGCAGCTTCCCAGGAACCATCTGTTTACCATGGTAGTGTATATATGTCAGTGCTCCTGGTAGCTTACAGTGAGTGGTGTCCGATTCGTGATCTCCCAAGAAGACTGAGCTTCGGGACCAGGGACCAGGCTGGATCACTCAAGAGCTTTTGTGTAGCAGGGTTTTAGTAAAGTAAGAAAAGGAACAGAGAAATCTTCTGAAAGAGACATCAGAAGGGGGATGGACAGAGCCCTCCTCGCTAGACTTTAGCGAGGGAACTATATTCTTTCTAAATTGGTTATTGCAATAAAAAGAATGCCTCAAGGTTGTAAAGATTTTTACCAGACCCACTCCCATGATGTACATTTTAAGATCACAGGATGGGTCAGAAGGTTTTCAGGAAGGACAAATTGTCCTCACGCAGTTTACACTGTTGTTACATAATCCTTAGTACAGAATTTGAACCGAGTTTTTTGTTGTGTAATCATTAGTTTGGGGCTTAAAGAAAAAAACGTTTTATGTGACTAAGACTAAGGAATGTAGAGAAAAAAGATGTTTGTCCTTTCTTCCTCCTTGAGAATTCCAGACCCCTATCTCCTCAAGGGCCCCAGGCCCCTCCCTCCTGGGGACCCGGGCTCCCCGGACTTCTTATCGACCTACCTAGGAATTGACTCTCACACTGCTCTCTCAGTTTGCCTCACTCTCTCCTTCCCATGCTATGTTCACAAGCCCATTCTCTACGTCTGCCTCTCTATTCCTGTCCTGCAAATAGGTTGGTTCTTCTAGATTCCATATATATGTTAATACACGGTGTTTGTTTTTTGGAAGGTTCTCAGGAAGGTTCTTTTAAATGCATCCTTTTCCCAAACCACCTCTTCCTCAGCAGTGATTGCTCGGACAGTTTGATGTGTATTTTTCAGACCCCTTCCTGTGTATTTACATACATATGTATGCACTCTAACTTGAATTTCTTATTTTTTAACATGAGTGAAAATATTACATGTATTGTTTTGCAATTTGCTATTCTTTTTGAATGATCTTAAAATTTTTTCATGTCACTACATATAAATCTACCGTATTCTATCTGAGCTTTGCTCAGTGTTACAGAACGTGTGTAGAAGAAACCACAGTTATACATCCTTTGCCAGTAAGCCCTTGATTTGGTCCAGATAAAGGGTGGCATCACCAACTCGGTGGACATGAGTTGGAGCAAGCTCCTGGAGTTGGTGATCGACAGGGAAGCCTGGCGTGATGCAGTCATGGGGTCGCAAAGAGTCAGACAGGACTGAGCGACTGAACCGAACTGACTGAAAGGGCAAATATCTCTTGTTCTCAGAGAAGGTAGGCCCTTCCTCCAGCCAGTCGGCCCCCTTTGCAAGTATGTACTTCCCACCCTTTGTAATAGCTAGAGAGACCGAGTGACACCATCTGGACTAGGAAATGTGAGGGGAAGTTGGCAGAGAGGTGTCCAGGGAATCTCTATTCCTTGAAAAAGAGCGAAAGCATCACAAGGAGGTTTATCTCTGCCCTGGGCATTCTTCTCACATCCTCCACTTCCTGCTTTGAAGTCAGTTGCAATTTCTGGAGCTTGAAACTATCTTGAGGCCACAAGGCCACAGGCATGAGGCTGCAAAGTCAACATGCCAAGCTTATTATTTCATTTTTCTGTCTAACAAACCACCTTGAAATCACAGTGGATTACAAGTGTAAACTTTTGTTTCCACGCTCAGAGGTATGCAAGCTATCTCGGGCTCTGCTGGGCTGATTTGAGACTGGCTGGGTGTGGCTCCAAGTTGTGTGTTAGGTTCAGGTCTGTTCTATGTATTTCCTCAATTTCCTTGCATCAGTAGCTCTCTAATGTAGTTCTTTTTATGAAGGAACCCAGGAGTGCAAGGAGGTGAGTAGAAACACAAGATACTTATGATCTTGGCTTAGAACCGGCATATACACAGTTACTTCCGCTCACATTCAACTGGCTAATCAAGGTTGCAAGGCCAAGTCTAACATTAGCCTGTTCTAGCACACTGCAAGGTTACACTGCAGACAGAGTGAAGAGCTGAGAACATAATCCAGTCAGTACTCAAAGATGGAGGAGTTGAGGGGTGAAAAGATGTTGGGTCCTTGATGACAAAGTGGAGCAGCTGAGCAAACAGTGGTATGAGTTTTATTCAGAGCTTGTTATATGATAAAAAAAAAAGAGTCCCTATTTATATAAGGCACAATTTCTGCTGGTGGTTGAAGACATTTCAAAATGATAAAATATAGTTGTATTGTAAATAAACTGTTTTTTATTGATGGGCATTTAAGTCATTTCCAATTTTCCTTTATTACAATGCTACAATGAGCATTTTATACACAACATGACCAAAATGTATGTGTATTTCTATCAGATGGGTTCTTAGATACAGAATTGCTGAGCAGAAGAGTATTTACATTTAAAATTTGATAGATAACATCAGATTGTCCTCCACAAGACTTTGTCAGTTCATTTTTCATACCATTACTAATCCTGCTATTATCACATTAAAAAATGCTTCCAGTTTGATGGGTGAAATATAGTTCTGTTTCATTTGCACCGATTAGTGAAATTAAATGTCTTTTCATGTATTTGTTGGCTATTTGTATTTCTTATTGTGTGATTTGCACAATACCCTTTGCTCATTTTTCTGCTGTGTTTTCATTTTCTCTTAGTAATTGGTAGAAGATTATTTTATTTTGTGCTTTTCATTTTGTCTGTTTTTACACGTATGATAGATATTTTCTGTCACTTATTTGTCTTATCATCTTTAAAAATTTTTAAATTAAGTATTGCAAATACAAAACAGTAGATATGAAACGTGTTTAATCTCCAAAGAATGGTAATAGAATACATTGCCAGGAATTCATGACCCGGTTTAGAAACTTGTACTTACTCCTCACTCAGGAAGTCCTGCCCGCGTCCCTTTGGCTCTACCCTCTTTTCAGAACAGTCACAACCCTGAATTTTGAGTTTATCATTCCCTTATTTTTCTTTGTGGTTTTGCTACATAAATCTGTGTCCACAAATAAAGCAACCTAGATGCCCACCAGCAAACGAATGGATAAGGAAGCTGTGGTACATATACACCATGGAATACTACTCAGCCGTTAAAAAGAATTCATTTGAATCAGTTCTAATGAGATGGATGAAACTGGAGCCCATTATACAGAGTGAAGTAAGCCAGAAAGATAAAGACCAATACAGTATACTAACACATATATATGGAATTTAGAAAGATGGTAATGATAACCCTATATGCAAAACAGAAAAAGAGACACAAATGTACAGAACAGACTTTTGGACTCTGTGGGAGAAGGTGAGGGTGGGATGTTTCGAAAGAACAGCATGTATATTATCTATGGTGAAACAGATCACCAGCCCAGGTGGGATGCATGAGACAAGTGCTCGGGCCTGGTGGGCTGGGAGGACCCAGAGGGATCGGGTGGAGAGGGAGGTGGGAGGGGGGATCGGGATGGGGAATACAGGTAACTCCATGGCTGATTCGTGTCAATGTATGACAAAACCCACTGCAATATTGTGAAGTAATTAGCCTCCAGCTAATAAAAAAAAATCTGTGTCCACAAATAATATAGTACTTAGCTTACATGTTCCTGACATATAAATGTGACCATATTGTAAGTTTTCTTTGATAACTGCTTACACTCAGCATGTTTCTAAGGTTCATCCACTTTGTTTGCGTGTAGCTGTAGCTCATGTCAGCAAAGAATTCCATTACATGAGAGCATAATTTATCCATTCCCCCAGCAAACAGTGGTGCTCTGAACATGGTTAGTCGGTGCCCATGTACAAGAGTTTCTCAAGTTTATCTAGGAATGAAGTTGATAGATCCTACACTATGTGCATGTTCAGACAAGCTATATAAATGTCAAAGTGATTTTTACCAATTTACCCTCCCTACCAGTGGGTATCACTCTTTCTGTTATCCCACATCCTTGCCAACACTTGATAACATTATCTTTAAATTTTTGCGAATCTGGCAGGAGTAAAGTCATAACTTATGGCTCTAAGTCTTAACTTAATGCATTTTCTTAATTGCTAAAGAACAACAGACTGGTTCCAAATTGGGACAGGAGTACTGCAAGGCTGTATATTGTCACCTTGCTTATTTAACTTATATGCAGAGTACATCATGCCAAATGCCAGGCTGGATGAAGCACAAGCTGGAATCAAGATTGCTGGGAGAAATATCAATAACCTCAGATATGCAAATGACACCACCCTTACGGCAGAAAGCGAAGAACTAAAGAGCCTCTTGATGAAAGTGAAAGAGGAGAGTGAAAAAGTTGGCTTCCAACTCAACACCAGAAAACTAAGATCATGTCATCCGGTCCCATCACTTCATGGCAAATAGATGGGGAATCAATGGAAACAGTGAGAGACAGCCGACAGAGGATGAGTTGGTTGGATGGCATCACTGACTCAATGGACGTGAGTTTGAGTAAGCTCTGGGAGTTGGTGATGGACAGGGAGGCCTGGTGTGCTGCAGTCCATGGGGTCGCAAAGAGTTGGACATGATTGAGCAACTGAACTGAACTAAATCGAATTACTAACGAGATTGGTTTCTTTTCCAGTGCCTGTTGAACATTTTTTATCTTCCTCTTCCACGAAACTTCTGTTCACCTTTGCTCATTTTTCTGTCGGATTGTTTGCCTTTTCCTGATTTATTTGTATTCGTTCCGCATATAGTCTAGATCTGAACATCTTGTCATTTCGTCAGGTCCTTATCTGTGCTTTGCCTTTCCACTCTCTTAATGGTATCTTTTGGTGAACAGAATTTCTTAATTTTAACCTACTCAAACTTACCCATCATTGTGGTTAGGAGTGTGTGTCTCTGTGTTTGTGTACACACATATGTGTACTTTACTAAAGAAATCCTTCCCTACCCTAATGTCATAAGCATAATCTTTGAGATTTTCACCCAAACATTTTATGGTTTTGCCTTCTACATTTAAGTTTTAATCCATATAGAATTGAGGGTTGATATAGAATTGAGTTTTGTGGGTTTGGTGAGATTTCTCACCCCTTTCTAATAAGGATAACTACTTGGGGCAGCAGAATCCATTGGGAATCCAGCGTTCTCCCACTGCCCCGTGCTCCCACATCTTTGCTGTTAATATAAATCACATTCTGAGCACATGGGGCTGTTTCTGGGTTTCTATCCTGTCGTAGTGGTGTATTTGCCTATTCCAATGCAAATGCCACAATATATTAATTAACATAGCTTCATGTATCACTTAAAAAACAACTTCTCCCACCTACTTCCTCAGGCATACCTTAGGCTTTATGGGATGTTTTCTATTCCATATATATTTTAGAATTAGCTTGTCAAGACTCAGAAGACTCTCTACAGTTTCTACTGTCTTGAATCTGTAAATTAAGTTGAGGAGAATTGACATCTTTTTAGTAATGATTCTCTTTATATTTGAACATGGCCTCAATTTATTTAGATATTTTTAATGTATATTAATAAAGTTTATAATTTTTTTCTTATAAATATCTTTGGTATGCTAATTTTTAGGTTCTTCACATTTTTAAAATTCCATAAATTTTATCTTTTTAAAAAACTATGCATTTGAACTCTTTGCTGGTGGTTTAGAAGGACAATTGATTTTATATTCAGATCTCATGTTAAGTTCTACTGTTTATTAAGAAACTATGATGATTTTTTTCACAGGTTTCTGTATAGATAACTTATCATATGCAAATAAAGTTGTTTCTTCCTTTCTAGTACTTAATTCATTTATTTCTTTTTCTTGCCTTACCTCACTGACTTAGATCTCCCATTGCATCTCACTTTATCTTCTTTGCTTTTTAATGATTGCTTCATTATTTTCAATTTCTTTGTCTCTCTGCTCCACATTCTTGCTGACTTCTGCAGCATTGTCGTCTATTTCACAAATGCTCTTTCAGTGGGTCTAGCCACACAGTAAACTTGTTCACTGAGTTTTAAATTTTAATTATGAGATTTTTATTTCTAAGGATTCTGTTAAATTTTTTTCTAAAGTCTTTCTCTGAATGCAGAACACTTCTTTATTACAGCAAGAAATAAAATAAATAAACATTACATGTTCATAATCACACTAGCCATTATTATGACTGATGGTATTTTTCAGCTTGCTCAAATTTGGGGGAATCGCTATATACCTCTCTTGAAATTCACTGACCACGTGGCGATGTTGAAGGGCGCATGAGGCCCTGTCTCCTGACCTCCGGTATAGCCAGCAGGTCAGCTCATGGCTCCCCACACAGAAGAGGCAGAGGGCATGGCACAGAGGCGGGGTCAGAGGGGGGTGATGAGAGGAAGGTCTTTTGGAGTCCAAGCAGAGAGGATAATTTTTCTGTTTTCAGGACTGGTTTTGATTGTGTCAATCACCTTTGAAGTTGATTATTCCTTGATCTGAATAACCTGAATCCACATGTTTGTATATGGAACCCCCAAAACCTCCACTGAAACCTGTAAACTGGGCCTTCGCCCCCTTCTTTTCTGGTGAAGAGTTCCAGGCTGTCCAAGATATCTCGGGACCCGTGGGCATCCTAGATTTTCACCCTATTTGGAAGGCACCTCCTTAATGTTTGTGGATCCCTTGATTGATAAACCACAGCAACTCCTCACAAACACCCTTTCAGAAAACACGTTTGAATGTCAGCAGAGGAAATTCACTTCTCAGTCTGTAGCACACCTTTGTGAGGAATACTGACAATGAGCTGGTGAGGGTGTGGTCATTCTTTGGAAGTCACAGAGAAGGACGTGATAAATGTGTCAGTTCAGTTCAGTCACTCAGTCATGTCTGACTCTTTGAGACTCCATGGACTGCAGCATGACAGGCCTCCCTGTCCATCACCAACTCCTGGAGCTTACTCAAATTCATGTCTATTGAGTCGGTGATGCCATCCAACCATCTCATCCTCTGTCGGCCCCTTTTCCTCCTGCCTTCAATCTTTCCAATCATCAGGGTCTTTTCTGATGAGTCAGTTCTTCACATCAGGTGGCCAAAATATTGGAGTTTCAGCTTCAGCATCAGTCCTTCCAATGAATATTCAGGACTGATTTCCTTTAGGATGGACTGGTTGGATCTCCTTGCAGTCCAAGGGACTCTCAAGAGTTTTCTCCAACACACAGTTCAAAAGAATCAATACTTCAGTGCTCAGTTTTCTTTATAGTCCAACTCACATCCATACATGACTACTGGAAAAATTAAAGTTTTGATTAGATGGACATTTGTTGGCAAAGTAATGTCTCTGCTTTTTAACATGCTGTCTAGGTTGATGATAACTTTTCTTCCAAGGAGCAAGTGTCTTTTAATTTCATGGCTGCAATCACCATCTACATTGGAGCCCTCAAAAATATAGTCTCTCACTGTTTCCATTGTTTCCCCATCTATTTGTCAAAGCAAAAGCAACACGCAGTTGTGGACATGATTGGTGACGAAAGTGAAGTCTGATGCTGTAAAGAGCAATATTGCATGGGAACCTCTGGAATGTTAGATCCATGAATCAAGGCAAAATGGAAGTGGTCAAACAGGAGATGGCAAGAGTGAACGTCAAAATTTTAGGAATCAGCGAACTAAAATGGACTGGAATAGGTGAATTTAACTCAGATGACAATTATATCTACTACTGTGGGCAAAAATCCCTCAGAAGAAATGGAGCGGCCATCATAATCAACAAAAGAGTCTGAAATGCAGTACTTGGATGCAGTCTCAAAAATGACAGAATGATCTCTGCTCATTTCCAAAGCAAACCATTCAATATTACAGTAATCCAAATCTATGTTCCGACCAGTAATGCTGAAGAAGCTGAAGTTGAACGGTTCTATGAAAACCTACAAGACCTTATAGAACTAACACCTAAAAAATGTCCTTTTCATTATAGGGGACTGGAAGGCAGAAGTAGGAAGTAAAAAAATACCTGGAGTAACAGGCGAATTTGGCCTTGGAGTAGAAAATGAAGCAGGGCAAAGGCTAATAAGCGTTTTGCCAAGGGAACGCACCGGTCATAGCAAACACCCTCTTCCAACAACACAAGAGAAGTCTCCACACATGGGCATCACCAGATGGCCAACACCAAAATCAGGTTGATTATGTTCTTTGCAGCCAAAGATGGAGAAGTTCTATACAGTCAGCAAAAACAAGACTGGGAGCTGACTGTGGCTCAGATTATGAACTCCTTATTGTGAAATTCAAACTTAAATTGAAGACAGTAGGGAAAACCACTAGACCACTCAGCTATCCATTCAGGTATCCCTCTCTGATGCTTAAGCTCCCGGGGGCAGCAGGCATGCAGGCTGGGAGCCTGGGGGGTGGCCGACTGCGGGCGAGGTGGCCCTGCCCCTACCTGTCCCTCTTTTCCTGCCATGGCTCCAGAGACTCTGCTTCTCCCTGTGACTACTGAATTCTTTTACTTCTTAGTCACAGCTTCAATCCTCCCTTTTTAATTTTTAAACAAAAGTAAACATACTTGTAGGTTTCTTCCTATATTTGAAGTTTACAAGTTAGTTTATGTCGTCTGCTGTTTCTGCTGCCTTTCACAGTGAGTTACATCCTTCCCTGGTTTGGGAGTTTTGACTCTGATTTTCTATTTTTATCCATGAGAATTTTTGAGGCCTACATTGAAGGTGGGTTCTTCTAGGGTTTTCATTTGTTTCTGCTAGATGTCCGGGGCATTACCAACGTGAGGTCGTTTTATTCTGAAGTGTCTGTTTAAGGTTTCTCACTCCAAGGTATTATTTGTTTGGGCTACAAGCATCAGAAAGAATCAGCTAGTGTTAAGAATTCTCAAGGGAGATTTACCCCCTCCACCCCCACCCCCAATCGAGAGACAGCATTTAGGGCAGGCAGGCAGTTTTATTTGCTGCCTCCTTGAACAGGGGCTGGCTGATTTCCATTTCACTCTGACATTGTGAGTGTGGCCTTTTGTGGTTCCACGTTATGGAGGGAGGGAATCTCTTATAGAGCCTCCCACTTTAGACTGACCCTTAGGACCTTTAAGGTCAGAAAATGAAGTTTAAGGACTCTGGGGTTTGGCAAATGCCGTCAGAGTAAATGTCAATTTTGCGGCTCTGCTTCTCTGTGTTTCCCCTTTCTCTTGACTTTTGGGTTTTGAGGACTCTGTTTTCTCGATAAGCCCATACTTGCATTAAAAAAAGATGTTTTCAGTATTCCATCCAGAGTTTTTAATTGCTATGGAATAGCATTCTTGGCATAGGCAAGCTGGGGTGCTTCCCCTTACTGTGGTTAGCCTTAGGAGACAAGAATTCCTTCCTTCTGGCCTGGCCCTGAGCTGTTTCCCTTGACAACCTGACAAATCTCAGTGTAACATCTGCATCTCCTCTGTGAACATGCATATGATCTCCTCTGATTATGCACTGTTTTCAATGACTTTTAAGTATTTTAAAAATTTTGCCATAGGCCTCAGTGGAATTGACCTTACTCAGAACTACAGCAGAATGTGTAAATGGTTTCTCTTTGGGCTACTTTAAGTATACTGTCTAAAATGGAAATTTCTCAGTGAAACTTGTTTATGAACAGAAATCAGTGTTGAGAAATGATGGCATATGAAATAAAATCTGACGAGATCGGGCGCGTTCAGGGTGGTATGGCCGTAGACTGAACTATGGTGTTGGAGAAGACTCTTGAGAGTCCCTTGGACTGCAAGGAGATCCAGCCAGTCCATCCTGAAGGAGATCAGTCCTGGGTGTTCATTGGAAGGACTGATGCTGAAGTTGAAACTCCAATACTTTGGCTACTTCATGTGAAGAGTTGACTCATTGGAAAAGACTCTGATGCTGGGAGGGATTAGGGGCAGGAGGAGAAGGGGACGACAGAGGATGAGATGGCTGGATGGCATCACTGACTCAATGGACATGAGTTTGAGTAAGCTCCGGGAGTTGGTGATGGACAGGGAGGCCTGGCATGCTGCGATTCATGGGGTCGAAAAGAGTCGGACACGACTGAGTGACTGAACTGAACTGAACTGAACTGATGCTGTTGTCAGTCGTATCTGACTCTTTGCGACCGCCTGTAGCCCTCCAGGTTTCTTGGCTCATGGGATTTCCCAGGCAGGTTTACTGGGGTGGGTTGCCATTTCCTCCTCCAGGGGATCTTCCCTACCCAGGGATTGAATTCTTGCCTCTTGTGTCTCCTGCATTGGCAGGCAGATTCTTTACCACTGAGCCACCTGGAAAACCCAGTTATACTGTATGCATATATCTAAAAACAGTATTATTAAAAAAGCAGAGAGAGAGAGAGAGAGAGAGAGAGAGAGAGAGAGAGAGAGAAAACCTCACATACACATAAAACTCCACAGTGATGAAATGGATAATTCACAAGGATGCCTACTCTTCTAAGGGAATGGACTCTTTTCTTGTAGTCTTTGAATGTTCACCCTGATGTTTAAAGCAGTGTATCCTCATTAACCCCTTCCACTGAATGGTGGTCTACAATTATGTTTCTGTTGTGCTTCTGTCCTCCCTTGGGAAGCAAAAGATGACAGATTCAGCAGAAAGCTGGACCTCACTGTATAAGCAAGTAGGCTGACGCTGTGCTCATCAGGATAAGTTTTGTGATACACAGAGGTAACACAATGGAAATCACAGTTTAGAAATCCAATTTATCTTGCTGTGAATAGAATTGCCTTCAATCCTGATGACAATTAGTTTTGTTCCATAACACTGTGATAGGAATGTGACATTGAAAAACTGCTTGCTATCTATGCAAGCTTTCATCTACCGCGAGTTCATGCCACAGAGGAAAAATGTTAATTCTACTTAAGTGAGAAAACATAAAAAGGTTTTTCACAAAGAGCGGCCACAAGGTCAGAGTATGACTGCTGAGGTAATGAAGGGAAGGCGTCCCTGAAACTTTTAGTTGCTTATACATTCTATTAATGTTTCAAAATTCTGCTGATTCTTTTTTCTCAAAACCACTGGGGTTGCGGCTCAGTCACATTATGGATGAAGAGGGGAGTGATGCCAGCCTTTAATGTTTCCTGGTACTGCACAGAGCCTGCCGCTGGTGCTCTTGGCTGGCCTTGGCTTTCCTCTTTGGTTCCAGCATCCTTTTCCTTTTCATCCAACCTTTCTGGGAAGTCTGTTCAGTACTTATGGTATTGTTTTGAAAACCTCCAAATTGCACCTTCACATTTACTGTGAGAATAAAAAGCCCCCTGGTATAGCATACTCTAGGAAAAAAAAAGCCTGAAATATGGTTAACAGTTTTCCACCCATCTGTCAGCAAGCGCACATCAAAAGAAAATCTGTAGTTTGATAAGATTGGATTCAGGCATCCTGCACCTCAGCAGTATGTGTGTTTGTTGATCACTGCAGGAGTGAAGAGAGACCCGGAGCAGGGCAGACTTGAGTGGGAACCCAAGTGCCACCATTTACCAGCTTATTTGGGCAAATATTTCTGAATGAGAGTTTCTTCACTGGTAAATGGGGAATAATAGCTATCTCGTATGGTTACTGTGTAACCATGGGTCAGGAAGATCCCCTGGAGAAGGAGATGGCAATCCACTCCAGTATTCTTGCCTGGAGAATCCCATGGACGGAGGAGCCTGGTGGGCTATATTAGTCCATGGGATCGCAAAGAGTCGGACACGACTGAGTGACTTCAACCAACCATAACCATGGTTACTGTGGAATTAAAAGTTTTGTACCTAAAGGTGAAAGTGAAAGTCTTCCAGTCATGTTTGACTCTTTGTGACCCCATGGACAAGACAGCCCATGGGATTTTCCAGGCCAGTGTACTGGAGTGGGTAGCCTTTCCTTTCTCCAGGGGATCTTCCCAACCCAGGGACTGAACCCAGGTCTCCTGCATTGCAGGTGGATTCTTTAGTAGCTGAGTCACAAGGGAAGCCCAAGAATACTGGAGTGGGTAGCCTATCCCTTCTCCAGTGGATCTTCCCTACCCAGGAATCAAACCGGAGTCTCCTGCACTGTACCTAGGGCACTAGTATATCGTAAATGTTAATTGCTAGCTATTATGAGGCTATGTGACTTAGTTCCCACCCTTAAGAAGAGTATTCTGGAAGGAGAGAGAATAAATGCTTCAAAGCAGAGGGATAAAGGCTGTGAAGGAGCCTCAAAGTGTCTTGATACTGGTGTTGTAGAGAGAGCCTAGTGGCTGGGATAGGCACCAATCTCTTAACTTGTTGCCCTAAACCCTCTTGCCCCCCTCCAGTCTACTCTTCATAAAATAGTCAATGTTTTCTCTCTTAAATGCAAATAGGATCACACTTAAAATCCTCCCATGGTTTCACATTTTCTCTGGGAGAAAGCATTCAGTGTGTGAACTCCTGCTTAATTCTCCAACTTCATTTCCTTCCCTTCACCTTTCTCATTTCCAGACATATATTTCACGTGCTTGTTTTTTTTGTTCAGTTGCTTAGTCATGTCCGACTCTTTGTGACCCCATGGACTTGCAACACGCCAGGCTTCCCTGTCCTTCCCCATCTCCTGGAGCTTGCTCAAACTCATGTCCATTGAGTCAGTGATGCCATCCAATCATCTCATTCTCTGTCGTCCCGTTCTCCTCCTGTCTTCAATCATTCTCAGCATCAGGGTCTTTTCTGATGCATCAGGTGGCCAAAGTATCGGAGCTTCAGCTTCAGCATCAGTCCTTCCAATGAATATTCAGGATTGATTTCCTTTATAATTGACTGGTTGGATCTCCTTGCAGTCCAAGGGACTCTCAAGAGTCTTCTCCAACACCACAGTCCAAAAGCATCAAATCTTTGGCGCTCAGCCTTCTTTATGGTCCAACTCTCATATCCATACATGACTACTGGAAAATCTATAGCTTTGACAAATGGACGTTGTCAGCAAAGTAATGTCTCTGCTTTTTAATATGCTGTCTAGGTTGATCATAGCTTTTCTTTCAAGTAGCAAGTGTCTTTTAATTTCATGGTTGCGGTCATCTGCAGTGATTTTGGAGCCCCCCCAAATAAAGCCAGCCACTGTTTCCATTGTCTCCCCATCTATTTGCTAGGAAATGATGGGACCAAATGCCATGATCTTAGTTTTCTGGATGTTGAATTTTAAGCCAACTTTTTCACTCTTTTCTTTCATTTTCATCAAGAGGTTCTTTAGTTCTTCACTTTCTGCCATGAGGGTGGTGTCATCTGCATATCTGAGTTTATTGATATTTCTCCCAGCAATCTTGATTCCAGTTTGTGCTTCATCCAGCCCAGCATTTTGAATGGTGTACTCTGCATGTAAGTTAAATAAGCAGGGTGACAATATACAGCCTTGATGTACTCCTTTCCCAATTTGGAACCAGTCTGTTGTTCCGTGACCAGTTTAACTGTTGCTTCTTGACCTGCTTACAGATTTCTCAGGATGCATGTGTGGTGGTCTGGTAGTCTCATCTCTTTCAGAATTTTCCACAGTTTGTTGTGATCCACAGAGTCAAAGGCTTTGGCATAGTCAATAGAGCAGAGTAGATGTTTTTCTGGAATTCTCTTGCTTTTTCCAAGATCTAACAGATGTTGGCAACTTGATCTCTGGTTCCTCTGCCTTTTCTAAATCCAGCTTGAACATCTGGAAGTTCACGGTTCACAAACTGTTCAAGCCTAGCTTGGAGAATTTTGAGCATTACCTTACTAGTGTGTGATATGAGTGCAATTGTGCGGTAGCTTGAACATTCTTTGGCTTTGCCTTTCTTTGGGATTGGAATGAAAACTGAACTTTTCCATTGCTGTGGCCACTGCTGAGTTTTCCAAACTTGCTGGCATATTGAGTGCAGCACTTTCACAGAATCATCTTTCAGGATTTGAAATGGCTCAAGTGGAATTCCGTCACCTTCACTAGCTTTGTTCATAGTGATGTTTCCTAAGGCTTACTTGATTTCACATTCCAGGATGTCTGGTTCTAGGTGAGTGATCACACCATTGTGATTATTTGGGTCATGAGATCTTTTTTGTATAGTTCTTCTGTGTATTCTTGCCACATCTTCTTAATATCTTCTGCTTCTGTTAGGTCCATACTATTTCTGCCCTTTATTGAGCCCATCTTTGTATGAAATGTTCCCTTGGTATCTCTAATTTTCTTGAAGAGATCTCTAGTCTTTCCCATTCTATTGTTTTCCTCTATTTCTTTGCACTGATCCCTGAGGAAGGCTTTATTATCGCTCCTTGCTGTTCTTTGGAACTCTGCATTTAAATAGGTACATCTTTCTTTTTCTCCTTTGCTTTTTCCTTCTCTTCTTTTCACAGCTATTTGTAAGGCCTCCTCAGACAAATCCTTTTTGCATTTGGTCTCGATTTTGCAACAGGTCTTGATTCCTGTCTCCTGTACAATGTCACAAACCTCTGTCCATAGTTCATCAGGCTCTCTGTCTATCAGATCTAGTCCCTTAAATCTATTTGTCACTTCCACTGTATAATCATAAGGGATTTGATTTAGGTCATGCCTGAATGGTCTAATGGTTTTCCCTACTTTCTTCAATTTAAGTCTGAATTTGGCAATAAGGAGTTCATGATCTCAGCCACAGTCAGCTCCTGGTCTTGTTTTTGCTGACTGTATAGAGCTTCTCCATCTTTGGCTGCAAAGAATATAATCAATCTGATTTTGGTGTTGACCATCTGGTGATGTCCATGTGTAGAATCTTCTCTTGTGTTGTTGGAATAAGATATTTGCTATGACTGGTGTGTTCTCTTGGCAAAACTATTAGCCTTATCCCTTCTTCATTCTGTACTCCAAGGCCCAATTACCTATTACTCCAGGTATTTCTCAACCTCCTACTTTTGCATTCCAGTTCCCTATATGAAAATGACATCTTTTTTGGGTGTTAATTCTAGAAGGTCTTGTAGGTCTTCATAGAACCGTTCAACTTCTTCAGCATTACTCGTTGGGACATAGACTTGGATTCCCATGATATTGAATGGTTTACCTTGGAAATGAACAGAGATCATTCTGTCTTTTTTGAGATTGCATCCAAGTACTGCATTTCAGACTCTTTTGTTTACTATGATGGCTACTCTATTTCTTCTGAGGAATTTTTGCCCACAGTGGTAGATATAATTGTCATCTGAGTTAAATTCACCCATTCCAGTCCATTTTAGTTCGCTGATTCCTAGAATGTCTTGCCATCTCCTGTTTGACCACTTCCAATTTGCCTTGATTCATGGACCTAACATTCCAGGTTCCTATGCAATATTGTTCCTTACAGCATCGGACCTTGCTTCCATCACCAGTCACATCCACAACTGGGTGTTGTTTTCACTTTGGCTCCATCCCTTCATTCTTTCTGGAGTTATTTCTCCCCTGATCTCCAGTAGCATATTGGGCACCTCCCGACCTGGGGAGTTCCTCTTTCAGTGTCCTATCCTTTTGCTTTTTCACACTGTTCACGGGGTTCTCAAGGCAAGAATACTGAAGTGGTTTGCCATTCCCGTCCCCAGTGGACCACATTTTGTCAGAACTCTCCACCATGACCTGTCCATCTTGGGTGTCCCTACATGGCATGGCTCATAGTTTCATTGAGTTAGACAAGGTTGTGGTCCATGTGATTGCATCTTAGGATATATTTGATTAAAAAAGTGACCAAACACTGTGTTTGAAAACCTTTTTAATTATTTCTTTTC
The DNA here is from genome assembly GCF_963930625.1 of Muntiacus reevesi. Taxonomy (NCBI): domain Eukaryota; kingdom Metazoa; phylum Chordata; class Mammalia; order Artiodactyla; family Cervidae; genus Muntiacus; species Muntiacus reevesi. Next base: position 169,287,615 of record NC_089252.1, on the reverse strand, counting down.
TTTGTGTGGGGAATTATCTTTTCTAACGACTTATACACCACTACTAATGAGTCTTCATTATTCTTGAATTCTAATAGACTTAGTTCCTCGTGGGAGGGGCACCGGAGATTAGAGTTACATTCTAAATCAATTAGCTAAATCAACAAAAAAGCAGAGAAAAATCTGTTATGTAAATATGTGGTCACACAACAGGTTCAATCTCACCAAGCCTTGTCAGGGAGTGGGGAACAGTAGATGTAGAATTTTCCTGCAAATGTGAATTATTTGACTTCCTGATTAATATCAGACTCTGCAGCTTTCTTAATAACATAGCAAACTATGGATAATATCAGGTTTCCTTTCACCTACTTGGTTTCCAGTTTATATTGGTTAAGCATGTACTCCAGGAGTTGATGATGGACAGGGAGGCCTGGCGTGCTGCGATTCATGGGGTCACAAAGAGTCGGACACGACTGAGCGACTGAACTGAACTAAAGCATGTACTGAACAAAAGGTTGGGAATGTAGTTGGGTTAGAAGCAAAGAAGGCTGTTGTTAGTTCATTAGCGTTGAAAGTGGGGATGAAGAAGATGTTTGCTGATCTTGCTGCTTCAGTGACGTACCCTTTGAGTTCAGCTGGGGTAGGAAGACTGAGAGAGAAGTCAGGTTAATTTTAGGGAAGAAGAGATGGAAGGAAAGGAAGGAGGGGTAGGAAGATAAAACTTACAATGGTTCTTCCCTACTGTACCAGGCCCTGGCTAGACGAGTCAGGGAAATGGCAACCCACCGCAGGATGCTTGCCTGGAGAATCCCATGGGAAGAGGAACCTGCAGGCTACAGCCCATAGTGTTGCAAAGAGTCAGACACGACTGAGCAACTAACACACTTTCAGAGCTCAAATCACTTTCACACTCTCTCTTTAAAATGGGCTGGACGGTATGTGTTGCCAACACCATGTTATCAAAAGGTTTTGGTCTCTTCTCGGGTCTGGGATAACAGAGTGATCTTTTGAATTAAACATTTTCTTAGACCAGATGTGTACTTTGGGTTGAGGCTGAGATCAAGTCTCCCACTCAGTGTTTTTGAAGAGAAATAATTAGGAACATCAGTATTATAATCACTTGCATTTTACTTTCCCAAGCCCCTCGCCTAGGGCCTGGCGCCCAATAAGCGCTCACTAAATGTCTGTTTGATGAGTGGGTTGCACGGTTACTTTTCAGACACTTTCAACCCCAAGATTGAAGGGGGGACTAAAAATATACTCATGAAAATTTTATCCAGGCAAACAATTTAAAAAAGGAGGTATATCAATTGGAAATGACATAAAGGTTGAAATAAGTGTATGCTCTCTAGAAAAGTGAATGGAAATATCACAAAAATCTGTGGATAATATTGATCTGGTCAAAAAGTTCATTTGGGTTTTCTGTAAGATCTGCTGAGAAACCTCGGATGAACTTTTTGCCCAACCCGATACATAAGCTCTCAGCACCTGGAGATCATCCAAGCCCTTGTTTCGTTGCTAAGGAGTCTGAGGATCAGACATGACTGTGACCTGTGCAGGCTGCCCCCCGGCTTGGGGCGGAAGCAGCTGATCCTGGTTTTCTGATTCCTCCACGCAGGCACATGTTGTTTTTTATTCGTGTTGGGGGAATGTGTAATATTCTCGGTTCTGTCTTGTTGTGACAAAAATCTGAAGCGACGGATGGACCAGCGTTACAGCCCTCAAATGGACCAGTTGTTACAGCTCCATTTTATTTAGAAAGTAAGGGAAAATATAACCTTGAGGCATGAGGGCATGCTGACCCAAAGAGAAGAGACGCCTCTGGCTCAATTTTGGCTCCTCTTTTTGTATGTTTTTTCTCCTCCTCCTGGACCTGCCCTGTGTAAATTGGGCTAGCCAGTAGGGATGTTTGTTTTACCTGAGGTCCTCACTCCGGTCCTTGGACCTCCCTTTGTTCTCTTTTCATGGGCTTTTCCCTTCTTTGTCTTTTAGTCACCACCATTTTGAACTCTTTTTTTCTATTCTAACTACCTAACAGTCGCTCAGTTGTGTCCAACTCCTTGTGACCCCATGGACTGTAGCCAGCCAGGTTCCTCTATCTATGGGATTTCCCAGGCAAGAATACTGGGGTGCGTTGCCATTTCCATTCTCCAGGGGATCTTCCCGACCCAGGGATTGAATCCGCATCTCCTTCCTGGCAGGCGAATTCTTTACCGCTGAGTCACCTGGGAAGCTCATTCAGGCACATACTCCACCCTAATGTCCAACCAAGGATGAAGGGGAGAATCTGATTTCCACGTGCACGGAATTCCATGTACTTAGTTTGAGAGCTCTGGGAGAAATCAGACTGTTTCCTGAGATGAGAATTGAGTGCATAAGTTATGCATTTCATAAAATAAATGAGAAAATTCAGCAGATCAAAATAAGCCTGTTTCAGTGAAGAACCAGATACAGAATAGTCTCTCAATAGACCAGATAGACCCTGCAGTATAAGAGACATTTTACGACGGTGACATAGAACTACTGGGATGTCTGGGAGAGAGTTAGTCTTCTATTCCACCAAGAGATTGAGTAGAATGACTGGTTCTGTTTTCAATTACCTTCATTTTCATTATCTGTGTTTGGGATGGACAATCACAATCTTAATTATTTCTGTTCTGCATCAGGTTGGAGGACAAAACTAACGATGTCATCAGAGGAAGCACACAGAGAGTGTTTACCATCCTGGAGATCAGTCAACTGAAAATTTTGCTAGCACATCACTCCTAGGGCGATGAGCTCAGTGGGAGATGAGAGTTGCAATGAGTTGTGCCAGCTACCCACTGAGGGTGACAGTTTAAAAACAATGGACTGAAAAATGTCATAAATTTGAAAAACAATGAACTGCCTGGTGTCAGGGTTTAGAGATTGATGGCACTTGTGCCTGGAAAGCCAGAAAGAAATTCACACCGTTTTACATTCAAAATATCCCTTGCAAATGATTCATTAACAGCCATATAGATATATATGTATGAGTATGTATGTACACACACATATACACACACACATACATTATTTATATTGTTTTCTCTCTGTGTTTAAAATGCTCAGGAGCTGAAATTTGTTTGAACTGTTCAGTCAAGCGAAATGGTTCCTTTTGCAATATGCAGTTATTTTTGGTAGCTCAGGCTACTTTTAACTTTCTTTTCACTTTCTCCCTTTGTCATTAAAGGTGAAGGGCAAGCAGGGGAGAGAGGGTTTGATTTTCTCTGGTGCTCCCCCAGCGGTGCTGCTGTGAGCAGCCTGAAAGGCCCTGCCTTGCACAACATAGATGATGGTGTAACTGGCCCTCCCCGCTTCAGAGTGGTGCAGTGGGGCTGCCGGTCTAATGCAGTCGGGGGTGGGGGGAGGGATTGGGAACAATTTAGCCGTTGTTGCTTAATGACCTCAAACCTTGTGGTTTCAAACAGAAACTATTATATTTCATGAATTTGGTGGTTCCGTTGATCTCGGTGATGTGATCAGCTGGTGGGTAGGCTGGTGGCTGGTGGGCCTAGGATGACCTTGACAGGGACACATCATCCATCCTTCCTGTGTGTTTGTTACATTTCTCCACTAGGTTAGCTCAGGCTTGTTCTTATGTTCATGATAGTTCATATACAAGCAACTTTTTAAGCTTCTGCTCAGTCCAGTTGACTGCTTTCTCTCATTCTCCAAAGCAGATCAAATGACTGTGCCCAGCGTCAAGGTGAGAAGACAACTGGCCAAGGGTGTGGATACGGGGAAGTGAGAAACGCTGGGACTCAGTGCAGTCAGGTCTAACGTGAGTTAGCAAACGAAAAGTTCAGGAAAGACTATCATAGATGCCAGCAGTCATTGCTGCTCAAGGCAGTCATGTTTTACTTTGAAGTTAGTATTTATTCATTTATTCATCCATCCGAAGTTCCTTAGGGGACGATCATGTTTAGACACCGTTCTGGAGGCTGGGACCAACTTTGTGTTTAAAATGATTACCTGACAGGACAGGACCTTCTTTGCCCCTGCCATCTTCTGTTCCTTTTCTCATCTTAGATATGTGTTTTCTAAATTAAATTACAGAGATAGAGATTTTGCTAATATAGTAGTATGTTTGCTCTGGGCTTCCCAGGTGGCGCAGTGGTAAAGAATCTGCCCGCCAATGCAGGAGCTGCAGGAGACGTGAGTTCCACCCCTGGGTCGAGAAGATCCCCAGGAAGAGGAGATGGCAACCCACTCCAGTATTCTTTCCTGGAGAATCCCACGGACAGAGGAACCTGGTGGGCTTTAGTCCATAGGGTCACAAAGAGTCAGACAGGTTTGCTCTAAGACATTGTCAATGTTAATTGAGAAAAATTGGAAGGTCCTGGAGTCTCTTTACACGGGAATATTGCCCCTTTTGGGTGGAGCTGGGACTTGGAAGTAGAGGAAGGGGGTAGAAGAGGGCCCGTGAGTTGAGGTGAGGCAGGGAGAGATGGAAGAGGGAAGAAATCTAGAAAGACAATGTGGAACTTCAGGTGGTTTATTTGAGGTGGACTAAATTAACTGAAAGATGACTTTATGAGAAAGCAAAGAAGTTTTTTGCATATTTCTCTGATTTCCATGTGTGTGCATAATTGGCAAGTACTTTTCTGTAATATGTTGTCTTAATATGATCTCCCAGACCTGTGGGGATAACTAGGGCATTTCATTATATAGGAATATTGGATAGTTCATCATTTAGCTTGCTGGGTTCTTCCCCTCACGTTCCCTGACACCTACCCAGATTTCCCTTCATCCTTATCACATACCAGTCACCATCAGCTTTCTTTGGTTTTAGGAGTCTCTCCCTTAACCATGATATTGATATGTTAGTTATTTTAATTTTGCCTTCTGTAGAATTCTAGCATTCTCATCTTCTTGATCTTTATTTTTCAACACCATTCCAGCAGATTATGTCGACTCTGATTTCATTTATTTGCAGGATATTTAGGCAGCTTCAGATAATACTAGGCAAATAATAATTGAGTGCTTACACAGTAAGCACAATTACTTGTGTAGGTATTACTTGTATACTTCCTATTCTAAGCACTTTTGCCTGTGTACACTCAACCTTGCAACAATGATATGATTATTCTTATTACAGACGAGGCAATGGAAGAACAGAGAGGTCGGACAACTTGCTTGAAGTAACAGAATTGGTGGCAGAGCTGCCTTTGAATCCACGTGGTCAGGCGCATTTACACTCAATAAATAAGGGCCATTCCAGACTGCAGAGAATGATAACGCCTTCATTTTCTGTTCCTTTCTTCTGTTATGGGTCAATAAAGGACAGAAATGGTAAGGACCTAACAGAAGAAGAAGATATTAAGAAGAGGCAGCAAGAATACACAGAACTGTACAAAAAAGATCTTCATGACCCAGATAATCATGATGCTGTGATTACTTACCTAGAACCAGACATCCTGGAATGTGAAGTCAAGTGGGCCTTAGGAAGCATCACTACGAACAAAGCTAGTGAAGGTGATGGAATTCCACTTGAGCTATTTCAAATCCTAGAAGATGATGCTGTGAAAGTGCTGCACTCAATATGCCAGCAAATTTGGAAAATTCAGCAGTGGCCACAGGACTGGAAAAGGTCAGTTTTCATTGCAATCCCAAAGAAAGGCAAAGCCAAAGAATGTTCAAACTATGGCACAATTGCACTCATATCACACGCTAGTAAGGTAATGCTCAAAATTCTCCAAGTCAAGCTTCAGCAATATGTGAGTCGTGAACTTCCAGATGTTCAAGCTAGATTTAGAAAAGGCAGAGGAACCAGAGATCAAATTGCCAACATCCAATGGATTATTGAAAAACAAGAGAGTTTCAGAAAAACATCTATTTCTGCTTTATTGACTATGCCAAAGCCTTTGATTGTGTGGATCACAATAAGCTGTGGAAAATTCTGAAAGAGACGGAAATAACAGACCACCTGACCTGCCTCTTGAGAAACCTGTATGCAGCTCAGGAAGTAACAGTTAGAACTGGACATGAAACAGCAGACTGGTTCCAAATAGGAAAAGGAGCACATCAAGGCTGTATATTGTCACCCTGCTTAATTAACTTACATGCAGAGGACATTATGAGAAATGCTGGGCTGGAGGAAGCACAAGCTGGAATCAAGATTGCTGGAAGAAATATTAATAACCTCAGATTTGTAGATGACATCACCGTTATGGCAGAAAGTGAAGAAGAACTAAAGAGCCTCTTGATGAAAGTGAAAAAGGAGAATGAAAAAGCTGGCATAAAACTCAACATTCAGAAAACTAAGATCATGGCATCTGGTCCCATCGCTTCATGGGAAATAGATGGGGAAACAGTGGAAACAGTGTCAGACTTTATTTTTTTGGGCTCCAAAATCACTGCAGATGGTGACTGTAGCCATGAAATTAAAAGACGCTTACTCCTTGGAAGAAAAGTTATGGCCAACCTAGATAGCATATTAAAAAGCAGAGACATTAATTTGTCAACAAAGGTCTGTCTAGTCAAGGCTATGGTTTTTCCAGTAGTCATGTATGGATGTGAGAGTTGGACTATAAAGACAGCTGAGCGCAGAAGAATTGATGCTTTTGAACTGTGGTGTTGGAGAAGACTCTTGAGAGTCTCTTGGACTGCAAGGAGATCCAACCAGTCCATCCTAAAGGAGATCAGTCTTGAGTGTTCATTGGAAGGACTGATGCTGAAGCTGAAACTCCAATACTTTGGCCTCCTGATTTGAAGAGCTGACTCATTTGAAAAGACCCTGGTGCTGGGAGGGATTGGGGGCAGGAGGAGAAGGGGACGACAGAGGATGAGATGGTTGGATGGCATCACCAACTCAATGGACATGGGTTTGGGTAGACTCTGGGAGTTGGTGATGGACAGGGAGACCTGGCGTGCTGCGATTCATGGGGTCACAAAGAGTCAGACATGACTGAGTGACTGAATTGAGCTGAACTGAATGACAAAAATAAAAAAATTTGGACGTTTCATAACCCACCTGATGGAATCTGCTCTCCTGGGGTTTCTGAAAAATCACGTCAAAGATGACCATCTTCCCCCAGTCATACACATTGTTCTCTTCTCTGAAGATACTTTCCTATTTCTCTGATTCTGTTTTCCTGTTTCCATGGTTCATTTTTATTCCTTCTCTTCCCACCTGTCTGTGGGCATTTCCCTGTGTTCTGTGCTGTGAGCTTTTTGGCTCATCTTTTTACTTTCTCCCTCAGAGATAATGTGGTCATGTAATTTATTACCCAAACTGGGGCCCTGTTGCCTGGCACAAATGCTAAACTGGATGTGATGTCAGGGCGGTAGGCGTCAACCAGGACTGCAGCCCTTCCCATCTCTCTCAGTTCTAAATTTTCCACCCCTTACTACAGTGGTTTCTGTGTCTGTTCAGGGCTTCAGATTCCATATATCCTAAGTCACACTCTTCATATTTTTTCTTTCCTTTTCTAACCAATCATTCCTGATTTCTTTACTTTTGCCATCTTGAAGCAACTGAGACTTGAACGCTTAGCTTGGGTCATTTCTGAGTGCTCCCCATACCCACTGCCAATGACATCAGTGTCTGAGTCTACTGATTTGGCTTTCATAGTGTTCTATTTTACTCCTTGCTTTCCATTTTTCAATGCTGCTGTTTTGGTTCAGGCCTTTATCGCTTCAAGTTGCTACTATTTTGGGAGCCTAATCCCAAATGAACTTTTTAAACTGTGTTTTCTCCTACTTATCCTGGAACTCCGTGCATATCTAATCCAGATCCTTTACTGTCTCCTGCCCTGTACAGAATACTTCGGCTTTCAGTAGTTTGATGGTAATGTGTGTGGGTGAGAATATCTTTGAGTTTATTCCACTTGAAGTTTGTTGAGTTTCTTGGATGTGATTAATGTTTATTTTTTCCTTTACCATTGGCTGTTATTTTTACAAATATTCTTACCTTCCCTTTTCTCTCCACATCTTTTTTATCCATTCATTGTCAATACACATTTAGGTTGTTTCCAGCTCCTGGCTATTGTGAAGAGTGCTGCTATGAAGACAGAGATGCTTGTATCTTTTTGAATTAGAGTTTTGTCTGGTTATATGCCCAGGAGTGGGATTGCTGGATCATAGGGTAATTCTATTTTCAATTTTCTGAGGAAACTCCATTCTGCTTTCCACAGTGATGGCATCAACTTACATTCCCACCAACTGTGTAGCCTCCATACCCTCTCTAGCATTTATTATTTGTTGAGTTTTAAATGATGGTCATTCTGATTCGTTTGAGGCGGTACCTCGTTATAGTTCTGATTTGCGTTTCTCTGATAATTAGTGATGTTGAGCATTTTTTCATGTGCCTGTTGGCTGTCTGTATTTCTCCACTAGGAGAAATATCTATTTAGGTTTTCTGCCCAGTTTTCAAATAGGTTGCCTATTGTTTTGAGTTATATGAGCTGTTTGTATATTTGAAAATTAAGCCCTTATTGGTTTTATAGTATGCAAATACTTTCTCCCATTCTGTAGGTTGTCTTTTCATTTTGCTTATGGCTTCTTTTGCTGTGCAAAAGCTTGTAAGTTTGATTAGGACTCCTTTATACATTTTTGTTTGTATTTCTATCACCCTGAGAGATTGACCTAGGAAAACACTGGTGTGATTTACGTCAGAGAGTGTTTTTCGTATGTTCTTTTCTAGGAATTTTATGGTGTCATGTCTTTTGTTTAAATCTTTAAGTCATTTTAATTTTTGTGTATGGTAAGAGGGTGTGTTTTAAATTTACTGCTTTACAAGAGATTGTCCAACTTTCCCAACACCACTCACTAAAGAGACTTTTTTCCTCATTT